>NC_080594.1:90668747-91002676 GCF_027887145.1 Ammospiza caudacuta | reverse complement strand
GGTCAGAAACCAGGAGACAGACCACCATCAGTCAAAGCAGAGATCTCAGCTGTGAAAGGGAATCCTAACCAGTTCCCAACATCATCATCTTATGTGCCAATATAACCACATCAGCTTGAAGTATAAGTTCATAACACCTAGACTTGGATAGCTGCTGCATAAAAACCTTCTAATTAAACTCCAAGAGATGGCTAGTGTAGTAAACAATTTAATGAGTAGGTGGCACTCTTTACTCTGAGCCACTCTTGAACCAGGACCCAGAAATTGCGGAAGTGTTACACAGTAAAATAAGTGGGACACGGTCATTAGCAGTGTGCTCTGCAGCATTGCATTTCTGTTGGGAAATACTTTTTACTTGGATGCTGGCCTCTCCTTAAGCTCAGTAAAGCTGGCACCTTTGTAGGTGATATCTTCTCACACACTTGGAAGAAAACTGCCTGGACTGGGTCAAACTCTGCATACCTACTTTGCTCACTGTAAGCAGAGGAACAGCAACAATCAATTCTTCTGTCTTCACAGATCAGATGAATAATTAAGATGATATCTCTTAATGCACTGTTTTCTCATAAAATGCATAAGCTGAATCTTCTTCCATTTTAATCTGGCCTTCCTAATTTTTTGCAACAAAGCCTATGTATTTGAAATAAGCATGAAAAAAAAAAAGAATGTGTTCTCTATTGCTTGGTTTTGTTTCACAGTTACCTGCTTTCTCTTTCCCTCAGTTCATATTTTACCATGGCATTCATGAAGTCCTCTCTATGGAGACAGAGGGCTTGATTCTGGTAAAGACAAACCACCTGAGAAACCACCTTGGGTTTCCTCAACAGAGCAACAGTGTCACCATGTCTACCCCTGACTCTGCCTCCCCCTCACCCCCAGTCAGCAGCACACAAATGTTACATAAAGCTGCTCCTCTGCATCTACTTGTTCTGGTGCCAGCAAAGATGAGAGGAACTCAGGGACTGAGAGCTGAATATGTATTTATACAGAGGCAAGAAATGTCTATTAAATGCATGATTTGACCTCTACAAATGAAAATGAGGAATGTTTAAGTAAATTATTTATTATCTTTAGTAAAAATATGACATAAATCCCTGACTATATCACCTTGCTCCAAGGAAGCAAATCCTGCATTTGTATTAGTTGTGCTGGCAACAACACTGAAAACTGAAGACCCATTCACAACATTTAGAAATGGTAGCTGTAAGTTTAGTGGGTTTTAATGGTTTAAGAAGTATAAAAGTAATCAAACATCATTAGGGAAATACTATGCCAAAAAAAGAAATGCAGAAGCAGATTCACTTCAGAATATCAAGGGTTTCTTTGAAAAAGAAAATATTAATGCTAATGTCAGATTAGAATACAAGGTTCCAAGATTTCCTGAAACAAAAAACCTATGATAAGAGGCAGAACTGAAGGCAAAACCAAGAAAGCAATAGCAGTGTGCTGAACTCAGATGTATCATTGCCCTGTTCAGCTCTTCCAAAACTTCACCTAACACAATCTCAACAAATAATTTGTTTGAGTCTTTTCCCAGGAAAACAAACTGACCCTCCAGAATATTATTCCAATATGCAGAATTCAGATTGAATAATTTTTACTGAGAAGATAGTATTATGTGTGTCAATTAGTGTAGCACCTTCATGAGAATGTACAGAAAACTGTAAACAAGAAGAAACCAGGGTGGAAAAATCAAAACTTAAAAAAACCTATTCAAGCTATGGATGCACAGTGTGTAGGCTTTGTTGCCAGCCAGATATGTGGAGAGCAGGTTTTCATGTCAATTGTGGAAGAGTCACATCAGACACTACTCCTATTAGGCAAAACTTTCTCAGCAAAGGCAGGTAGGGTTCACTGCTTAACCACAGCTACATCAGCTCTATTGCCTACTCAAAATCAAATATTATGCTTTCAGAATAAACATGGACTTGCACAAAACCACCAAATAATTGTAATCTGAGTAGGTCAGATGAAAACTTCTCACTGCTCCTGATTACATCCAAAATCACTTCAATCTGCTCTGTGAAACACAGATATATTTTTATAACAATCTCTTTCAAAATCCTCTTTTTAAGTAATTAACCACGTATTACCTAGGAGCTGTGTACAAGAAGGACACTTGCAAATATTCCTGCTTTTCCTGGCTCTTCAGTTGTTCTATGATACTGTTTGGCTGTGGAGGAAATTGTATCATATATTCAAATGCACAGTTGTTTTAAAGCAATTTTCTGAACTCAATTTCTGAATACATAAACATATGCAGAGAGCTTTGGATACAGTATTAGGATTAAGCATAAAAGATAACAATAGATCAGGAGATTGCTTCAAATGGACTTGAACACTTCACCATCCAGGGCAAGAGCATGAATGTGCACTGCCCTGGCTGCTGGACACACAGACCCTCAGCTGACACCCTCTGCATGTAGGATTGGCTCCTTTCTCTTCAGCTGTATTCACTGTATTTGCCTTAATTTATTTGTGTTTTGGTGGGTGAGCATCTCACAGGGCCATGGATGATGGGCAGCCACACAACATCCAAAGCCCATACAAAAGAAACCCCAGGAGCTACAGGTGTTCCTGGGGCATGGAACTGTGTTCCTTAGGGAACCACAGGAGCTACAGGTGTCCCTGGGGCATGGAGCTGTGCTCCTTAGGGAACCACAGGAGCTATGGGTGTCCCTGGGGCATGGAGCTGTGCTCCTTAGGGAACCACAGGAGCTATGGGTGTCCCTGGGGCATGGAGCTGTGCTCCTTAGGGAACCCCAAGAGCTATGGGTGTCCCTGGAGCTGTGTTCCTTAGGGAAAGAGCACTTTCAGGACACTGGAACCCAGACATGAAGTGACATCTTCAGCAGGCAGTGGGAGTCAGTGCTGAGGATCTAGGGTGTACCAAGGTGATCAGGTAGACAAGTTTGTACTCTGCATACACACTGATAGAAATAAACCCAAGTGCCTGGGCAGAGAATGCAGATTTTTGAGTTCTCAGAACACCACTTCTATAACTTAAAAGATTTTAGTACAGAAAATTAGACCATTATAAGTTGATGTGGACAGAAAGTTTGAGCTTGATCTTTGGCCTTGACCCTTCCTCCCATCAGTAAGCACAGGAGAGGAAAACAAGTGGAATTTGTCCAAAAGTTGTTAAACTGAAAATCCCCTTCAGACAACTGCTGCTCCAGACTGAACATGTCACTGAAATAGTGTCCCTGAGATGATGTGACTGCAAATGGCACTTTGGGGGTCAGGCTGCACAGTGGCAAGTGTTTATCGGACACAGTCAAGTATCAATCAGCCTCCTGTACTTCCTTACATATCTCTGCTCATGACCCTCTCTAGAAAAGCAGCTATTTTATCTAGTGAGCTACACAGTCTCTCATAACCATCTGTGGAGAATCTGAAGGTGTTAAATTAGCTGCAGGAGGATGCCCATATGTTTCCTGCATACACTAGACAGACATTGAGAAATATAACCAAAAATGAAGCCATTGCAGATTGCACACACTTAAGGCTAAAGGGCTCAAGCCAAGATCTTTAAGTAAAAATGTACATGGATGAGATGTAATTTTCTGTGATTAAGACCCAGCAAAGAAGAAATGCAGCTTTCATTTCCTAATGTAGTTTCTTGGGCTGATATGGGAACATGGTTCCCTGAGACACTGAGCAGTCTCAAACTGCTGGCAACAGGACTTTGGGCTGCTCAGTATTTGCCAGGATCAAGCCTTTGCATTCATTTCACACACTATTGTTTTTTGCAATTGGTAGATTTAGTTATGATTTATATCCTTGTATTGTATACGTCAGAGTCAGCAATTGCATTGCAGTTACTAATGGCACTTATTTATCATTACTATATACAAAGAGCCAAAAAGTAGCAAATAGCTTCCCTGGCTTGGTCTGAAGGCAATTGGAGAACTTTTCTATTTGGTATAAAACACTTGAAAAATGAGTAAAAAATGAACAAGGATTGATTTTCTAGGATAATCACAATGAAAAGACCTTATGTTTTACATACAGATACACATAGTCATACTCTTTTCTGTAGGCATAGACACAGACTAACTATCTCACTACTTCTTCTCAGAATCCTGAATATAGGGCTGTACATCTGCCTGGGAATACTGCCATTTTCACATTTTTTTACAATCCAATATATACTAATCCAATTTTTCTGAGTATAAATTAAGATTAATCAATCTTAATCTGCTATCTACAGCAGAGCTATGTGTCAGTTGAGTGTTCCTTCCAGACTTCCCCCCTCCACCAAACAGTATAGCTGGGAGTAGAGAATACCCTCAAGGCTTGACAAAGCTTTTTATATGTGAGCAAGAGTCCACACTTCTCCAAAAACCCTTAAGAAAGAAAGCAAGCTGTTACTCATGAGCAATTTTCTCTGTGCACAGAAAAAACGTGATTGATCCAGAGGATCCAAGGTGCGCCAGGCTGACTCTCACGGGACAGATGGTCATGGTGCCTCCAGAGGAAGTAGAATTTGCCAAGCAAGCAATGTTTTCCAGGTCTGTATCTAACATACACATAGAAGAGAGCAACCCATGGGTTTGAGACAAATACACAAATGTGGCCTTTTGGTACAGAAAATCTGAGAAATAACAAGCCTGACCTTTGCTTTGGGGCCATGAATCATGCTGGCTTCTGCGTGGCTTGGAATGACAGACCTTTTAACTCTTGAGGAAATTAAATATGGAAATGCAATTAGTTAGTGTTGGACTCTGGTAAGGCACATGTCTTATAATCTGGGGATGATGAAGATATGTCACCTGGTTCCAAGGAGAGATTCCATAATTCCATGGTGTATTTGTTATCTTTAAAGATTCTACCCCACTTTATGACAGGTAGTGGACTCAGAGACAGAGCAGAGGTCTGCTGCCTTTGGGTTTACAAACATTTTCAGGGTGGAGCTTACCAGTTTAATTACATCTCCTAACGTCCCAGCTGCTTCAAAGCCATAGTACTGACTGAACAGTCTCCTTTGAACAGATGCAAGCATAACCCAGATGTGTAGCACACACACAGGGTGTGCCCCATGCCCTTCAGTGGGTTTCCAGAATTACAGCGTGAAAAGCCTAAACCTTACCTGGAGCACACACCTCCCACACAGGCTGCCAGGGATTGTCCTCCAGGTGCACCTTGCCTGGTCAATCAAATACTGCTGGGAAACTGGGATGAGCTTGGATCCAAAACAGCCCAGAGATTATATTCCTTCTGATCTACAGGATGGGGTCAGGGTGGGACTCTGTCAGTGTGTGCCACCAATAGCAAAAATGGGACCATGAACAGATGGAGCCACATTGACACCCAAGCCTTCTTTACAAACTTCACAGGAATTAGATTTCCATGTGATCCAGAGTCTACCAGCACCTCAGCAGAGGATGCTCTGCTGTCAGGGTGCAAGAGTCAGAATGATAAAGTGCGGGCTGTTGGGGCACATCCAGTGCCAGCAGCATCTGATGCCACTTACCAACCCCAGAATCATAGGTGCTCAAAGGGACAACTCAGAAAATGGTAGGAAACACCATTTTCCCAATGAGAGGGAAACCAAGAGGTTGCCAAACCAAGCACCTCTGCTGAAGGGTCCTCTGCAGGAGCAGAGGGCAGTGAGCCAACCCTGCCCAGACTTGCAGCACTTCCCACCCATGTTCCTGTGAACACTGACTTGAACTGTGGTATCCACTCTGTGCATCACTGCTGAGCTTCCCACAGCTACACCTGCTGGGGTTTGGGGAGCAGACATCTGCACCCAGTCAGGGAGAATCTTTGTGACCTAGCTGTAAGGGAGACCAGAGAAATGAGAGAAAAATACAGGATGAGAAGGCTGTCGGAGGTGACAGCTTGCAGAGACAATGCTCTGCCCAGTTTTATTAGCCCTCCCTCTGTACCACAATTGCTACCAAAGATGTAGTATTTTCAGGATGCTCTTTCCTTTAAACAGATACAAGCACAATCCTGACATACATTCAAAGAGTCTTCCCTAACTATTTTTCACTTACTCAGAGACCAAACAACATCTATGTTTAGAGACAGAGTTCCGCAGTGGGGGAAGGTGGTGATGGCTGGCTGCCTGAGTGGCAGTTCTCCCCTGACTGGGGTGAGGAAGATCATAAAGCTTACAGCAAGGAAGGGCCAAAAAGATGAATGGTGGTTCTCATATCTCAGGTTTCACTCTAGCTGAGCACACCAGGGTGAAGATAAAACCAGACTATGCATATGTTTTGGCACATCTTCTAATATTTTTTTTTGCTTTTCTTTGTCCCTCCAGGCACCCAGTGGTAAGAAAGTGGCCTCGTAGCTATGAGTGGTTCTTCATGAAAATGAACATTGAACACATCTGGCTTCAAAGCTGGTATGGAGAAGTTTCTCCCATTGCAGTAGAAGAGTATTTAAAAGCAGTTCCAAATAAAGGATGATTGAATGGGCTTTGAGATAAAAATCTCCTGAGTTTCCTTTCCAAACACTTTTAAAATTTCATGGTAGATGGTTTCTTTACAGTGAAATTTTTCTTCTTCTCCCAAAAGGCTTTAAAATAGCCCTGTGTCACATGGAGTGGAGTGAAAATAAATCAACACAGACTTTCAAATTATAAAGGAGAGGTGGATATTAGCCCTACCCTGCAATGTACAGACTTGTCATTTCAAGCAGGCAATGCGTCATCTGAAATGCTGTTTTTAAAACGCTTTGTATCTGTTTGTTTTGACTTCTATTGCTGTGCACCCACAGGGAAACTACACTATGTGCTAAATATAATGTTCTGAATTGCAGAAAATGCAAATTGCCTACTCAGAACCCTCTATGCATTGTGGAGGTATTACTGTTTCTTGGTCTCTTTTGATTTGTAAGTACTATAAGAGAAATTTAATAGCGGCAAATTTGGGTATTTAAGTTTAAAAACAAATTATTTGCTAAAGCTGTCCTCATTTGCTAACTTCTCTTTTCTATGTGTGCTTTTCCCTAATTAGATAGTTTGGTGTTTCACTTGGAAATTGAGTAAAACTTCTCTCTTTAGCAGAAAAAATGCAATCAGTTAAAAAAACACAGCTCCATATAACTTGTCTCTGACACAAAGCTGGTTAAACACATTAAAGGCCAAAATCAAATCAGCCCCACAAGGATTATCTCAATACAAGTATAAACATTCTCCTAAGAAGAATTTAAGTAAATGTTCTCAGCTAGCCTGTTCCTGTTGAGACAGGGAAAGTATTTTTAATAGCCTGTAGTCCCAATTCTTTTTTGCCTCCCTGCTCCAGCCACTGCTTTGTTTTTAACTGGCTTGTGCAACTGATTTTTTGTAAGCCCTCACTAACTCACTGAGGGGTGGAGTCTGTTCCTTAATTCTGTTTCCTCACCAAGATTTAAAGGGCTGATTCACGCATTTAATTTTTAAAGAAGCCCAAAGTTGGTAGGTATTTCAGGTCATGAAAACTGCTTTTCTTGGTGTGGAAAGTGCAAACTTTGTTGCAAACACATTATGTGTGGGCTTCTCATGTGGTAATACTAAAAGAGTTCAAAGGTATTTTAATTACTGTCAGCTCTTTCTCTAGATGTCCTCCTGGTAAACTTATTCTGCAGTTCTTAAGGGTATCACAGAAAGAAAATTCCCATGGCTAACCAAGTCACCAGAAAGTTTGAAAATTATGTGGCTGCTCTCCCTGTTACATTAGGAAGGAGACACATTGAGATGGGGTTTATGTGCCTGTGGGAAAGGTCTTCCAACATCCTTGGGAGAGCACCTGAGCTCTGGTCATCCACCTGCACCACATCTGGGCTGGGGAGGAACCTGGGTGAGTGCCCTGAGCCTGCACAGGTTAATCCCTGGGCAGAGCTCAGAGGCACCTGCATGAGCTATGATCAGCAGGAAGCCAATTAAGTGTAGCTGAGCTTATTTTGGCTCGGGCATGGAGAGAGAGACAGCCTGAAGAGCTGGGCACTGTGCTGGTGTAACTGCAAGGGGCCCCAGAGTGCCCAACTTAGCCCTAGGGCGAGTCCCAGCCCCCCAGGTATCACTACTATTCCTGATATTCTGTAAGAAGCCAAGGCAAATGAGGGGGGAAACCTTGTTTAGACACTCACTAAGCTTTTTTGTTCTTGTCTCATTGCCAGAGACTTTGTTAGCTGTGCAGATATTTTGCCGAGGTAATTACACAAAAGGAGGAAGTGTCCTGCCTGAATCTATTTCCTTTTTTTTTTTTCTTGGCAGATGAGCTGCATTTTCACATTTGAGTTCGCCCCTTAATCTTGCATTGTGTAATACTGAAGCAAGATGGCCTGTTCTATACAGATTTATAGAATACCATCAAGTGAAAACCTCCTTGATCCCTATAATTTTGCCATGGAGATCTTTGTCCACTATGGATTTGATGACTTTGTCCATTAGGATTAATGGAATTTTAAAACTGTGTTCAACAGGAAGAATACCAGTCCTTGTAAGAGAAATTCAGAGGTGTAACATTCCTGTAAAAGTATAATTACATATTTCCTTATCCCAGTTCACCCTATTCCCAGAGAAACCTGAAACCCCCATTCTGCCCCCCACTCCTACATACACATAGATTAGCAAATCCAGAGTACAATCTTAATGTTTAAACAAGCTGAAGAAGTGAGGAAGAATTTTAGAAGTGCTACTGTTACTATACTCTCAATTTCCCATTCACATCCCCTGGCAACAGTGACATGGTCCTATGTCCTGTCCATTACCTCATTAACAAGCCTTGAAGCAGTAAGGGGTTGTGTCAAGAAGGTTAGAAGAGCTTTAATAGTTTAAGAAGTCAGTGTGTACTAAAAAAGGTTTTGAATTTACAACACACTACTTGTTATAGGCTGCCTCCCTGCACACACAGGTTAATTGGAGTCCCTTCTGTATTGTAAAATGACACATTCATCAAGATGATTTTCTGTATGGACCTGCTGTGAGGCTCTTGACAGAACCTTAAAAAATTAAATGCTTGTGACATGTAATGTGACAAAAGGGGCCCATGAAGGAATACTGTCTTACATCACCTGTTCTCATTTCATGCTTCTTTAACCCAAGGAATAACTACCATGTGAGTCCTTGAAAGTCTGCAGAAATTCATAGAAATTCATCAAAAATATGACCTGCAGATTTTGAGTGGAATTTTACAGACCAAAAAAAAAAGGGAGGTGACAGTAGTTTGCTTGTTTGAGCTTTATATTATTATTTATAGGCTAGTTTTAACTTTTCTTCAAACAGACAAATGTCTCAAGTAATATTGGTCATCATGTGGTAAGTGGTGTTTATTGAAGCTTTTAACCCAGAGTTTTATCTCAAATACCACAATAAAAACTTCCTTAAGACTGTAGAGTCTGATTTTGCTTCAGTTCAATATAAAAAATCCCATTTATTTATTGAGCTTTAATTACTGGATCAAACAAGCATTTTTTAAAATCTTGATAAGCTCTTCTGTATTTATTAAGCATTTCAACTAGCTGATGTGTAATTTCCATGTGTTCTGTATTTTCCCTATTTCTGTAGCTTCACCAAAAAAAGGCTGTGCAACATGGTTAAAATTTTACCTGTGGTATTGGAATATTTAAAAGATGTATTTAGTAATTTCTGTATACTTGAAAAAAGAAAAATGATGTTGAAAAGTTGAGTTCTCACTTCTTGCTAATTTGGGCAAAAGAAATGCAGGTACAGGATTTAGGCACAGATATTTTGAACTGGTGTTCTTATTTAATCAAAGAATGTTGTTTCTGATGAAATTTTCATCACTTCAGTGGTTGAAATGCAACCTGACTCATTTCTGGATGTGTATTGCAATTTGCAATGTACTTTGATTTCTAAAAATATTGAAAGTTGTTGACAAAATGGCCATGAAGAAATGTAAATAAACCAAATTTCAAAGCAGAAACTGTATAAGGATATTCTTCAGTATAGCATTTGCCAGAGTAACCCACATTGTGCAAACAATCATTACAATTTCTGTCTGATCTGAACATCTGTTTTGGTTTTTTCTCCCTGAGTTTTCCTGGACCAAGTTAATTTCTCTCAAAATATTTGTGGGAACTGAGACTCCAATTTGCCTTTTCTCTGGGGAGAAAAGTCTAGTCAAGCACCTATCGTTCCTTCATCTTCTCATTTATTGTGTTCTTTGCTTTCACTGTGGCACTTAAATGTCACTCTTAAAGTTCACTCTTCTTTTTTGCATGTAGGAACTGAGCACTCATCTCTTCGGTGTGCATTAATAGTGTTTTGGAAGTTTCCTCAGTGCTATTTCTTCCCTTGCCAGCCCAGATCTTACAAGTTCTTGTTACAGCTTGTTCTCTCCACTTTCCTCTGATGCGTTTTCTTAAGCCAAGTCTGACAATTTACCTTCTCATCTTGTTTTCCTATACCATCTCCTTTCAACAAAATTCAAGCTCTCATACTAAAATTCATATCCAATAAAGAATAGAATAGAATAGAATAGAATAGAATAGAATAGAATAGAATAGAATAGAATAGAATAGAATAGAAGCCTATGTTAGGATCAAATAACAGCCTGTGTTTCCTATTTACACTTTAAATCTTTCTCTTGCCACTAGTTGGACTGCATTTACTGTAAGAACTGTGACCACAGTTCCCTACCCTACACAAATCTCAGTCAACACTAGCTTCTTATTTCCAGTAATCTGTATTTTTAAAAGAACACTTCCTGCAGCTGGTTTCTTCCTTTTTACTTACTGTTTTTACATTTAACCCATTTCTGGAGTGATGTTGATTCTGACTAAACTATGTGTCTTTAATTTACTTACAAAAAAACAACCAAACAAAAATCAAAACAAAACAAAAAATCAACAAACCCCAACCAAACCCTAATTTGAACATTTTTGGAATCACTGAAGTACTTTGAGATTTTAACCTTCTTTTTGCTAAATACTGAATTTGTGCTTCTTCCAAATTGTGTTGCTTGTCATCGTTCAATAAAGCTCACCTTTTACCTGCCTTTTCACTGCTACCACCTCCACATGCCCTCTAACATCTTGCTAGATGCTCCTGTTTCCTTCTCCTCTTTTCCCTAACTTTTTACATTAACTCTAATTTTTCTATCTTCTTCCCTCAGCTTCTAAGTTCTCCACAGCCCGTTCCACATTACTTTGTCTGCTCAGTCTCGTCTGTCTTCTTGATTTTGCTACTTTAATCTTCTTGTCACTATGCTCAGTGCCTTTGGAGAGGATCCTAACACTGACAAGTCTTATTTTGGGAGAATGCTAGAGAGTAGCTTCAAGGAATACTTTGGGTTTGAAGGTATTTGTTTCTTTGTTGGTTAAAACACTGCCTCTGGAACAGAAATGGGAACATATTGGCCTTGATGCTGACACAGAACAGGGCAGTTCATCAAGCTCGTGGCTTTTCCCTGTGATATCTTCTGCACAAACTACTCCAGGCTCTATTAGGCCCTGCCTGTGTCAGCACCCACAACATATAATCATGATTAGGAAGGACATCAACAAAGTTTGACAATGTTGTTCGA
Source organism: Ammospiza caudacuta (assembly GCF_027887145.1). NCBI lineage: Eukaryota > Metazoa > Chordata > Aves > Passeriformes > Passerellidae > Ammospiza > Ammospiza caudacuta. The sequence goes on along the minus strand of NC_080594.1, from coordinate 90,991,193 downwards.
CAACATAGGTAACAGTGCAGGAGCACACAACTGTTGTCTTCTGAAGGAAAACAACCATTCAAAAAAGGCTGCTAGCTGGTGGAAACAAGTGATTCGTTTTAAAAGCTGGGAAAAGATACAGATGAGTTCCATGAAAAAAACAGGGGAGACTCTGTGTTTATTCAAGAAGAGGCATATGTCAAATACTCCTATTTAAGGGAAACAAGTCCATAGAACGATCATGTCTATTCGGTACTTTAATACCTTAATTGTAGTTTTCCCTCCAGACACGGTACAGACCCTGTCACCATTTTTCATGGCTCTGGAACGAATGTTCATTTCCCTCAGCACGGGCACCGTGTGTATCTGACCGCGCGTAGCTCCGTTCCCTTTCCCCGGCATGTCAGTGGAACCGCTGTGTTCTTTGCTGGCTTCCGGCCACCTCTTGTTCCCTTGTGTCCTTGCTTCTGGCGCTCCAGCCTCCCTCCACGCCTCAGGAAGCCATGCTGCACCCTCGAATAGGGCGAGGTGTGCCCCGGAGGGTGCGGTGGTGACTCATGTAGCTTGACGCGTGTGTCACTGCCGGGGCTGCTGTGCCGGACCCGGGGCCGCCCCATGGCAGGGTCCGAGGTCGAGCAGCCCCCGAGGGCTCGGTGGCGGGGGCAGGCGGGTGCGGACAGGGGCAGTGGCCGCTCCGGGCAGGAGCCGCCTCAGGGTGATCCCCGTGGGCACCGGTTGCGTGCAGGAGGCCGAGGCCGAGCTGTGCTTCTTAAACAGCCCCAGCAGACCGGGGGCAATGGCCACCCTGGCGTGTATTAGAAATAGAGTGGCCAGTAGGGCTGGGGAAGTAATTCTCTTCTTGTACTCAGCACTGGTGAGGGCACGCCTCGACGCTATGTCCAGTTCTGGGCCCCTCAGTTCAAGGATATGGAGGTGCTGGAATTGGTCCAGAGAAGGGCAGTGGAGCTGGTGAAGGGGCCGGAGCACACGTCCCATAAGAAGCAGCTGTGGAAGCTGGGTTTGTTTAGCCTGGAGAAAAGGAGGCTCAGGGGAGACCTTGCCATTCTACAACCACATGAAAGGAGGTTGTAGCCAGATGGGGGTCGGCCTCTTCTCCCAGGCAACCAGCGACAGTACGGGAATACACAGCCTCAAGTTGCACCAGGGTAGGTTCAGGTTGGATACTAGGAGGAATTTCTGTACAGAAAAGGTGTAAAACATTGAAGTGAGCTGCTCAGGGAAGCGGTGGAGTCACCTGGCCTCGGAGTGTTTAAGGAAAGACTAGACGTGGGACTGAGTGCCATGGTCTAGCTGACATGGCGGTGCTCGATCACATGTTGAATTCGATTATCTCAGAGGTCTTTTCCAACCCAATTGATTTCAGACTCTGTAGCTGCCGCCGGGACGGCCCCAAGCCCCGCGCCGCCATTCGCCCCGCCCGCCTATCTAGTGTGCCACCCCCCCTCTCCCGGCATGCCGCGGGGCGGGGCGGCCTGGCCCGGCCCCCTGCTCGCCCTCAGCCGCGGCGGGCGGGCTCCGCCCCGGGCGGCACCGCGGGTACCTGCGCGGCGCGGGGCGGCCGCGGGACACAGTGCGCCGACGGCGGTGGTGGCCGAGCGACCTGCGCACGCTTCTCCTGTCCGCGGCGGGGGCGGCCGGGCCATGGTGCGTCGCGCCCGGCTGGCGCTGGTGGCGGCGGCGCTGGTGGCGCTGGGGGTGCCGCCGCCGCCGTGCGCGGGCGCCCGGGCGCTGGAGTGGTACACGGCGTGGGTGAGCACGGCCTACGTGGAGCCGCTCAGCAACCGCACGGTGCACGGCAGCACGGAGAGCGGCCGCTACGGGGACAGCTCGCCCAAGGAGAGCGCTCGGGGCCATGTGGGCATTCCCCGCGGCGCCTCGCCCCGCCACATGGAGGGCTGCGCCCCCGACACCGACTACGACGTGCCGCTGCCTCCCGGTGGCCGCGGGACCCCCGAGGGCGACCCACCGACCTGGATCGCCCTGGTGGCCCGCGGCGGCTGCACTTTCAAGGACAAGGTCACCAACGCGGCGCGGAAGCGGGCGGCCGCTGTGGTCATCTACAACGAGGCCCGGTTCGGCAACAGCACCGTCTCCATGTCCCACCTGGGTGAGCTCCCCGCGCCCGCCGAGGGGTCCGGGGGATCGCTTTGTCTAACGCCGGCCCGCATCGCTGATGCGGCTCTGCGCGGTGAGGAGTGGGGATGTAGGGAGGCAGAAATCCCTGTAAAAATGGTACAGAAAACCGGGATTTTGTTTTCTCTTTCTGTAAGCCACGCTAGGGAAAAAGCCGGGACCGTCTTCTGTCTCCCAAGTTACGGGCCGGTGTCAGGGAGGAAATGCGGCACAGCCATCGGGACCGGCAGCCGTGTGGCACACTGGGGTGGGAGGCTTGGATTTCCTTTAGCGGCACCTTCTTGCCTGGTACCCTCTGGCAGAATGGCTCCAGCCGTCACAGGTAGGCCGCTTTCTGCAGGCCGTGTGGAAACGCAGCAGATATCCCGGAGATGCCTTCAGGTGCTTTTGAAGGTACAGCTGTAGCTATTTGAAGATAGCTTTAGAACAGGCTTTGTTGTATTAGCCTCATCGTCCTCTCCTGCGCAGGTCTGTTGCGAGTGAGAGCGGTAAGCATCAGGTAATCCTTAAACGCTCGCAAATGCATTAGGAAAACTGAATCCTGGAGAAGGATGTTGGCTTGTCTCAGCGTACCACTGCTGCTGTGTAGCCTGCAGAAAGGTTCTGTGATTTTTGCTGAGATAGGAATCCAGATGTTTTGTCACCACAGTCCCCGCTTGGGCTATGACACAAAAGACTTGCTGAGTTTTTATGGTTATGACAATATTAAATGCTTAAATCAAGAGGTGAAAAAAGCCTCAAAACTTGGCAGTTAAATCTATTTGCTTTTGTAGATTTTTGAAAAACTAGGAGGTCCTCAGAGGAGGATGTGAAGACAAGGCAAACTAAGTAAAAAATTCTGTCAATATGTGCTCCACATGGTTTTGCTACAATGAGTTTATTAGTGCCCGGGCTCTCATTGCTAGTTGTGAGGAAGGGAAGGGCCAGGGACTTGGGTGAAGTAAAGCCATAATGTGATTCTAAACGAAACAAACTTATTTTCCTAGTGTAGTAAGCTGAAAATCTCAGCTAGGGAGCTGTTGCTGTATTGCACGTGTGATTTATCTATTGGAAAACACATCTCTCCTCTTGGGATACCCAGTGGCACCAATTCGGGGGTTGGAATCATGATTATTGTTCTTAGCCTGCTGCTTGCTTGAGATCAGCCTGGCCCATTTCGTATTCTTAGTTCACTGTAAACGTGGAGGTGAGATGCTAGATAAAATGAACCTTTGGTTTTGATCCTAGGTGATGATTAAGATACTTTGTTGTGTAATACTGCTTTCATCTGAAACAGTTTCTTTTTGTGTTTTCACCCTGTATTGGCCGATCAGTACAAATTTTTTTCTCATTCTTCTCTATTCCCCATTGTAACATCTCATAAATATTATTTGCTCTTTTGTTTAATTTTTTTCTGCTTCTCCCATTTTGCTTATTTTACAATTTAAAAAAAAATTCCCTTTTCTGCTGTCATCTTTGTGCTACAGAAGACCTTCTTGGGCTTAATACTCAGTTTTGGACTTCACAGTGCAATTACGTCTGCCAGTGGTGTAAAGAGAAGTGCTCTCTGACTGCTTGTTGGGTTTTTTTTTCCTTGAATTGGCAGAATGGTGCTGATGAAAGTTCCACCTATGTAGAGAGTGTGATCTAGTATAGTGCAATGTACAATAATTTAGTATAGTACAAATGTACAATAATACATTTGTATTTATACTGACTTCATAAATGCAGGTTTGACCTTAGGATTGTTTGAATGGGATTATGATATATCGCAATATAATTACGAGCTGTAATGTAGTCATTAATGCTTGTTTCATGGTTGACACTTTCAAACATGCAAATGTTTAAACACTTTCAGTGCACTTTGGGAATAAAGGGAAGAGGTGCTGTTGGTGTTTTAAGTCTTAGGTTATTTGAAGGGAGATGATGGAATGGTCTATGGAAGACTGGCAGGCAAGATTGTGTGAAGTAAAGCTATAGTTAACAGGATCTACATTTTCATTTCTGTGAAGGGATTTGTGAACTGGCACATAAGGAAGCAAGCTTTCCTTCTGGGAGGAGTGCTGAGGATAAATACTCTGGGAAATCTGCAGTGCAGTTACCAAGGAGTGGAGTTACATGCATAAGTAAAATCCGCTTAATGCGTTTGCAATTAGTGGCGCTGAAAATGATGTGAGATGGAACAGTGGTTATGGCTGGTAGACATGCAGCCCAAATTATGTGAAGGTGATAGCTTTTGTGATCTCAGTGCCATCTTTTCGTTCTCCTCCTGGAAAACCCGCACTTTGAATTTTCTGGGACGTATGTGATACATGCGTGCTATTTTTTGGTTGTCTTTTGGTGTTTTTAGGCATGTTTCACCCTGAGTAAAAAGAAAGGTTTTTGATTAGGTGAAGAAATTATTTCTTATAGCTAGTGTCAAAGGGTTTAAAAAAGGACAAATGTTCCAAATAATCTGTATTTTTCCCCTTGTAATCTTCATGAGTGCAGTGAGTGAGGATGCTAACTAAAGTTTTGGAATAAGAGAGTTGAGAATTTCAATGTGTAGCCTTGAAATCCTGCCCCTTCTTCCAAAAGAAAGTTCTGCAAATGTGACTCTACTGATGCATCTCATTTCAAGCCTTTGCTCTCTGTCCAAATTATTGTTCAAAATGCTGGATGACTCCTCTCCTTGAGGAAAGTAATAGTGACACAATTTCATGTGTGGCTGAGAAGATTTTTCCATTGAAAATCTCTCATTTTACCCAAATTACTTGAGCAGTTGTACTTCATTTACTGAATCTGAACTACATAAATTCAGACTTCAGTTTTACAGACTTGGCAGGCAGTCTTAACCCTGTTCATTTTTGGTGATGATGGTGAACTTAATACAATACAGAAGCTTCAAATTGCTTTCCAAAGCATAAATAAATATTGCACCTAAATATTAGCTGGGAGTGGGTTGGAGAGGAATCTGGAGAGGCAAAGTGTGGAGTGTTGTAGAGACCAGACTAAGGCGAGCCAGAAGCTCAGTTCTGGTTCAGAAGTTAGGGGGAGCAGAGGTATATTGCAATGGAAAGAAAACAGGGTCTTCTGGCTCTGTAGTTTTCCTGTTATACTTCATGCTGGGCACCCAACCATCTCTGTGTCCCCTCCAAGCTAGGAATTGGTGGTCCTGACCAGAACATGTTACCTTATTGTATGGAATGAAATGAGGTTTTGCTTGACATGCAGGGATGGGAGGCAGTGGCTGTAATAGTTTGAGGTAGGTCTGGATTAGGACTTGAATTCATGGTTTGTGGATTTAAGGGAAGCTTGGGACTTAATTTGAGTGTATGACTGGCTACATAATGAAAATGGTCTTTGATTTGCCAACATACATCCAACTAGTTCTTTCCTCCATTATCATGTTTTTTTTAATGCACATGTATTGGACAAAACAGATGTAAATTACCTTGTGCTCGTGATTCTGTAAGTCCTTGGCATCTCCAAAGCAGCAGAGTCAGAGTTATTTTGGCATGTAGTTCAACTCTTTGTTACACTGCTTGCGGCACTACGCAGGATTCTCAACTGGTGCATAATCTCTGTGTTACTGCTGTTTTCTGCTGAAAGTTTCTGGTACTGGAACTGCTGAAAGGACAGTGGCTAACTTTAGTAACACATGACTGTATGATGTTAAGCTAGTAATGCTGTTCTGAAGAAGCAGGAGTAATTGCTTATATCTGTCTTGTAGGTAAAATGCATATGTGTTGGAGCTCAGGTGGAAAGAGTATGTGTACCAGTGGTTAAAAATCCTCCTTGAGGCAGGTGAAAATACAACATGAACCAGGGATTAGGTGAGATGAGTTTGGGGGAGATGGTTAAGACAAAGCTTGTTATGAGATTGTTAAGAGTACTGTTAGCATTTGTTTGGAACAGGGGCTAAAAAGAGTATTTGGTGTTAGTTGTGGCAGTATTAGTAGAGTACCTATGTTTAAATAAAGCAATGGACTGACCTTAAACATTTTTACTAAGATGGTGGAACTCTGGGAGCTTTCTGACATTGCTCAGGAGGACAAAAAGAAGGGTGTGTCTGTGATCAGTTTCCGGATGACAGAAAACTATTTTCTTCATCTCTAAGCATGAATGGGAATAAATGTAGTTTGGTGTGCCTGCAATAAGCATCTGTACCTGTCCTACTACTTCCTCATCAGTAGAGTTCTGGTTTTCTTTTGCAAGAAAATACTGGGAGTCATAGCAGTAAAACTGTCTGCAATGGCAGGAAACATACCTTCATCTTCAGACTTCCAAATTTGCCCATTTTTGCAAGTATCCCAAGGATCTGCCAGCCCTGATAATGTTAAAAAGCACAGACCAAATTTTAAGTGGACCAAATTTCACTGAAGCATCAATCAAATCTAGAAAAAAATTTTTTACTCTAGCAGAGTAAAGATGTGATTATTTATTGTAAAACTAGGAGGTTATAGAAAGGCAAAGCCAATACAACATGCTTTGAGTAAAGGCATATATGTGACACTTGAAGTTTTCTTTATAAATGTGATTTGAGGTGTCTGAGTTGTGTGGCAGTTAAAGAAGTTGATGGAATGACTCACCATCATTTCAGTCTTCGAATAATGAGTTTCAGAACAGCAGGCTAAAATTAGCAAGGAATGAGTTAAAACCCTTAGTGTTACAGGCTGCTCAGGGCAACTGCTTCTCTGGGACTGCTCTTGTTCCTTTTGTAATCATGGATTGCAATTATTCTTCTCTTCTTCCCCTTCTGTCTCATGACCTTCAAGGCTTCTGTGTTTAGTTGCATGCATTTTATATGGCAGGTTCATCACCAAATCTTTAAAACTGTTAAAATACTTTTAATGGGTATTTATTTTAAAATATTAATTTGAAAAGTGGAAGGTTCACACTGTCTAGCAGCCATTGTGCAAAAGTAGCCTGACTTTCATTTCAAGGAAATAACTTAACTGTCTGATAGTTGGGCATTCTGGTGACAAAGCAGAGAAGGACTATACTTCTTGTTGTGGGGATTTTTAAATACTTCATCATTAGAAATAGTGCAGAGAATGAAGTGCAAGATTAAACTGATTTAAGATTTCAGGACGGAGGTGGGAATTTACTGATTAAAAATCCAGGCTGCCTCTAATCTTGAAATTTCCTTTTTTTCCTTAAGCTTGGATGAAACCACATAAATCTTTCCAACACATTGCTACTGTTCCCTGGCCATCCTTAGGCACCCCTCCTGTTATTTGTAACTCTTAAAATTGATGAAGGACAGGGGACCTAATTTCTTGATTTAGGAATGGAGATAGCAGTTCTTAGCAATGTAAGATAAATTCCCATTTTCATATGTTTTTCTCTTGCTAACTCCTTGTGGAGTTGTGCAGGGTCAGAGAGCAGAGAGTGTTTCACACTCCTCTCTGAGTTTCATGAGGCTCTCCGTTAGTGCTTTTGGTGTAACTGTAACTCTGTTAGGAAAAAACCCACTTTTTTGCTGGGTCTGGATCTGGCAGACACAGGTGTAATGGTTCTGGGATGGTTGTGTGAAGGTGAAGTTGAGAAGGGAGGTTTCTTCAGCTAATGCCTGGAACCTTTAGTTTTCATCCAGACCTAACTATATATGCCTTATGGGGGGAAGAGTTCTACATACACAAGTGAAACTTCTGCAAACTTCTTGGTAGCAGAGTGGCCAGACTGAAAAGCTGTCACAGCCTGACAGCTTTTTTCCTTCCTCAAATAAATGAATTTGGTTTAAATAGTTCACGCAAATAACTTTGTCTTAGTAGGCAGAGGTGGCTGAGGCCAGAATGCAGCTTTGAGTTTTGAAAATCCCCATTTGATGTGATGCTATAAATAAGGAAGCCATTTCTTCTGGCATAGCTTCTCTGTAAGGAATCTAACACAGCCAGAAGGAAAAAAGGCTTTAACCCTTCACGGGGAGGTTTTGTTGCAGGTAGGTAGTCTTTTGTGAATCTAGAAAAGGTAGCTGTAACATTACAGCTTTAGATTTTCAGCTAGGAAAACCCCTCTCTATTTCTTCCTTTCTCTCTGAATCAAGACTAGTCTCACTTTTTCTCAGAGGTAGGAGAGCAAAGTATGAAGCTGTGACTTACCAAGGTGGCAGCAGTGTTGGTACACACAAAGAACTATTCAAATAGAAATAGAACAGTGAAAATGTGACACTTTTAATAGGTACATTTGTTTGTAATTTGTTTTGTCATACTTGGGCTAGCTATTTCTGAGAATACTGGGTATTTTTTTTCTTCCAGAAAAAAAAAATGGAATAAAACACTAGTCACAGAGGCCTTTGGATTTTGCTAGTTGGTCTTGGTAGTATCTTACTAATTTTGGTGGCAGTGTGTTGCCTAAAGGTTTTGGTTTTTTTTTTTTTTTTTGAAATTAGGTTTCTTTCATATGAATTGAGAGCTCTAGACTTCTAATAAATTAGAAAAATCCTTTTGTTCGCTGCCCCCAAAAAAGTCACAAAGTATTTCTTGACAAGTCCTTGTCATGAAGTCTCATTACATTTTGAATATTTAGTATTAAAGAATCTGTAAGTATTTCAATGTTTAAAATGATTTCTTATTCAATTTATTATTCAATATATGAATATTTTTCTCTTTTGTTTATATATCCAGTGTAATTGGGCTATAGATTCAGATTCAAACTAAATTAAAGTGTCTCACTGTGATGCTCACATACTGTCTCCATCTGCAACTAAAATTCCCACTCTGACAAATGAAAGACCAGCTGTTCCTGAGCTGCAAGCTAGAACTGAAGCTGCTTTGAGATGGCTTGTGTGTGACTCGTGTGGTTTTTTGCATGGTTCCACATCTTACCTCGCTGTGGAATGATGACTATAGGCCTTGAATAGTTAAGATGCATCTGTTGAGCTTCATCTTGTGTTTGAGAGTTTTTGAAAGTAAATAAAGGATTCTTTATCAATAAACTTTCTATCAGTTCTGCTATAAGCACAGGAGGCTTTCCTATAACTTTTCTTGCTGATCTTAACTGAAGAGGCCAAATTACCCTCAAGCAAGAACACCTACATTTTTACTGTGACTACTGACATTTTTTCTCTTTTTATTCCCTCCCACAGGAACAGGAAATACAGTGGTGATAATGGTTGGCTATCCAAAAGGAATAGAGATACTGGAGCCAGTCCGAAGAGGGATTCCAGTGACAATGAGCATTGTTGTTGGCACACGACATGTGCAGGAATACATTAGTGGGCAGTCAGTTGTGTTTGTAGCCATTGCCTTCATCACCATGATGATTATATCCCTTGCCTGGCTCATCTTTTACTACATACAGCGTTTCCTCTATACGGGATCACAGTTTGGAAACCAGGTAAATGGAGCTAATGGCACTTAAGAGTATTTACCTCCTCCTTGTGTCAAATCAGTTGCCTAACTCTGATTGTTTATTGGAGTGTTCTTGAAGATCTGTGCCTTCTTCCTATTTTGCTAACTGTGAATGCTGCTCAGCAACAGTCAGTAAGGCTAATAAGCACTATGTTAATTGGCATCACAAGTTTGACTAGTTATAATTATTAGATGCTCATATGAAGTAATGAGAAATACATTTAGCCACTTGTCAACAACAGCTTCTTATGTGATCTGTCACCTAACTGAACTTCCTTCCTTTTGGCATGAAAAGTTATTTTCATTCTTCTGTAATTTTCATTTTGAAAGTACTAACTTCACTAACCAGACTTTTTTAATGGAAGGAGACCATGGTAAGTTTTTCTTTTTTAATTTTCTTATAAAACCCACAAGTTCTTCAGGGTAGAATTTTTAGTTCTAAAGTTTTCATAAAACTACTTTTGGTACTTGTAATTCTACAGCTCCACTGTAGAGTTATTGAATTACAGCAGCCTAGAAGGTGTATGTGTGGTGAGATTCGGCTCTCTTGGGCTACTCAAGGTACTGAGAACAGTGAGAGTACTGAGGACATTTGGAAGGAGTAATTCTGCTCCTTATTTGCCCTTCTCACATTTCTGTACTTAGAAGAAAAAAAAAGCCAGCTTTACTTTTTTCCCTGAGGAAAGTACTTCATCATAGAACCGCTTAGGCTGGAAGGGACATTTGGACTCCTACAATGAAGAGAGCAACTTATATGGAGTTGTTGAGGATGCAAATCCATCTGAATTTTGGAAATACCTTAGACTGGTACTTACCTCTGCTTTTCAGCTACTGCAGATAGGTTCCTCCATGATCAGCAGCTCTACCGTTTGCAGGTTTTTTTTTTTTTAGCCTCAGTTCAGGAAAAAATATTGCTTCAACTAGTGCTTAGCATGTGGACTTCTCCTGCCTTTTCCTTGATGATGTAAATTCTAGCTTTGGGGGAGGAAGGAAGGGATTTTTGTTCACTTTCATAAGTCTGAACTCTGTTTAGGACTTAGAGGACTCTTCTAGGAAAATACTTAATTTCTCTTTTCAATAACTGAGGATAACACACAGGGCTTCTGTATTGGTTAACCTTGTGGTCTCCCTGAAATTTTGGTTTCCTAGAGTCTTTTTTACTAAGCTTTAAATCTTAGCATTTACTTTCTGACAATACTTTTGGGAAAAGAAAATTTTTGAGAAGCATTTATAGAAAAGGGATGCGTTTCTGTGTTGTAATAGTTGCTTGGTGAAGAAAGTTGCTTCTTCCTGTTGCCTTTTAAATAGTTCACACAGAGGAAACTTCGTGTGCTTTATGAAGCATCATATTGTGTACTTTAGTTTTAAGGATGTGAATGTGATGTTTCTAAGAAACTTGTGCTACAGACTCTTAATAGAATTTTGCTATTGTCATCCAAATGCCAGTAGATTTTGCCAGTGCTTGTCATCTGAATGCCTCTTAAACAAATGAATCTGTCTAGCATTAGAATGTTATGCCCTTTTCTCAATTCTTTCTCTTCTAAAATAGCCATCAAAAATAAAAATGATGCAAGGTTGGAAAGTTTTGACTATATTAGTAGAGATGTATCATTAAGAGTCTTAAAGGAATTTTGGAAACAAAAAGCCACTTTCTAACCCAAATACTGTTTTGCTTGGCTTATGGACTCAATTAAAACTAAAACTTGTGAGTTAAATATGTTGTGCTTTAAAGCAAGCTGCAGTGTAACTGCTAACTGAAGATGGGTGTCTTAAGATTTATTCTAATAGCAGTTTAGCAGTAAAATTATAGAAGGTCTTCTTGGTACTGAAGAGGAAAACAGGACTGTGCAGAAAACCCTGAAGAGGTGAAACAGGCTTCTGCTGCTGGTTTCGTCCATTTGTGGGAGACCTTTCAGACTACTTATCTTTAACATCATAAAAATTTTAAAAAATCACAATTTTCAGAGCTATACATTGGTGAAATTATATATGTCATCATAATTCTTACAGAGTGCCATTGTGGGTCTGGGGTTTTTATTCCTTTGTGCTATTTCTTTACTGAGGGCTTCTGCTAGACAGGTCAGCATCTGTCAACTGGGAGTGTTTAGTTTCTCAGTTTCTTGCAGTAGCTAGCACTTTGTCTTGGATTACAGTACTGCTTTCCTATCTTGCTTCCCCTCTAAGCATAATTATACTGCATGGAAGTCCAGTATGGTGCATCACGTCTGTAAAGCCTTTCTTGTCACCTCCTTTGCATAATGTGTCCTTTGAGTGCAAAGCTTTGTCCAGTGCAGGAGACAGTGTTTAACTGAGTGGAAGTATTAATAGCTACAAGCAGCCTTTTGACCTGGTGGTCAGCTGTAGGCTGCCTGGCAGGATTCCACCTTCTCCCAGGCTGCTGCAAAACGCACGGTGTGCTTGCTCATGGGCTTGCCTAACTGGAAGGTCTGGTTATATGGCTGTTGCTACAGCTCTGCTTGCCTCTGAAGCCTGCACGGGTTTGAGCTTTGCTGTGTGGGAAGGGCCTTAGTGCCGGCAGGGCAGTCGGGGTGCGGGACCGTGACCGCCGGTGTGCTCGGCTAACCCCGCACGGCTGGGGCTGCTCCCGCCAGCAGGGCGCTTGCACAGCCTCTGGGGTGCAGCTTACTGCTGCCTGCAAGTGTTTTATAAACTAGTTCATCGCCCAGAGATCAATTCAGTTTTTTAGATGCATTTAGAAGACTCAGTAATCCACCTGGAAAGTATTTAAAAACTTGGAAATATAATTCCTGAAACTAGTCTATACTAACACTTAAAATCTTATTTCAAGGGACATAGAAAAGAAACCAAGAGAGCCATCAGCCAGCTTCAGCTGCATACAGTGAAACGTGGAGAAAAGGTAATTTGGTGTCTCTGGTTATTGCTGTAAGTTTTAAAAATGGTTGTAATGTTTTCAAAGAATTTAAACTAAAATTACCACAATGTAATTGCACTGTGACATACAATTCTAGGCTTATGCCAGGGCCTATGCTTAAAAGGCAGAATTTAAAATGAAGGAGTCAAATTTGAACTACTTATGAAATTAAGGCTACTTTGTTGCAAATAATATCTGGTCATCCAGAATGATAGGGGACTGGTACTGTACAGATGAGGAAACATTTGTTATCTTTTCAGCACTTGAAAACATCAACAAGTGGATTGCAAAATACTTCCTCACAGTTCTTAGAGCTGATGTAATGTTCTGTGTTCTTAAAAGAACATTCATCACCTTATTGATCAGAAGGCCGTAAAAATATAAAAAGCTTTTAAAAATAAAACACTTGTTTCATCTTTTGACATATAATATGTTAAGGAGCTGTGTAGGCTTAACCTGAAGCAGAAATTTTTAAAAATATATTTCTATGTTATGAAATATAGCTAATCTAAAAATTAAAGCAGTTTTCAGGAAGTTGGCTTTGACAGCATATGGCCTTAACTCAGCTGTATTAGAATAACTGAAGTAGAAAAGCCAACATTTTGAAAGAAAATATTTTAGTTGGAGTTTCAGGAGTGCTGATCCTAGATGCAAAATTAGCTTCTGACTAGATTTCTGCTGCTACATAGGAATTTATTCCCCCTCAGCCCTTGTTTTACTTGATGAGTTTTTATTTAAGGACTGATTTATTTGGAGATGAAAAACAAGGATTAGGTTATTTTTAAGTCTATGAATAAAATCAAAGTGAGAAAGGACATTGATATGTAAAAACTTTAAAAGAAGGAGTCTAGCAGAAGCTGTTCTGTTCAGGTCATGTGCTACAGAGGATATGTCCTTCATTTAGTAAATCAGTTTTGAAACTTAAAAAAATGTAAAAGGATCTTTGAACTTCCTTGCCTTTTCCTTCTATGCTTTCAACATGCTTAAATAGTTTTACAAATATTTCTTACTTTTTACTAGATTATTTTTTGATGGAGTTTAGCATATATTTCAAGCTGTGAACAGAGGGATATTCATACTTCAATTCATACAATAGTGACATTAGAGATCAAGAAAGACAGAATTGAGCCCAAACTTGTGTAAAGCACTATCAAAGCACAATGTCAGCATAGGAAGAAAGGGACATAGAAGGGTCATGATGTATGTTAAAAACCACACAGAAGATGTTAAGAGCTTTTAAAATTGATATTCAGTAAGATCCTCCAAATAAGATTTGTATTGTGTGATTTTTGCATTATACAGGGAGTTCCTTCCAATAAATAGAGCCTTGACTAAAGTAAATAAAATGGGGGAATTTGTTGTTACACCTTATGCTGATTATTCCTATGAGTGCCACATTCATTAAGAAGAGTAGAATGAGATAAGGTTAGAATCTCTGTGTTAAAATAGAGCTTTTGTGTGTGGTAGATCTCATTAATTTGAATGATTTGAAATCAACCTGCTATCAGCAAATTTATGTGACTTACTGATGCAGAGGTATTTTCGTGAACTAGTATAAATTTGTCTGGACATTTGTCCTGTCTTACTCTGTAAATGTACATTTTTTTCTTTAAATATTTCCTTTCAGACATTTAATAAGAGTCTGTTTCTTTTGTTGTGATGCAGTACAGTTATCCCCACTTGAGGTTGGGATATTTAACTAAAAATAGGTCATATATTAAAAGTGTATTTACTATCATGTAGATTTTTCCTGAGAAGCTTATGGGATTATTGTAAAATGGACACTCATTTGAGTATGTGCTACATATGGTGTGCTTGGATTTTGCCTCTTGTACAGAATGAAAGATAACTTGTTATAGAATAAGCACTTAACTTTGCTTACATAAAAAAAAAAGTCTTAATGTGATTTATTTGGGAATTTAAGGAATTAATTGTGTAAATTGATAGTGTGCAAAGGAGGGAAATATTTGCCTTGAACTTTAAAGTTTCCTTGCAGAACTAATTAGTTTAAATGTTTGTGTTGAAACTGAAGTACTTTAGTAAGTTGTAAATCAAAAATACTAATTTTTTGGGGGATGAAAGCAGAGGAGTTTTTCCACTGTCTGTTCTTCTAATACTTAGAATTTATGCAGCCCAATTAAAATTGGATTAGTTTTCTTGTATTTGGAGCTATCCATCATATTTACACTGCAACTCTAAGCATGGCTTCAAGAAGACAGTGAGACCTGTTAGAAAAGATATTTAACCCTTAGATAAAAGTAGAAGTGGGGAAATTATGTTCTGTCTAGTGTGAACTTGGAGGAAGATTTTAAACCCAAATTGCATACTTGTGTTCTCTTCTGGCTATGAAGGAATATCTGCTAGGATGTGGTAGAAGAGGTTTGTGGGATTCAACCCCCAAAATCTCTTCCTGCTCTTGGAAATCTTTGGGGACTGCTAATTCAGGATTAGGTTGCACACTTTGATTTGTGCTGATCTCTTAAAGTGTTTTCATCTTATAGCAACCTTCAACTGAAACATTCCTGTGCTGCCATGAACAAAGCCAGTGTGTGAGACTTATTGAGTTACTTAGTAGGCTATGTATAGTTATTTAAATTAGAAAATCTGGGTTTGGCTGCTTATAGTATTTGATAACTTGATCAAATCACCTCTTGATAGAATCTCAAATTAAATGAGGTAGATTTTTTTTTTATTAGCTATACCCTTTGATATATTTTGCATTCTTTGAAGCTAGCTATTACATAAAGCTTGTTCTGTAATGAGTGTGAATGTTATACACTTAAATGTGTTGTCATATTTAGGGTTTAGATGTTGATGTGGAAAACTGTGCTGTGTGTATTGAGAACTACAAACTGAAGGACACTGTCCGAATTCTGCCATGCAAGTAAGTTGTCATAGTTATTCTTTACTCTTTAGCATGTTTTTCTGAAGAAATGGGATGAATTTCCTATAAATTCTTCTGAACCTCTGGTGCCAGAGCTGAAGCTGCAATTTGTATGGCCTGTTAAACGTTGAAGGGCACTGTGAGACCTTGTAGCACTTCATATGTATGTGGGGACAAGGGAGCAGTTGGGATAACTGTAGGAGTGAAGTAGAGCTTGCTTAAATTAGAACTGCACACTGTTGAACTGATACCTGCATGGTGTCTTTGTGGTTATTAGCATCTCCTCTTCAGAAAGCTGGCATGAACCAAAGGTTTCCAGAAACATGTCTGTACTAGTAAATTGAGCAGCAGCTAATTGTCAAGATTATAAAGGAAAGGTTTATTTTTAATGTGTTAACTTGCCCACTGTTTGAAGGAGGGATGTGTGGCTTTCATGATAAGTTCTAAAGAGCATTTCTTTTCTTTAGGCACATCTTCCATAGAACATGCATTGATCCTTGGCTTTTGGACCACCGAACGTGTCCAATGTGTAAACTTGATGTTATCAAAGCTCTGGGATACTGGGTATGTTGCACACTACTTTAATCTTCAAAGTAGAAGTACCGTCTAGGAAGCAAACTTCATGTAACTGTTCAGAATGAGAGCAGCTGTTATTTGACAAGACTTGAGAAGCTGGGCAAAGATGCAAAGAGTAATTGAATGAGAACCAGAAAATAAGGGAATTTTATGGGCAAGAGCTTAAATATATTGAGCAGCTTATGAGTCTTCTTTGATAACCAGTATTTTCTATCTCCAGCTGATGATGTTAAGGAATTTGAAGCAGAGGTGATGCTGTTTGCTAAGGCTGCAAAAATATAACTGAATTAAATAAATCTAGAACATATATTTGATGTTGTTGAGAATGTGATTCAGAGGCAGAAGTTATAGTTTTCTACATAGAATGTTTGTATACTTCCACATATGCCCCATGATTTATCCCTGTAAATGAGCTGGTACTTAAAACCTTCCTAAAGACATTCACCAGTAATTGGTTAAGTAGAGAAAATGATGTGCTCTCATTTCTTTCTGACAGCACCAGAAAAGAGAGATGAAGACACATGCGGTAGGTTACTCAGTCACTGTTGATAAATAGTCTTGAGTTCCACTAAAATGCTATAGGCAAGAATATACCTCTCTTATCTCCTACTGATCTACAGAGATCTCTAGAAAACAGAGATGGCTTTTTGGTTTCAGGGCCTTTCCTTTCATACACTAGGTCTGTGTTTTGACTACCTTTTCTCTTCATTGCAGAGACTTACCAGATCTGTGGAAGAATGTTAGGAGTTACTATTTTATTTTGGTAAATGGGGCTAATACTCTTGCTATGTAATATGTATATACCAGATTTTGATGCTTCTGTGAGTTAAGTCAAACTTTACCTGGGAGTTGCAATCTCGTTGTCATGTGGAATAGCTATTGCTACTTTAAGATTGTTATATTAGCAGCTTGGTTTCTGCCCACATTGAATTCTTGGGGTTGATGTATCTTGTGTTATATGCAGAAGGACTTATCTTTTTGAATACAGGCTGGAAACTGAAATACTGACACCTTCAGAATAATTATATTCCCTGAATTTGTGCTGTTGCAGAGGATACTGGTACTAAGCCCAACCAGGAGCAGTAATAACTCCTCTGCTTTTTGGCTAAAATGATTTTTGGAAAGCAGATTGAATGGGATTATGTTAAATAGAGAATCCAGTTCATTTTTCTAATGAAATGAGGCAAATGGATCCTGTGTTTGCATCAGTTGTTCAAGTCTCACTGAAGCTAATAATGTGGGAAACCATTCAGGAATTTTCTTTGAGCTTAGTTTTCAGTTTGATCCAGGTTGCACAGTCTAGTCTGTGGAGCGATTGCCTGAATTTTTTACTGATGTGAAGAAAAGAAGTGCAAAGAGCAAGGCAGCTTCTCTCAGCACTGCGCTCTGAACCTACAGAAAAGAATGTGCAGCCTTACAGAAATATACTAAACCTTCTGCAGAGAGGCTCAAGGCTCAGTTCAGTTATGGACAACAAATACTTCAGATGCTTTCACATTTTTAAAGGCTTGAAGTAGAAAAAAGTCACTAAGTCCTATGATGTGGCTTTTGTAAAGAGCAGACTTCACTGATGTAGTTCTTCATTATGCTATTTTTTATGAGAGAAAGAACTGCATTTCAGCATGTCTGACTGATTTTGTAGAGCATTACTTAATTTTGTAGTTTCAGTTCTTATTTAACTGTTTAAGTTTTGGAAACTAAATCATTAATGCCCCCTCCCGTTTGCAAATGTAAAGATTGTGTTCAATTGTATCATGTCTGTAGCTCATTAAAATTCAGTATGTTTTAAATTATGCTGATTTGATGCTAAAGAAAGAATCAGCCCAGAATTTCTTAAATTTTAAGATGGGCCTTTGCTAGTTGTTTGAAGAAGGAAAAAATACTTGCTAATAAGCAAAAAGAATAGCTATTTAAACTGCAATATAATTGCTTATGTATAATTAACATCAGTATATCTATGGCAATGAAGGTAGTCTGTTTAATTGTAGAAACAGAACTGTATGTATAGAACTTTGATCCATTCTGAAAATTATTTCAGAGGTTGTATAGCTTGTGCTATACTATAGGTGAAATAGATCCCTTTGCCTGTGATGCAGATGTTGCATTCCTGTAAAGTGACAAGCCAGTGTTTTTGGAACAGACCTAAAGTTAGGTTGGAGATAGAGGAGGACAATATTTGGTTCTGATGTAAATGTTTGTTCAACCTAGTAAAAAAAAAAAAACCTGGCCAAGTACTATAGTGAAAAAACAGGTCTTGGAGACTTCTGCAAACTTAAAGAATCAATAGGTTTCCTTGGTGGGGACTTTGTATGTGCTGAGCCTGCTCCTAGCCTTCAGCAATACTGTTGCTACAGTGTTGAAGTAATCCATCCAAAAGGCTGACTGTGTGGACTTTTCCTGTTTCTGCTCTTGGCTTTGTGGTGGCTTTGGAGAAATGACTTCTCTTTTGGTTGGCTTTCCTTCTTGCAGTCAGACAATAACCTTGAAAGTGGACAATATCAACACTATTCCCAGGAGTGCACATGTAATAGCTAAAAAATGGTCTTTTTTCCAATAAGGTGAGGTTACAAAAGGTGACACGGAGAAATGTTGAAGTCTGATGGTAGGCATAAGTGACAGTTAAATATGTTTACTTTTGAAGGGGGACCCTGAAGATGTACTTGAAGTTCCAATACCTGAATCCATAAGTGGCAGCGTTTCAGTCGGAAGTCTGAGTATTGCTTTGCAAGATGATGACAGAAACGAAGGGAGCGAATTGTCAGCTTCCTCCACCAATGAGTCTGTATTGCAGTGTACCAGCTTAAAAGAGGATGCAGGGGAAACCACAGCATTGCTTGGTAAGTAATGCAGTGTTTCACTGCACAAATCTTAGCACTAGGCATTGCGTTAGAAGCCCTTCTCTAGCTGGTGTGAGCAGTTAGTACTGCAGTGCAGAGCAGACTGAGTGGTGTCTCTGGTCCTCAAAAAATACAAGCAGATTTTCAAGGAACTCTGTCAAGCAGCAAATAACTGGACTTAGGGGAAAGAAAGATGTAAGCAGTGTCTTGAGAGGATTACCCAGAGAATCTCAAGAACCTGAGGTATATATGAGTATGAAGTTTTTAGCCAGGGTATGGATTAATGTAACAGATAAAGCATATTAAAATGGTAAAACAACAAACAATTTTTCTTTTAATTCCTGATTTCTAGATGTGGATGCCAGTAATAACCGGCATGGAGAACATCTATCTAATGGAAATTCCCACTGAACTGCTTCATGGAAGATATCTTGAATAGACTTTTGAAGAACTATTATTTTTTATTTAATTAGTATGGACTTTTGTCTAGTGAACAGAAAAAATAACAATGTAAATTATTTTACCTTTCAAACTTTTCTAGCTGGTGTTCCAAAAGGGCTAATAACTAAGAATTTTGTACACAGGAGGATTTTATAAAATCTCCTCTGGATGTCTCATCCTAAAAAGAAATGCAATAACCCTTTTTTCTGTAAGCGTTGTTGCAATGTCATTGTGTTCCAGAGGGCTGTAACAAAGATGAAGACTAGGCAGTGAAAATAATGTAGACTGTGTAATGGTTAAATATTTTGGATGCACTATTTACATTCAGTATGTACACATGAAGAACACTTACAAGCTATGACTATTAAAATGTTCTGAAAGTTCTGAACTGTTGTAATTGGAGATGAATATTCTCAGAAAAGACATTAACCTTGAAGGAATCAAATAACTTAATGGATATGCTGCATATCCTTTTCTTGTGATGGAAAAATTGCTGGTTGCAACATGTAACAAATACTTATTCTATCTTGTAATGTGTTCTACTCAGAGTGGATGCTGAGAAAAGGAAACCTCCATCTTGCTAGCTTTCTATACTGAATTTGGCAGTAATAGGTTGTGCTAGGTGGTCTTCACGTGCTGAGCATGTAGACATTTAGTATATGCACACTGGTTACCTCTTTCAATCTTAAAACAGAGGTAAAGGGCTAATTATGGCTAAAATATATTTATTAGTCTATTTATAAGAATTTACATAATTTCTTCTTGCTCCTGTTCCCATCCTGACCCACTTTATGTACAAATGGAAATGGTTTCTTAAGAAATACAAAGGTTGGGTTTGTTTTGCTTTTATTTTCCTTTGCATAGAGATGCTGGAATTCTCTTGTATATTCCACATTAGGAGTTTTGACTGGGTTTGCCATTAGCTTTTATTCCTTTCTTTTAGATTAGCAGTACTGTGCCTTATAGTAAAACACTTAAGAAATCTGAAGCATCTGAGAGTAAATATAAACCCTGGAATTTCCCATTATGACCTCTTATTCAAATATTTATATACTGTAAGTGGTATAAGGAATTGCTAAACTGTTTTGTAAAGAAATGTGTATATTTAAAACATTACTTAAGGGTGTTAAGTGAATTGTTTAGGATTTTAGCATTGTCATATTATAAATAATATGCTACATTCCTCAGTTTTCTTTTGTAAAGCTGTTGCTACAGATTGCTTAAAACAGTGTCTTTGACTAGACATTTGTTTTAGAGTGCATTTTGTTTTTAAAATGTATATTGGGAATGTTTTTAAGAAAATATGCAATTCTTTTTCTAACTTACATTGAGCTTCAATAGAAGCAATAACTTTTTTTTTTTAATTTTAAAATGAATGTTCCAGAAATGACAGAGGGGAAGATATAATCTGAACTTCTACTTTGCAGAGCAGATGTTTCTCCCTAAATTTCCTTCAAAAAAATTCCTGTTAATGCCTACTTTAAAAAAATCTGCCTCTTCCCTGTAGGAGTATAACTTTTAGGTTTACTGGAAAACTGTCAGGTTGTAGTTTTGATGTCACCAGCAGGTGCAAGTTTTTGTGATGCCTTTATCTTACAAGAAGCACATGAGAATGGAATATGACTGACCAGCCATCTCCAAAACTGAACAAAAAAATAAACAACTCACAACTAAAGCAGACAATGTGTAGGGACACTTACATCTCCAAAAGAAGCTTATCAGCATTTCCAGAACTGCCTTTTTAACTATCTCTTCAATATTAAAACTAAGTCTTCTCCCTCTTCTTTAACACAAAACTGAACATTGATGTAGTAAATGTTGAGAGGGTTTAAATTCTAGCTCAAGGAGGAACCAAAAGAGAAGTTATCAAGAGAAGTGTTGTCAGTCTGTGGATTGTGTCTTGCTGATACCTACAGCACAGTATTCATTCTGGAGAGGAGAATTGCGGTAAGTACTTGAGCTTTTATGTAATACCTATAAAACCAAAAGCTTTTCTTAAGAATTAAATCTGAGATCTGGCAGAAAGATGGAAGAAAAGCTAAGGAACCTGCAAACTGAAGTGTGCTTATAAAATCTGGTGCATGCTGACTTAAAAAAATATCCAAGTGTGAAGACTCCTGAGGTCTGTTTCACATGCTGGCACTGCACCTGTTTCATTTCAGTCATTCACAAAAATAGTTACAGTTGTTTCAGTCAAATAGGTTTGCACATAGTTGATCTTTGGTACAGCTAAGTGTGGTGGGGCCAGCTGTGCTGCTGAGGGGTGATGACAAAAGGCCGAATTGCAGTGCCTCCAGCAAGCAGTTTGCTCTCCTTGGAAGCACAATGACAAAACTCATCCGAAGCGAATCACTAGTCTGACCTCAGTCAAAGAGCTGACATGCATTAGTAAAAAGAGAGGTGGGATGAAAGGTACAGGGCAGGAAAAAGACAATCCAGGGAGCTTAAAACAGTAGCAAGAGAAGCTTAGAATCAAGAAGCGTAGGATCTGCTGTTTCAGCTTATCTGTTATGTTGAGTAAATGGGTGTGGGCTGCTGTGGGTAAATACAGGTGCACAGACTTTGCTAATCTGGATCCCCACTATTGGATCAAACTGGTATTGCTCATTTCTAACACTTAACCTACCAAAAGCTTGTATGAAGATCAGAACTAATGAGTGATTTTTTCACCCTCTCACTCCTTTTTGTAGGGTAGGTGCCTCCTGACTTGCTTCTCTTCCATTTGGGGAAGCTATAATCTGCCTCTGCTGCTTCAGCCATATCCTGCCAGGTGTGGGAGCTGCAGCTGTGTGTGTTGTGGGCTCCTGCTGCCTCCCCCCGCCCTCATCACTTTTCCTAGCTGCACAGTTTACATAAAACATGCAGGAACTTGTCTTGAACACTTCTGTCCCTTTGTTAGATTTTGCTGTAATCAGGCAGAGTTCTGCTTATTGGAGGCATTCCTGTGGTATCATTATACAAAAATCTAAATTGCAGAGCTCACAGGAAGTCTAAAGCCCCTCAATGGTGATCCTGAATAAATCACTTGGGAAAAATCCCTAGCAGGACTAGGGGATGCTGATTTTTGTTAGTGTTGTGTTAATTGGTATGGCTTTGCTACTGCTGCTCTTTCTGTTAGGGAGAAATTTAGTGAAGTTAAGTGATTTTTTTTTTTTTTTTTTTTTTTTTTTACCAAGGGAGCTATGAACATGTTAAAATGAGTTGCTGTCTTAAAGAAAAAACTGGAGGCCCCTCTTTGTTTAGAAATTTTAGTTTATTAATAATAATCTACATATGAGAAACTGGAAAAAACTTGGTAGTAAATAATTGTCTAAACTGTCTTTCAGACTTGATAGCATGCAAAAATGAACCATAGACATTTCAGATCTAAAAGCATGTTCATGGTTTAATTACTTGAAGTACCAACTTAACTGGAAAGTCTGGATTTTCTTTTACTAATGACTGCTAGACTGGATTCTTCTTTGGCTCTAAGCAGCGCTTGGAGGAGATTCTTGGCATGTACTAGACAAGTTTGATAGGATAGCAGTAATTCCTTTTCCCTGCCTCTTACCCCCCACATTGCATGTGAATGTAGTCCAGTAGCCTGTTGCCAGTAATTAGGACTAGATTTTGGAGGTCTGCTGGAGGAGTTGTAGGATAATTTGCCTACAGTGGAAATGCCTTTAATCCATGCTGACTTTAAAAAGTGCATACCAGTATATTACTGCCAAAGCTGACCTGTTGGGAATTCTGGTCCTCTTTAGGTTGTAACTGGCACAGAGAAACACTATTGCACCTTTGTCAAGTGTTGCAAAGCTGTTTTTTAATTACCTATTGGCTTGGGAATGGTCATTCAGGTTTTTTGGCCATCCTGCAAGATTCCTCTACAACCAGCCTGTTGTAGTTGGGCAGAGTCCAATGAGACTGTCCCCTTGGGTAAGTTGAAAAGATGCAGTTTTACAATAGGGCCATGGTGGAATTACAGTTCCTGAAATGGAGTATGATAACTTAATTTTTTTTTAACTGAATGCCTGTAAAAAATTGTAACATGTCTTTAAGACTGATCTTTACTGGATGTGCTCTTTTCTCTCACAGGTGATATGTGAAGATTTGAGAATTGGAATTGATTAAAAGTGCACAAATCAAGCTGAAGGCTTTTGGTTTTGTTCAGTATGGGTCCTGATCTCTCCTCAGATATCCTACTGTGTTGCAAAACTTAAGAAAGTTTTTAAAATAGAATGCCTTTATAATTGCATGTATTTGTGTGAAGAGTGCATTGCCTGAGACTGTCCATTATACTTCCATGGAACCTGAAGTTCCTTTTCACCATCTGAAACATGGTAATGTTACTGCATTTTTAAATGGGCATATCCTTAATTCAGAAGAGCAGAGTAAGTTTCCATCATTTTGTTAGTCTCAAGCTTAACTCCAAAACTTTGAAGCCACCTACTTCTACTATAAACATATACCTGCAGAGAACTATTTGAATTTGCTAGTCTGTAAAAACCTATTCACAGCAGTCTTTTATTGTAACCTTGAACTAATTTGGTTGCATTGTTTGGATTAAGCACTTGTCTTTTCCATTGTGTATGTACAGTTGTAAGAATGTCAAGTTATGCATTGTTGTTGTAACTTAATGGCTAAAAGCTCAAATTCCATAATAAATTATACAGACCTTTTAAAAAGCAATGTCTGATAAGGTGGAGGGTTTTGTGTTCTTTGGTACACTTAGGATATGGATCTGAAACACACCCCACTAGCACAGCACAAAACAAGAGTAACTTGGTGCTGGGTAGCTATGGGGGAGCCCCTTTTAGCATGTGGTGCTCTCCCCATGTCACCAGTACCTGGCAGGGCTGGGCTAACCCTGGCTGGCTCCTTTGTGAGGAGGGGAAAAATTGATGGAAGAACTTAAGGTAAGAAACAGTTACCAATTGCCATCACAGGCACAAGAGATGTGACTGTGAGACTGATGGAGATTACTTTGAAATGGCAATAAATTAGTTTGAGAGTAGGGTAGTAGAGGACTAAAACTACCCCTGTGTAAGCTGACACTTCTGTCTTACTTCTGTCTTCCATGGTGGCAGGATTGGGGTGGTGGAGGGGATGAACCTGTTACAGGTGATCGCTGCTGTTCCCTCCTCACCCTTCTGCCCTGCTCCATCCTGAGCTCATTCCAAGGAGTTCTGCAGTTCTTTAGGAACTCCTTCAGTGTGGATCTTCTCCATCAGGTATGGACCACTCCAGGGTTATCAATGAGCTGTCACCAGCCTGGCTGAGGGGCTCTGCTGTGCCAGCTTGTCCTGGCTGGGCCTGGAACAGGGCAGCCTTCTTCTCACAAAGGCCACCCTGCACTTCCCCAGTACCACAGGACTCTGAAATGAATATGGCTCAGGCATATCTATGATAAAATCATAAAATTTCTTGGTAAGTCCCTAATCCATGGATTTGTCACAGAACTAGAAAAATTACATGTATCTGTGTAACTCAAGCAAATACAGTGAAGATGCAGAACAGCTAGGCTTTGGCTGTAATATCATAGTAGCACTATACTGGTCTATGACACTAGTCTAAAATGTATGTGTAGCAGTACCCCTCCTAAACACAATTATAGTCAAATTTGGCTTCAGCTTTAGTAGATAGAAAACATTAAGGTATGATTTTAAACCTGCTTGTGCTCTAAGTGTTGCCACTAAAAATGCCTGATAGCAAATATATTGGGTTTGGAAGTAATGTCAAGAATTAGAACAGATCTTAAATAAGTGTTACTTTATACTTTACTTTTACTTTTTTTTACACTTTAACTGGAAAGCTGCACAAGTCTAAGCCCTAGTGACTACAGAACATTTCTTGCAGGACTTTTTACTGAAAGACTGTATTAAATGAGACAAGAGACTGCAAATCCTATCAATCCAAGCACTTTCACATCCTAAATTCCTTGGAAAGAAAAAGCCAAAAGACTGTATTTACTTTGCATTATTGATGTTGTAGTTCCTAAAAATCTGAGAAGCAGATGCAGATTTAAAACAACTTTCATTTAGCAAGCAGTATTAAATTAGAATTTGTTACTTTCCAAGTTACTTTCCTTTTCAATCTCAGGGTTTAAATATAACAGCAGCTACTCTGCTATCAGCTTAAAATTATAGTTTAGCAGCCTTGCTCCCCAGTTTCCCCAATAGCTGGGATCGAACATGAAAGCCACTCTGCCTCTGTGCTCTAGAAGGAAGAGGCTGTTTAACTTTGGAATATACACAGCAACTGACTTCTGAATTTGCACAGTGATAAGTGACTGGAATTCTTTTGATTTTTATGGAAGAAATGTGACCCTCTTTCCTAAGTGAAAGATTTTTACAAGCATGTAAGGTATGGTATTTCAACTGCTGCTGGCATGATTCTGAAAATACTCAGTGGTCTTGCTAGGAGAGAATATTTCTGTGAGCCTACAGCACCCAACTTCATTTCTGCCTTGTGAACATAAGCCTGTAGCTGTTTCTAGATATCAAGACAGACTTTCCCTTACTCACTAGAACACATTGTTAGGAGTTCTGTCCAGCTCCTAGAAGGTCGTACACAGTGAACAAAAGGTAAAACAAGGAACTAACTTACCTTGATACAAGTTGACTTTAATTATATACAAGTAATTTTGGACCCAAAGACAGCGAGTGCCAGATTAATACCTAAATTTGCTGTGAATGCTAAGTATCCTTTATATTATCTCTGGAACTAGAGCCTGAATTTCAGGATATGTATATAACATACAAATTTTAGCCATAGTGAAAAACAGTGTAAGGCCTAACTCATTTCACAAAATCAAACATGTATCAGAAAAAGCCTTATTTATTGTTCAAATGCATAAAATGCTATTTATAATGTAATTAACATAATACATAATTAATCCAGGGATATAAGTTTAAAATGTACAATTAATTGGTATAGAACACTAGCAAGAGGGTTTTTTTTGCCACTGACAGTCACTTTATTTTGATGCTTTTGTTTCTGACGGATTTTCCCCAGTGTCCAGTGTCTTCAGCAATCTGAAAAGGCCAGCTGCTTCTCGTATCCGACTGAACTCAATGCAGAATGCTTGCACTTCTATAAACAAGTCCTGTACATTAATAATTTTGTTTCTGATTAAAGACTGAAGAAAGACACAAACAAGACGGACCAGGCGGTTCTGAAACATAAGAGAGATGGTTTAATAATCTAAATAAATGTTTGCAACCAAGTCAGTTAAAGGACTGTTCCTCAGCAGTACTAGTGAGGTGCTTTAGCTTCAGCAGTTATTGTGTTCCCAAGCTTTGTACATGCTGCCCCTTCTCTTCCATTTCCCACACTACTATATTTACAATATTGACAGCTTAATAGTTCTTGTACTTCTGGATGCAGGAGCCTTCTCAGGATTAATCCCATGCACAAATGAAGCACCAGATCTACCCATCCACCATAATTAGCTTATTACATAATAATCTCTGAATAAAGGCAAAGAAGACATAATAGCTGAAGATGATGTCAACATTTGAGTCTTGTTTAGTCTTATTTTCTACAACAGCACCATAAAGAAAATTGAACAAGTTTCACATCTTAAAATCTCTTATGACCACATCATCAAGGAACTCCAGATAGGAAGTGACATCAACCAAACTGATTCCAAACTTCCTTCATGGACTGTGCTCTGTTGCTGAATCAGCAGCCCTTTTGCTGCTAACCCTTTTGCTCTATGTTAGAAGGAAAAAAATTCCAGGGACACCTAATCCAAGAACTCATGGCTCATTTCCTGCCTGATCCAGAGAAAAGACAGGATCTTAAAAGTGTTCCTCTTTTTTAAGAGCTACTTAGGTAACACCTTGAAGAGCAGATGGGAATTGCAAGTGAAAGCTTAGGAACTGGCACTTTAAATCTGTCATACATAGATCCAGTCACCAACCATCTGTTTAACACAGAGCACATTCTTCCCCAAGGACAAAACCATGTCTTTATCACTAAAGTGCTCTCATACTTCACATTGTGAAAAAGACTTGAACCCAAACCTTTCTCTAAAAGCACTTATGTATGTGAACAATGTTTATCAGACAGAACTAAGGGATATGACAGATTAAGTGTCTAAAGCATTTCAGATTATTTGACACTGAAAATCAGGTAGCAGCTATTTTTCCAGGAACTGATCTTACTACTGCAAAATTTGCTACTTGTAATGAGACAATTCAGAGACTAAACAACTTATTTCCTTCATTGTGATCAAAAGACATCACATGCTTTCTCTGCAACACAAATTAGTTACATGAGTAATTTTAATAATCCAGGAGCATGAAACTCAGCAAAAGAACAAATGCAAGATTACTGGCTGACTCCCAGTCTCTGAGGATCATTTCCAACAGTAATTTTGTACCATGCTTTTTAAACAAAACATCTTGTGTCTCAGCTGCTGTGAGGCCCCATACACATTAAAAAATGTTAGATCTCAAGCTCTGCATGCTGCTTAGTAATCAGTGTATGTTCCTTGACCCTCAGAGCTCTTTTTTTGTTCCCTGTGTGCCTGAAGCACAGCTGGTCTGTGCCCTCAGCAGCCCCTCTGAGCACAGTGTCCCATTCTGGGCATATTCTCAGCTGCAGCCCAAATCTGCTGCTATTTTCCTACTCCACTACCAAATGTAATAGGCAGAGCTACTCAGCAGGTCACAGATCAAGTTACCCATGTGTGTCTGGCAGAACCACAAAGCAGAGAAGCATCAGCAGCCACCAAGAGACAACACATGGTCAGTCATCATCAGAATGGGATTGAGAACGAGATGGGAGGATTGCTGCTGTCTAAAACCACATTGCAACCCTATCCTGTGCACTGCACACAGCTTTCATTTCTGTAGCTGAAGAATACAACAGAGCTGGAGAAGGTACTAGAGTACACCAAAAAAGCTTAATGGGAAAGGAACAGTTGTCTTGCTGCAAGAGACTCAGGACACTGCAGTCCTTCAGTTTCAAGAGGAAAAAGCTAAGGCAGGACTTGGGATGCAAAAAGCCTAGGAGAAACTGAACATAGAAATGTTTTTCACCAATGACATACCCAAGAAAAGTTCTACTGGGCACCTGGTGAAACCAACAGATCAGTTTAGGAGAGAAGGAAGTACCTCCCACGGCATGTGGAAAACCCCGAATGCCACAAGTGTGTAAACCTTCTCAGGTTTCCCCTGACCCTCCCTAGCCAGGGATCCTTGGAGTGGCTACAACTTCCTCAGTACCAGCATGCAAGTATGACAGGCTTGGAAAGCAGAGAGTGTTAGGAGAAAAAAAAAAGTGCCTTTGAAATAAAAAAAGCACTAAAACAGAGGAACTTGATGCTATCAGCCTTATTAAAATCATAGCACATATTTCACAGAGCAATACATGGGATACTTTTTCCTAACCAATTTATCAAAGCACTTACCTGCATATATTTGTCTTTAATCTGTTCACAGGTGGAGATACAATTGGAGATATAAAGATGAATAAATTCAGGTGGGAGATCAACTGCAGTAGTAAGCCTGTTCAAATAAAATATATTCAGTGGTTTATGAAGCCATAAATCTAGTGTTTTTGTGGCAAAACAAATCTTATCAGTTAGACCTGTTATATGAGTTTATTCCCAGTTCTGTAATACAGAACTGATTTTTCACAGCTTTCAGATGTATTTCTTCTCATTTAAATTTCTAAATTAAGAGTAAAACTTTTTAAAATTCTGACAGTACAGCAGCTAAGTTAGACTGGTTTCTAGTACATCTGACATTTGAGTTGCCACTGTTAACTGAAAGAGCAATACAGCTCTCTTAAGGTACCAACATGCACTAAATGGAGAACTGCCACAAGGTTAAAACACATTCTGACCAAAGTAACTCAAATCAATCCTACCTCAAATAGTGAAATGGGGACAACAGGGAAAAAGGTGAAGGTTTTAGTTTCAATTTTTTGTCTTATTTCCCTTAACAATCAGTGTCTCCCCTGTTTGCACTGACAGTCACTTTGCAGTTTGAGGGAAGTTGTTCCTGTGGTAGCTATGCTGTGGGAGAGCCACATGCCTGACTGGTGGTGTACTCTCCTGGACACAGGTAAAAGCTCTACTCTCACAACTCTTTCTCCATGTTGCAATCATTAGCTCCACTTCAGGGCAGTAACTGCTGTCAGTCTGCACCAGTAGGGGGGCATTTATTTTGGAACTGTTTCTTTAATCAGAAGATATTTAAGGTGCAATTCAACTCTGCTTCAAAGGGACTGCTGATTGAGGCTTTTTTGGTAGCTCATATTCAGTAATTGCCAAGAAATGGAAGAAACTAGTGGGAGAGATGTATTTCTGTAAATTTGTGGGAATTAGCTGTCTGAAAAGTATTCCCATTTAAAGGGCTAGCATTCTGTTAAGAAAATGGGTGGTACCTATCTGCAGAAATTATTCTCAATGAAAACAGAACATGAACCTACAGCAGGGCAGCTGTTTAACAACAGCACCTTTTGTTCATTTAAGCTGCATCAAGAATACAAGTTGCAATTAAGCAGATTAGGCATGTGGCATTAACTGTTTGTGAAGGATTCTCACAATAAATGCCCTTTGTCCCACTGTAGTCTTTAATCTCTCACAGTGACATGCCTCAAGAAGGATCAAAATAACATTTCCAGATATCCTGATAAAACAAAACTGCTGATTTTACACACTCAGCGAAACCTTACTAGATTTGAGATCCTACTCACCGATTTACAACTTCCATTGAATGTAAGGACATGTCCATGTTGACCAAGACAGAAAAATACTCTGTTATTTGACTAGACTGCATTAGTTTCAGCAGCATTTCTATAGCTACTAAGGGATTATTTTCAACCAGGTCTGGCAATTTAGCAGGAGTGAGACCGATATGGTAAACAAGCTTGGGGTCCTTTTCCAATTCTCCAAGGAGCTGTGAAGAAGAAAAAAAAATCCTTATTTGATTTTTTCTCAACTATTCATGTTACTGCTTGAAAAAACTGTTATAACACATCTAAGATCCAAGAGAATGATAGCCCTTGAGATTTAGGCTTCTCTATTGAAAAGCACTGAGGGCTACTTTAAAATTTTTACTTTAAGTCTTTAAAGACTTAAAGTGTGTCCATAAAACTAATGCATTTAGGAGTCTTTCATCCGTGGATGGCAAAGAAGGGAGTTAAAAAAATCCATGATGATTTTTTTTGATGAAAAAAAAAAAAAAAAGAAAGAAAAGTTTCAGCCTCCTTTAGTTTCCTGTCCAGTAGAAGGAAATCTCGATTTCAAGTTCACTTGGCAGAAGGAATAGTGCAAATAAAGCTAATTTTATAGTGCCAGCATAATGATTATGAAAAAAGCCCACTGAAATCAGGGGTAATACTATCAAATTGAGGGGAAAAAAATGTTGTTTAAAAATGTAAAAAAGGTAATTATTTATCAAAAACTTTTACAGAAGCACAAACAACTTAGTTATACAAAGATTTTTCCATGCAAAAACATGTTAGTGCCACTCCTGTTCACCTGTAGCTACATCAAGTCAATGGTATGAACATTATTTTCCTTATTCAGACTATTTTCCTTATTCAGACAAACCCAAGTCAAAATTTTTGGATTTTTACTATTTAAAGTTTTCTGAATGCAAACACAGATCAATTAAAGTGCTCAAACTTTTATAAAACACAGCAGTTAATAGCTTCTTAGAGAATCATTTTAGACAGGAAAGCGCATCATCCTTACCTGTGTTTGCTGTGGGGAAGTCAAAGGACTTTTAAAAGCTTTTGCCATTATTCTTTTTATCTCAACTCCAGTGCTGTTCTTAACACACATTGACTTATCCCACTGAATTGTGTGATCTGGTTCAATGGGATTTAGCCATGCCAATTCATCCTCACATATGTGGAGTGGAGGTGGTGGTCGGATAAACTCTGGTCGAAAGTGACCTAAAAAGGCAACAATAGGAGAGGTTTTCTTAAGCTTTGGGGATTCAGTTCTGTATCAGTAAAAAAGAAGACACCCCAAAAGCCCCTATTTCTTTAAGCTATTATAACACTGAGAACAGCATTACAATCCTATTTGCCTCCCAGAAAAACATTTATTTCTGATTTTTAGTGATACCATTGCATCCACCTGTTTTTCTTCTTGATTCAGATCACTGTGTTCCTGATACTGTGGTCTTTTTCCCTTCCACAGTAACAGCTTCCTTGGGAAGTGCTACCAGCCAATGCAGATCTCAGTGCAGGGACTAGTGTCTTGTTCAACAGATGACATGGGGAAGGGCTTGAAGACAAGTCCGCAAATGTGAACACTAGAATCTGATCTAGAAACAACCTGATGCAATTCTGCACTTCCATTCACCTTAATTTCCATTTCGTGCCTTGAAAATATTTCTGAATTCCATTACATTTTATCTGAATTATAATAACACAGTACGTAGTGAGTTACAGAAACAAAGATGTGAAAATGCACCTACTTTCTATAGGAGGCTTTAGTCCACTCACTAATGCTTCTGTGATTTGGGAAGCAACAGAGCTGTCAAAACCAGAGTTGGAAGAATCTGGGTCAGGATCGCTGAGAATGCTGGGGAAGCTGGCCTTGCTCTGTGTTGGCAACTCGGACTGACGTTCTGAAAGAGGAATATTAAACCATAAAATTGGAACAAAGATGCCCAGAATACAAAAAGTAGTGAGAAACAAGCAGCTTTAGAAAAGAATTGGCTTAAAAAAAACTGAACAGATAATATCAACATGAAATTTAGTACAGTTGGGCAGTCAGCAGTCTGAGTGCCAGCTGACAGGCAAGCACAGAGGGTATGCAGCAAGGAGAAAGAAGAAATAGACGTTAATCTTAAATGTAGTCTTGGCTTTAGAACAGGCACCTAACTGATGTAATCTACATCTACAAGCAGCACATTAGTAGGTTCCCATGCTACTCCTCGAAGGGTTCATGTGCTGTATCTGGTTTGTAATCACTTCTCAGAGAAGGAAAGTGAAAGATCTACATGGATCCATTTACAGACCTGCTGGTCATACTAGATAATGGTCATACTAGACCTGAAGTCAGCTATTCAAATTTTCATATTTCTGTGGCATTGCCTGAGCTCCTGGTACATTTGCTGTCAAGCCAGAACCAGTGCTTTAGTGGTAAACAATGGAGTTTTAATGGTTACATGATTCTACAGACATCATCATTAAAGCAAACCTGAAAGGAGCTAAAACCATCCCATTAGAGGTCAAATTACAGAGCATAAACAAGTTACAGAAAAACAACATTAAGGTTAGTGTATATACAGCTGAAGACTTAAACAAAAGGGAAATATGGACCTCACTGCTTGTATGATCAGATTTTTATGTGCCCTTCTCTCAATAATCTATTGCTCTTCTGTATCTGGAGACTTAATGGCTGATCTTCTGTGTTCTCTGTACTATTTTGAGAGATCCTGTTTTCCATTGCTTTGGCAAAGAAAACTCCAAAGGACAAAAAGCAGAAAAAACCCCACTGCAGAATACCATTTAACAATCCTCTCCCCACCCTGTTAACAGAGAACACTAAGCAGCAGATTATGCCTTAAGCAATCTGAAGTCCAAAACTGCTGGTATCACAGAAGAAATCCCTTGAAGAAGTTCCAGATGAAACTAAACACCACTCAATTTCCTGGCTAATTGAGTGAGTGCTGTTATATTTTGTGTACCCTAACACTTCTAAGCAAAGTGTGCTGGCTCCTTTTTGTGCGATCACGTTGACCCTTTCCAGCTGCCCACACACACAAACTATTTCATATGACTCCAAACAAATCTGCAAGGGATGCCCAAAACTGTGAGACAAGAGCATCATGAGAACAAAGTTGTTAATATTTCTGGCTTTCTGTCCTCCTTTATCCAACTACTTCAGATAATGCAAACATGTGCATATATGCTCACTGAAGCACCACAGCAGGGTATATTTTTCCATTAAAGGCAACAACTACAATACTTTTAATCTTAAAAAAATCCCCATTTTAAAGGCAAAGTCCGAATGAGATGGTTTATAAAACATACTTTCTACTTCAGCAACTACTTCAAACTTCATCCCATGAGTATTTTCATTTAGCCCCTGAACAGAAGGGTTGATTTAACAAAAGAAGTACGGGAGTGGGGAAGAGGCATTGGGTGTCCTTTTTTTATCTTTTCATCAATAGCCTAGGACTTAAGTCAGTAAATCATGGATTTGTTAGTAACCTCATAATCTGAAATTGCTGGTGATGTTAGATAAGATGATTACTGATATCTCACTTCACTGATTTGAGAAGCCTGGCTGAGCCCTCAGTTGCATGCATTGAAGCTCAAAAGTTCAACCTCACTGCTTCAAGAATAAGGGCTGAATCAACAGCTTCAGGTAAGCAGAAGTAAGAATTACAACACAGTGATTTAACAGAAACTAATACAGCATCTTCAACTAATACATTTACATTTTACAAAACTAACCTGAAAACAAAAAGGTTTTTTAGGGAGCTTATTATTTTATTTTTACAGGTAAAAAGAAAGTTTCTTTGATTCTTAAATAAAGCTTGACAATGTATTAAAATGTATTCAATGTATTACTTTCATCCAGGTCAATTACTCCCCCATCAAATAGGGCTTAGCAGACAAACACTGAGGAACACTTTGCCAGGAGACCTATCACAGCAACTAGGAGAAAATTACTTTTTTGATACAGTAGCACACCAGGTGAACAAACACATATTGTAGGGCAGTACCAACATTTGAATTAGCTCTCTGCAGACCAAAGGGAAAAGAGAACAGAACAAAAGTTAATACTCATGCCCAAGATGCTCGATTCCAGCATTCTATTTTTTTTTTTTAATTTGTTTGTTTGGTTTTTTTGGGGGGTGGTGGTGGAAAAACCTTAAACCAAAAAAGAAAATCAAAACCAGGAAATCCACCTTAAGAGCTGCAAATAAACTGTCACAGTGAGCTTAGATTCAGAGGATAAGTGTTTTTATTTTTTTTACAAAAAAAGGATTGGCAGAGATAAACTGATAGAAAAAATTGAATGCTTTCTGAATTATTTCATTTGAGTTTGCAAGTATGTGCTAAAGCAAGTAAAAATCATCCTGCTCTGAGCAACTCTAAACTCATATGAAGGACCATACTTCTGAAGAGCTACCAAGTGTTACAGCTGTGCCATTCTGTACATCCTGGGGAAAGGGTGTAAACAAAACACCTCAAACATTGCATCTTAGTGTCATCCTGCACCAGCTTCATCCTGCATATTGAATCATTAGGAGAAATATACTGAAGACTAGTGAAAAAATCATAGACTCTCCAAAACACAACAAAGAGAAGAAGCATCATGATTTTAAAACAAGTAAAAGATGTATATTGTAAGAAAGTGATTAGGAAGCAGACAGTTATTCTGGGGACCTACAGCAAGAATTCTGAGAAAGACAGCACAGAGATTTTTCAGATGCAGCTGCTTTTGTTACATAACTTCCACAACTGCTTGTAAGCAACTGTGCACTTTCACTGGATTATGTAAACAATAATAAAAATTTTATACAAGCACCATTAATGTCTTTGTATTCTACTTTCAGCCATCATTATCTTCTATTTTAAAATAAAGCATGTAGCCTAGAGCACACATTCACCCAACCACAGTTTTGAGGTTGCCCAGAGAAGCTGTGGATCCCCATCCATGGAAATGTCCAAGTCCAGGCTGGATGGGGCTTTGAGCAACCTGGTCTGTTGGAAGTGTCCAGTCTACAGTGGGTGAAGGAGGAAGTAGATGATTTTTATGGTCTTTTCCAGCCCAACAGATTCTGTGATTCAATTATTTCATCTTTAATGAGAACAAACTATTCAGAAGGCAAACAATACCAAGGAGAAAACAAATAAAAGCACCTTGAGGTTTCTTAAGGCATCACATATGCCTTGCACTAAAAACAACAAGTTACCCGAGCAAAATTTTAATTTGCTAAGCTATTCCACAAAATGCAGACAGGATGAACATAAGAAGGACCAGAAAAGTTTGTCTCACCCACAATGGCAAAGCAGGACCCCACAAGATATTAGTTAGTGAACAAGGGACAGTATACCACAGCTTTACCAGTCAATGTCAGAGTCCACAGAGAAAAAAAAAAAAAAAAAAAAAAAAGACAACACCAAGATACAAGTGCAGGACACAGAAAATTTAAATGGTGCCCAACCTCAGAGCAATAAATCACATTGCACAGATACAGGATACAGAACTGGGATGGTCAGTTTTCAAGCAAGCAGGTCTACTGCAACATACCAAGGGGAAAGGATTTTTTTGTTTTTAGACTGGTTCCTTGTTCCCAACAATATATAGTATTTCATCTTCACTCCAGATGTGACATGAACAGTCATGTCCCTCCTTCTGTTCTTCTGTCAAAGGATAGGCATCACACTGCTTTTCTTTTCAATCTAGTAAAACTGGATCTCTTCCCAACTGTTGAGCTAACACCAAGGCCTAACTTTGCAATAATCTAAAGATATAATAGTAATACTCAATTTTCCAGGTACAGCTGAAGTACTGGCATGTAACAGTAGTATTACAGTTATGCTAGTTCTCTATAAAAGAAATACCGCAAAGGGTGAAAAGGGATGAAAATACAAAAAAAAAAAAAATCACTCACAAATAACTAAAGCAAAGCAAACAAATGAAAAAACCCACCAAAAACATCCCTCTCGAAAAACCCATCCCTAAAAAAAACACAAACTGTCATAGCTTTAGATTAAAATCTTCCTATACTTGCAAAATATTCTTGTATTTAAGGCAATTACATATATGCTTCAAAAATTACTTGTTAAGGAGGATAAAAGAGTTAGGATGTAATCTCTGCCTGAAGTTTCTTTAAGTGCTGGAGCACAGGTTTGAAGACCTTAAAGCATAGCCTAAACTTTTCCATACTGAGGACAGACAGGTGTTTCCCAGGTAGCCCACAGCCACATTCCAGGCTTGTGCCTTCCTCACCTGCTAATGCCAGCTGCAGCCCACTGATGTCCACTGACTGGGCCATGTTCCCCACATCCATGGCAGCAATCTGCCGAGGAGTCTTCTTGAACAGCTCTCTAGGAGGGGCCAACATCAGTTGTGAAAGGAAGAATTTTTCTGGAGGAGTTATGGGAGGTAAGAAGCCTGTGGAGACACAATGAAAAACAATCCATGCTTTTTAATGTGGGAGCATTAACAGTTTCCATGCTCT
Source organism: Ammospiza caudacuta (assembly GCF_027887145.1). Lineage (NCBI taxonomy): Eukaryota > Metazoa > Chordata > Aves > Passeriformes > Passerellidae > Ammospiza > Ammospiza caudacuta. The sequence goes on along the minus strand of NC_080594.1, from coordinate 90,954,960 downwards.
TCCTGTATAATAAGCAAAACTAAGAGAAACTGATCTGTTATTTACAGCAAGGTAGGTGCAGCTGGAGAGTCTGTGCTGTGTGACACATACAGAACTGTTTTAATGCAAAATACAGCCTATGTGATCAGTGTTATACAGCTGATGCTAAGTCACTCATACTAGTTCATTCACACAATTTCCCATCCAGACAAAAAGTGAGCTATTTAGTGTGACCTGAATTTACAGAATTAGAGAATGACCTGGGTTGGAAAGGACCTGAAAGACCATCTAGTTCCCACCCCTGGCCACGGGCAGGGACACCTGTCCCTAGGCCAGGTTGCTCTGAGCTCCATCCAGCCTGGCCTTGAACTCTTGCAGGGATGGGGCATCCACACCTTCTCTGGAGCCTGTTCCAGTGCTCCAGCCCTCTAACCAACTTGGTGGTCCTCCCAAGTAGTCTCTCCAACAGGTTATATTTTTTTAGAAAGAGATTTACTCAACACTGGTAGCGTCATATTTACTGAAGAGGAAAAAAGCGTTTCACTCTCATGTATTTCTCTCCAACAGTTTTGTTTCACAGCTTTAAGGCTGTCAGAAGCCTCCAATCACCTCCAGCTTTTTGTGACGGCTTTCTCCCCAAAAAATCCGTGTTATCACAGACTCAATTAGGCTGAAAAAGACCTCCGAGATCATCGAGTCTGATCTATGACTGAACACCACCATGTCAACTACACCAGGGCACTGAGCGCCACGTCCAGTCTTTCCTAGTGAGTGACTCTGCCACCTCCCTGGGCAGCCCACTCCAATGTCTAATCACCCTTTTTGTGAAGAACTCCCTAATCCAACCTAAAGCTCCCGTGGCTCCGTTTTACTCTATGTCCTCTTGCCCTGTCGCTGGTTGATCGGGAGGCCGGCCCCCACCTGGCTACAGCCTCCTTCCTTCAGGCGGCTGTAGAGAGCGAAAAGCCGCCGAGCCTGCTCTTCTCCAGGCTAAAGATCGCCAGCCCCCTGGGGTAGCTGCAGAGCGCTCTGAGGTCCCAGCAAGCGGCCCGGCTGACCCAAGCCCAGAGGCGCCGGCCGTGCGGGTTCCCCACCGCTCTGTCCAGGAGGGCTGCGGTGCCGCCCGGCCGGGCCCGCTCCCCGCCGCCCCGGACACACCTGAGAGCGGGGTGCGCTCCGCCTCGTCGCCGCCGCGCTCGGGCGCGGGGTTGAGGAGGTGGGCGAAGACGGCGGCGAAGGGGTTGGCGGCGAGGGGCTCGGTGCGGTACATCTCCCACAGGAGGTAGAGCGCGGTGAGGCGCTGCGCGGGGCTGGGCAGCAGGTCGGGCTGCTGCAGCAGCAGGACGAGCACGGAGCCCAGCCGGAAGTGCTCGGCCTTCCCGAAGTAGTGGTGGAAGGCGCTGGAGAGCCCCTCGAAGGTGCTGCCGCCCGCCTCCTCCGACACGATGCTCAGCAGGCTCGACAGCTCCTTCGGCGACAAGCTCATCCTGCCGCCCGCCGCCGCCGCCTCGCCCGCCTCCGCCGCCCCCTGCGTGCCGGGCGCCGGGCTGCCCCCGCCCCCGGGCATCCGACCGCGACCGCCGCCGCTCCGGCCCCGGCGCTCCCCGCCGGCCGCGCTTTACGGCGCTGCCGCGAAAGGCGCCGGGGGCGTTCCGGCCCGGGCTTCGGGGCGGCGCGCGCGCGGCCGGGCGGGCCGCGATTGGTCGGGGCCGCCCGGAGGGGGCGGGGCATCGGTCCGGGCAGCGGCCGCACGCGCGCCTCCCGCGGGGGCCGGCAGGGGGCGCCCGGCGGCGCGCGGCGCCGTGCCCGTGCCGGGCGGGGGCAGCGCCATGGCGGCGGCGGCGGGGGCGCGCCGGGAACCTGCGCAACCCCGGCCGGGGCTGCTCCCGGCCTGCGCCGCCCGGGCCCGCGCTGCCTCCCGCGCCCCGCCCGGCTGCGGGCCGGGGGAGTTCTCTGGGCCGAGGAACACCTCGTGGCCGCGCCGTTTAACGGCGGAGCAGTTACGCCATGGACTGGGCCCATTGAAGGGTCTGGAGCACAAGTTCTGTGAGGGGCTGCTGGGGCTGTTGGACCTGGAGAAAAGGAGGCTCAGCGGGGATCTTAACACTCTACAACCGTCTGAAAGGAGGTTGTGTCGGGTGGGGTCAGACTGTTCTCCCAGGTAACCAGCGGCAGGACAAGAGGACATCACCTCAGGATGCACAAGGGGAAGTTTAGGTTGGACATTAGGGATTTCCTCACAAAAAGTGTGATCAGACATTGGAATGGGCTGCCCAGGGAGGTGGCAGTGTCACTATCCCTGGAAGTGTTTAAAGAAAGACTGGAAATGGCCGTTGGTGCTCCAGTGTAGTTGACAAAGTGATGAGCAGTCACAGGTTGGACTCTGATCTCAGAAATCTTTTCCAGTCTAATTGATTCTGTGATTCTGAAGGGCTGATGTTCATCTGTATCTTCCATGGTCCAGTGCAGTTGAGAATACCCACTTTGCTGCAGCAGAGCAGGAGGGTGGTGAGCTGCAGTAATGTGTCTGGGAGTCAGGGATTGAAGCACATCCCTGTGAAGTGTGATGATCTGTTTCATTGGCTTATCCTCTGGAAGTGCATCTCATGGGACAGCAAGTCACTGCCTTAATCTGAAGTGGTGCTGAGGTCATGGCCTGAAGGAAGGGCTTTCTGTGGAGTGTTCTGAGAGGAGAAGAGCTTAGAAAGTCCTGAGAGCAGGCACTGATCCTTCTAGCAGCAGTACTCCTCCCAAGACACCCAGCCCTAAGGATCTTGGCTTTCCAGACAGCAGTGCATGTGTAAGAGATGGGATTCTGTTTCTAAAGTAACATAAATTGAAGGCTTGTGTTCCACGTACAGACCAAGTAATGGAGATGTTCCCTATTTCACATTTCCAATGGCAAAGAAACCCAGATCCCAGAGGTGTGAAGGATTCATGTACATACAGAGCTGTTAAAAAAGGATGGGTCTGTGAGGAAAACAAGGTCTACAGCCAGGTGAGGCAAGATCTGAAAGTCTTGTTGATAAAGCAGTTACCAGCGAAGTCTGCTTGCAACATACCCTGCTAGAAGAGTAAAGCAGGTGGAAGAGGATGCCAGTGAGCTCCCTGACCTGGCCAGGGCATTCAAGGAAATAAAGCATTATTTGGAAGTTTAGGCCCATTTAGAGTTTACTAACAACTGCAACAAGGACTTTAACGGTAAGATTTAGGAAGAAGATGAAAGCATTGCAAATAGCTGAGGAAGTAAACTATGTATGTGTGTGGTAGAGATAGATGGAAGACTTGGGAGAGCACAGGCCTCAGACCAACCAGCAGGTTTTCTGTTTCAGGTGTGCTGACAAAAGTCACACTTGTTCATTTTTGGCATGAAGTTTATGGTTAGAAATTATTGCATCTGAAGTTGTGCCTTATATTGAGGGATGGCTTGCTGGATGGATTAGCACCCAAACAAACCTTTGATGCTTTTATCCAGGTGGTCTTTTGTGTACAGCCTGCTCCTAATAACAAACTGCTGAAGACAGCACAGTTAAAAGAAGAAACATATTTGGAAAGAGAAAGCTGCTGCTTCTTTTCCTATAGATTTCAGAATCATAATTTAGTCTTTGATATTGTACTTACTGGAATAATGGATGCAGAACTGCAGAAATGGACTTTAGAGAAATAAAAAGTTTTCCTGATGACTGAGAGAGCAAGAATAATGTATTACTCATATGTGGTCACTAAGGCAGCCATATGAAAGCATTCAATGCAAAATAAAAGGTTTCATCAGAACAGGAAAGCTAACAGTTTAGAAGATGGAATGCTTATTAGGAAGTGGGGTGGGTGGACCCAAGCATCAGTTGACAAAGGTAATTTGGAAGTCACAAAGATTTTAAAACAGATCTCCAGTTCAGGGTAGGAAAAATCTTAATCTAAAAAAAAATAAATATGAGGATATGAGGGTAAAATGCTTTTGGGACAGAAAGTGTAGTAAGCAAAATAAGTGTTTCTGTGACTGCACAGGGCACTGTATTTTGTATACACATGAGTGTGTTGGACATTCTTGGGCTCAAAACTTGTGTAATGAAGAAGCAAGAGTGTGTGGTGCTAGTGCAGACTCAAATAAAAGGAGTTCTTGGCTGGATCTGAAATGGATTGCATTACTCTCAGGGAGGAAGGCTAGGGCCCCAGCTCCCTTGGTGGGCCAGGGGGGTCAATTCTACGGGAGAGCCCCAATGCAGCACAATCTCATGGTATGAAAGGAAGACTTCAGTTTTCTCCCTTTACAGAGCTACACCTCTGGGAGCAAGCTGAGCATATTCCATTCTTTTATAGATGGCCTATGGAATAGCTTCTAAATGGTCAATACAAGCAGATAATACACCTGTTATTTTTCATGCTTGACTTTAAGGGAGAACCTCAGTAAAAATCATACTTTGAGTTCCTAAAGAGGGATAAAGAGATTGAGGCTGTACTTAAATTCCTGATTCTCAGCCCCCTTGTGTAACCCTGTCCTGTTGGCTCAAACATGGTAATACATATCAGCCCAGACACAGAGATCGCAGACTAAAAGTGACACAGGCAATCTAGTTTGTCAGGTTACCCTTTGCAAATACAAATAAGCCTTTACAAAATGATTTGGCTGTTAGAATGCAATTGGTGTAGTATTTGCAAGAACATCAGCTTTTGATGAATTGTAATTGTTACTGGAAAATTAGATTCACAACCAAAGGAGAGCAGAATCAGATATGATTTCCTGAGCTAAGGGCAAGGCTATGCAATTTAACTGTAGGAGTTCTCTTTCCTTCTTAAAATTTATTAGGTTATTGACTATTGTATTTTGTATTGTTTACTATTGTATTTTAGATGACACAAAAGAAACACAGACTACATTGCAGGTACTATAACAATAATCCTAATGAAGGATAGATGGAAAAAGACAACATTTGGAAGAAGCAATAAAAGTATTAAAGTATTTTAGTTTCTTCTAGCAAACAGGCTGAATACTCAGGAAACAACTCCCAACAGCCTATCTTTTATCCCCACAGTTCATTTAGGAAGGACACAGTAGGAAGGAATTAAATCACACCTTAAAGTCAAAGGATGAATTAAAGCACTTCCATATTGTTCTGTTTATTCTCCTGAGAATTCTCTCTTGGACACAAATTCCTTTCCATAGTAATTAAAGTGACCCATCCTGTCCACAGTGTATTTTAAATAGCAGCATATCAGAGAAAGGAAGGAGAAGATGCATTTTATATACATCTCTTCATGTGTGTCTTTCTAGCAACAGTTAAATGTTTTCTCCCTAGTTCATCTTTTCAATTCAAAATACAAGACAGGACCACCAATACAGAAACAGATTTTGTTATTCCTGGAGTAATCAACAATATTGGCATTCTAACAATGCCTAAAAGTCTTCCTGAGTAACTGTATGAGAACACATCTTCACTTGTTAGTCAGCTCTCTAAGCTGCCAAGGTTTCTTGGATACAGCTTGAAAAGCACTTAAGAAACACCAAAAATATCATTGCATGAATGGCTTCATAAGTGCTGAATACTGAGTGGGTTAGAAATAAACATGGTCATTGCTGAATTCTTTAACTACTGTGAGTTTTAGTGATGTCTCTGCATTTCAAGCCACACATGATCACATCTGTAAATTAATGTTAGTCCACTCTCTCGATTCTTTGAGTGTTGGATGTTCCCAGAAGAGGCAGAGCTTTGGCCCTGTTAGATTTATGGTGAAAATAAATGCCCAGTGGGACATATTGGCACATAAAAGGAGCATACAGTATAGCTATTTGCATATGTGTCTTTGGATAGGCTCTTCTTCTGACAAGGAAACCCTTTATTGATTGCTCAGAAACACTTTTTCCTCCAAAAACCAAAAGCAAAATAATATTTTCATTTGTCCTTTTTTTCTTGCTCTTTTTTTCAGACAGGATTTTTTTTTTTAAAAATCTATTTGTAATTTAAAAATATCTAAGCATATGTTCTGTGTAGAAACATTCAGTCTGTGCATTGCTCGGGAAGTCTTCACTGTGAACTTTAATTTGAGCACTCAGCATTTTTAATTTGAGCTATGCAATTGCATATCTGATACAAATGGAACTGTTTCTGTTCCCTGGCTCCATGACTTGATTTATGCCTTATGGTTCTGTTTTCATCCAAAATCAATTCCAGTAGGATCTTTACCTATGCAGATAAAATTACAGGAGGAAGTGCTTTATGTTTAAGCTACAAATTTGAAATCCACCTTCTGAAAAATATTCAATAATTCTGAGCTGATTAGAAAGCTCTTATCCAGGAAGTGGCAGATTCAGGTTTTCTTCATCTCCCTACAGGGATTTAAACTCCAGCCCAAATTATGGCTATTAGGAGTAGAGGGGAGTGTTTATCTCCTTTGGCTAAGGTTATTTTGCTTTGTTTACAGGCATTAAAGATTCACCATAAGAGGAAGGGCGAAAAAGCAGGATCTGATGGATTTAATGGAGTGTGACATTCAGGATGGTGGGTGGTCTGTGTTGTAGTCCTGCTCCAGGAACAAGGCAAATGTGCACTATAGCAATCAGGTGTAAAAGCATAAAAATACATGTGTGAAGGGACTAGAAATCTGTTGCCCCTCTTGCCCACTTAAATTCCCAGTCATTGGGAGAGTCACTTCTTCCCAGGCTTTCTCTTCAGAAAGAAAATTTAAAAATATAGTAAGGAATCTCTCTTAGTCTCATATGCATACTTTCATATGGTAATATACTTTCAGTGTAAATGTGTGTACAGTTTCACACGTTTGCCTGTATCCTGAGTTCCATATCATTCATTTTCTCATGTTCATGTATGTTTCTAACACCCAGTGAGCTCTTTCAAGGGCTTTCTATCCCAGTGCCTACAAAGTTTCTCTTTTGCCTCTTCATTTCCTTTTAAGTATGTTGCACATTCTCAAAGTGTCTTGTTATTCATCCCATCTCCTGGTTTATGCTGAAAGCTTTTAAATGTGTTTTAATGATGCATAACAGCAATATAATGAGCCTAATAGCATACTATTGATTTTCATTTGAAACACTGACATTTGAACATTTCAATAGCCTTTTAACAGTGTGTATATTTAATGTGATTCAAAGACAAGGCAAATGCAACACAATATGTCTCTACTAAAAAAAGTCCCATTCTCTATTTCCTGACCCTCTTTCCTCCCTCTTCTGCAATCTTTTTGGCAATCAGCCACATTGGAAATATATAATTTTTAGTGTTTAAAAAAAAGTAATAATACTACTAATAATTTTATTTTCTCATACCATACGAGAAAATAAAAGGGAAAACTACAACATTTCAGTATTCAGGCACAGCTTTGCTTATCTGTTCTGATCACAATGAAGATATTAATGATCCACATCCAGTGAGTGCTGCCAGAGAATGCAATGAGTTAGCTCTGGAGTGAACTGCCCAAGGATGCCCTCTAGACAGTTCTCACGCTCACTTGGTGAACTAACAAACACAAAGAGAAAAATGCCATCAGCAAACACACACATCAGCATAAGATAGCAGCTGCCTTTTGATGAATAACTCAGTAGTTAAATCATATGAAGAGCTTTGTTTCCAGGAGAGGTTTCTGAGAAGCCAACAAGCAAGATGTGAAGCAGCCATACACTGTCCTGACCACCCTGTGTGTGTGGCTGCTTGGACATAAAACTAACAACAGCATTGCCTGGCTCTACTGGCAATATGTTTTCCTAGTGTTATGTGTAAATACCTTCATTTTCCAGTACTGTGACATATTTTTTTCAGAGAGTGTTTATCAAAAATGAATACAGGTCAAGCTTACGTCATTACACCTTTCCCTTCTGTCTTTTCACAGCATCATTCATTTTCTTTGCCCATCAGTCATCTGCACAGCACCATAAATGTGCATGACACTGTCAAGGTTTTAGGAAATACAACTTCTGCTCTGTGGGTTGGTTGAACATAAGGTAATACATAAAGAAAGAGAGAAAAGCAAAGGACCAGGGAAACAAGGAAGGCCTGTGCTTTTGTGAGGTCTTCAGTTTGCTTGCCTTCCCAGTGTATATCTTTTGGTTTTCTAGCCACATCAGAGGATCATCTGACAAGTCATGACTCAGACCTCATTGCAATTGCATATAATTAGACAGGGGTTTTGCTATCAAGCTTGAAAAAAATCAGCTGCTTTCATTATCATTTGGTTCAGATGTTTTTTCAATCCTGTGGTTTTCTTTCAAGAAGATGATGCAAGATCAGGAGCAAATTTTCTGAGACTATGTAAGTGATTTTGATGTCTGAGATGCTTTTTGAATTATTAGTAATTCACACAATGCACCTTAGACTGAAATTACGATACAAAATTTTCAGAGGTTACCTAAAAATTTAAAATTGTTTATCAAATAAGGTACCGAAGACAGGCATATTCATGTTTTGTAGTTAAAATGTAAGTTAAGCTCTATTTCTGCCCATACCAGAGACTATTCTAACTAGAAAAAGAAATTAACAAGAAAACCATCTTAGTGTACCTTGCATAGGTGGTGATATTAGTAAGTAACTCTGCTAAAAGCTGTGGAGTGGGGCATGGATATTAAACCAGTCAGAGAAGAAATCTCTTATGCATATAGTTGAAAACAGAAGAAATTACTGTTACTTTTTATTTAAGATAAGTCACATGAACAGTCTCCAGAAGAAACTAATTCTCTTGGCTGATGGTGGAGGGATTGTAGAATGATGACCTCAGACATCTCATTTTTTGACCTCTAAGTTAGGAGATCAGTCTCATCCCCTGGAGAAGCAAGATCAAGTTTGACAGCAAGGTGAGGTTTAACTCCTGGTCAGAGCTCCAATCATACCTGCAGGCAAGGTACTCACTCCATTTCTAATTTTCCAATGCTGTGTTGCATCCCTTTTCCCCAGACTGTGCTGGTTTTTCATATTTAAACATAAATTCTCCAGGATGAGGACTGCCTCTAGTGACAGTCCTCAGTACAGCAATTTCTGGGACTGTAATTGCAGCATCCCTGCAATGGAAATTCTGGCATGCCTCAGGAAGAAGGGGCTTCTATGCATAGGCAGTTGAAGCAAAAACAAATGAGCAGTGGAAAACCAAAGGGGTTGTACAATACAAATGCTTCTTTCTGCCCACCTGCCCTGGGGGAAGTCTCCTGTGGCTCCTACTTGTTGGCACTTGTGTCTTGCAACAATGAGAATTTCTAGAGGATGTGGAACTACTTTGTTCCCTGTCTATTAAGTATGACTATAAAAGCCCATGTTCTCAGTGCTGCCAGTTCAGTGAAACTGAAAGGTAGTAAATTCAAATCTCATAAACAAAAAGCATTTTATATACAGCATGCTTATAAAGAATTTACTACTACAGACTGTAACAGAGGCCATGGTTGTAAGGAGGCCTATGACATTTTCAAAGATAACAAAATATCTAGAGTAAATTCAGGAAAGGAGTAATTTAGAAGGTACATAAGTGCTTCTTCATCTTACACAATCTCTTAATGATGGATGAGACCTTTTTGGGGATTATTTTCTCTGTTGTAACTTGTCTTGGTCACCATGAGACAGGAATTTCTAGACCATAAATCTGAACAAATATAGCAATTTCCATGTTGCTCACTTACACCCGAGAGAATCTGCTGACCATAAAGTGCACCAAGGCTTTGATCTAAAGCACATCATCCATCACTGATGCAGTAAAGCTGCATGCATTCTGAGGGGCTCTGAAAAATTGCCCAACGGGTAGTTGGTTTGCAGGGCAGAGATGTGTACTCTTGGGTAGTGTGGCATTGGTGTACAAGGCCCTGCATTCATTGCTCTGCTCTCATTTGCCTAAAAGAATCTCAGATTGTGCAACTCACGCACCTCCTGCTCTTCCTTTTAATTCTTTGCTCAAAATCCAGTGCAAACTTCCTCTCTCATCCTGACTATTTATAAGTATACATAGAAACAAATGTTTTGTAAAGATGTAAGAGACATTCTTCTTTATTCCCGAGGGCAAATAAAACCTTTTATTTTTAGCCCAGTTTCCTAAGGAAATGAGACTGATGCAGTCACATTGTCTATTTGTCTGTCTATCAAATTGGCCCCCTTCCCCCTTCCCTTCCCCATCAACTTCTCACCATTAATTTCTTTCAACCAGATCTGAAAGAAACGCAAAATTCTTTCAAAAGTGTAAAATGCACATGAGTTTTATGAAAATCAGTGGGTGGGCCAGAGGAGAGATCTTATCAGTTCCCTCATGGGAGAAGCCTGTTCTGGCTGAATTCAGTGGGTAGGCAGCAAAGGGCTGTCACCTTAGGCATAGCTGTAACACCACATGATGCCCATCGTCCCCTGAAGGTAGAAGAACTGGAGTCACTGGGCTGGGAGTTCAGAGGTACTTCTGGAGAGGCTCTCCTGGGTACTTGGCAGTATTTCAGGGGTGGGGAGACAGAGGTGTGACATCCTTGATTTCTCTTGCTGTCCCTCTCTGTCTCCAAAGATTGACATTCTTAACTGATGCTCTCACTGAAGGTGTTGAAGGTGCAGAGTGCTGTTAATACAAATGTTTCAGAACACATAGACTTCCAAACAATTTTGAAGGCTGAGCAATTTTGCCTTCAGCAACTGAAATAATTTTGCAAATATTTAATATATAATTAAACCTTCTTTTCCTATCAGGTGATCCATCCTCACCATATAACTTTAGATGCCAGGATAGAAGATGATGGTGAGGTGGGTAAAATAAAGAAATAATGGGTAGAGTCTTTCTATTTGTAAATATACTGTCAGAAATAACCTGAGTCCCTTCTCCAAAAGGGAAACCCTAGATTTCTTCAGGATCCTTGTTTCATGCTCTATGCATCCCATGCTTGTGTCCATAAATGTTTCCCTGTGATCAGCCACCATCTGCAGATCTGTGTCCCAGGATGCCAGTTGTTGCTGCATTTCTTGCAGAGATCACACCAAGGACAGACACATGCAGTCAGTGTAGCTGGAGAAGTGCACTCTCTCTCAGCCAGCTACTATTTCACATGTATTAGCTGCCGGAGCCTGTGGTTTGGCATCAGCACAAACTTCTTCCTATCACAGCATTAGAAGTTGTCTAATCAAAACAAAAATGGTTACCTAAGCCTGTCACAGCCACCTCCTGGTTAGCAGTGGTGACCTGTTTGTGCACCAGGTCCTGTCTCTGTTTTTTTACAGCAGTTTTGGGTCAAAGGAAGCTCTTCAGAGGACTCCAAGAGGTCAGAGTTCCCTATGCAATAACTCTGTAGCTGCTGCTTATCACCCCTGCTCTAGATCTTGATGCAGTTTCACAACCCTGCAGCACCAGAAACCTCAACTGGCAAGGCCTGATGTAAACAACAGCTGTCAACATTCAGCAGCGTAAGCAGCATCATTTCTTTGCCAGGACCCATCACTGTCAAGTAAGGGTTAAAAAAGACCACTGCTGAAATGCCCTTCATGGTCAGAGCCTTGTGTGTGCATCCTTCTGAAATAACATCACAGTCCAAAACAGGAACAGCTCTTTCAATGGTGCAGGATCCATGCCTGGGCAGCAGCTGGAAAGGACAGGAGAGAAAAAGCTGAATCAGAAGTACTTTATTTTTAGTAGTTTAATAGTGGACTAGGATAGTTTGTGAGCTGGAGTTGAGGAAAAACAAACACATCTTTCCACAGCACATGGTTAAAACATTTCCTTAGGTATTCCATGTTGGTGATAATTTGAAGTCCTAGCCACCCTCCCAGAACTCCTCATGTGGACTTGCATCTGTAACTGTGAATTAAATGTGTGCATTTGGGCATGTTTGGTTTGTCTGGATATCCACATCCACATATGTAAGCCAGGGTAAATCTTAAAGCAAGAAATGGGCAGAAGTATAACTTGGCAAAACTTGTGTGGCAGAACTGAAAGCAAATCATCAAGTTTGCCAAGTCCCAGGGCTGCTTTGCAGTGAGAAAAGGGCAAAGCAATAACACTACCACCTTGATTTCAGTTTCTCCACTAAGTCACTGGTTTCACCTTGTAGGGATATAAAGGACCTGTATGTGCATATCCCTGTATTTTTGTAGGTAGGGTTTTCATCTTTAGAAGATGACATGCCCTAGAGCCAGCTCCTCAGTTTGCAACATCCTTCATCTGGCCAGAAGCAGCTGCTGCAGCTTCCACAGACCATGCCAGGTCAGAGTAAACTCTATGTCCCATTGGCATAGGGCACATGGGCTGAGAGCTACTTTAAGACAGTCTGATAGCAGGGCAATACTTCAAGAAATGCTGTTTTGTTGAGGTCCTGAGTCTTGTTCCTGGACAACATAGACACTTGTGTCACAAGCCACGGTGTCCTTCAGAAGACTTAATCTGTACCATGAATGGAGCAACTCTCATACATCGACCAAGGTGAGTATAACCTTGTAAAAACAAGCATGGAGAAATGTCAATAGTGTGCTTACATAAATGGTTTCAGCTGGAAAAATTGAGTTTGCTCAGTGTGGTTTATTTATGACCTGAATATCAAGAGCATTTCAAACATCTACTTGATCAACAAAAGAAGAAACCACTCTGTATTTACACAGTCTTGTACCAACCTCCCCTTTCCCACTAAGTCTTAAACCTGTGGCTATTTTCAACCAAAGGAGAGAGAGGGATAGAGGCCTGGAAGAGATGGAGCTGTAAAATCTCCATCTGCTGGAGACCTGGTGGAGGGGAAGGGCTCTGCCATGGAGTCTGCTGTCAGTTTTGCTGCCTGCTCTCTCAGCTCTAACCAATTTTCCTGCTCTCACTTCTTGGCCATTTTGCAGCTGTGTCAGACCAGCTGGCCCCAGCAGGGAGGCTTTGGGAGAGAGTCTGAACCACGCTGGGAGGAGGGGAAACAGGAAGCATTGCAGGAAGGGGGGACTGAAGATGTAAAGGCAACCATGGGGACATGGAGAGAGAGTACAGGGAGACCATTACAGTAAGGGAGGGGCAGGAGAGCAGAGAATGTTACAGGTTTTGTTGGTTTTGCTAGCTGCTAAATCCTCTTCTTTGACATGTGAAAGGAATGTGAAGCTGCAATTAATAAATATGCAGTAGTTATCAGTGCTTTTCAATTCCAAGGGGTTTATAAACATTAATGAACCTTCATAAGCTGTTGGACAGGTATTTAAGCCATATTCAATTTTCACAGATAAGGAGATGAAAGCTCTGGCTCAAGTCCAAAGTTTTCAAAAGCAGAAACTACTTTTAAGAACCCTCCTTGACACTCAACACCAAACCTCTGAAGGGATTGATTTCACAGTTGTCATCAATGTTGATTATATTTAATCAACATTGCTATTTACTTTCCTATTTACTTCTGCAAAGCTAGGTCTAAACATGCACACTCAAAAGCAGCAATATCTTTTAAAAATTCAGGCTCTGTAGGTCTTTTGGGTTCTCCCAAGGAGAAACTGGTTTATGAGAGAAATAGATATGCAAAAATTGCACCATAACAAGAATGGAAACAAAGACTTTGCTGGCCTACAACAGTTAGAGAAAGGGCAAAGTAAAACAAAGATTTTAAAAAAAACAGAATTCAAGAAGATCCATTCCCCTCTGCAAATGGGAAAGGAAGCAGAGCATGTTTTCAAATCTTTCTACATCTCCTATAAAGACTAGGCAGATGGTTTGGGTGCATTTCTGTAAGTATGTGATGAATATTTTATCCCTGAAAGGAATATGAATATACCACATGAATGTGTATGTATCACCAGCTTCACTGAGTGAAGAAACAACAGGACTTCATCAGCAACCATGTGACTTGGTAGTCTAGAAAAGAAAAAAAAATAGCAGTATAGTAAAAAAGGGGAAGAGAGTTGTAGTTATTTTCTTTGAAATCATGCATTCCCAATTTGAATTGTTCTGTGGCCATGCAAAGATTAACATCTTGTTTGCCTACCTGCAAAAACATAGGTGGTGAAAAAGCCTCCAAATTCTGTTAGAATGGCAGGTGTCACATTTAAATTAGCCAGCAGGCAAAACAAAAGGAGATCATGGAACTTTCACACAGAATATGGCAGCCAGGTAGAAGCAGAAATGCAGTGTTGATCAAAGACAGCAAGTTCAAACCCAGTCCTAGGCATGTGCAGCATGATTCCTACCCAGCAATATCAGCTATGTACCGAGCTCAGCTAGCATAGCTTTGAGTGTCATAGTGGGAAGATGTAAGAATCACAACAGAAATGCTCCTTTAGGGATCCCCCAGTGCATAAAAAAGAGGAAAAGGTTGCCAGAAAAGATATGTTAAAGTGTGCTTCAAAGGCACTCACATACACACTTTAAAACTTGTCTCAATGTGCTGACACTTCTGCAACAACTAAGCTTGTGCTGTGACACAGTTTTGCCACTGCTGCAGCTGAAGCTCCCCACAGGTATTTTGAAATGCTCAGAAGGTGAGCAGAAGTGGTGGCTCCTCCCTACACCTTCTGCTGCACCACCATGCCCAGCACAGGCAGCACTGGCAGTCCCAGCATGCTCACCCTGAGCACTTGGGTGATAATGTGACGCTTCCACCCTTGGTGGAAGGTGCCAACTGTCTGCAGCTGCCAGACAGGCAGGCAGGATTCACAAAAAATGGAAAACAGTAGAGCTTTATGTAGCTTCAAACTGGCTGTAGGGTCCCTGTGTGCACAGGGTTATGACAAATCCCATATGGGGTCAGACCTTGTGGCATACAGGTGGGATAGAGACCATCATGACTTCAAGGGACATAATGTGCTTTCATGTGTTTCTGTTATGCAGCTCTTGTGAGGCATCTCTGACTGAGAAAAAGGCACAAGTGATTCATGATTTTAAAAGGCCTTACTGTCCACACAAGTTGATATCCCAGGGGATCAAAGGAAGAACAGGGTAAGCATCTAACAAGAACCTCTGCAGCCAAGAAAAATGGAAATTCTTCCAGTTTTCTAGGCCATACTTTTAGCTAAGGCAAATTGTACCCAAATCCAGCAAAAGACAGCTATGGTAGGAAAACCACTGCCCATCTCCATGCAGAAACAAGATAGGGCACTATAAACAATGCTGGCATACTTTTGGAGGTGGTTTAGGTTTGGGATTTTTTATTCCCCAAATCATTAAAGTATTGCTGAACTCCTGAAGACTTTTGATCTTGGAAGATAAATTGGTATGGGAATTTTGAATCAGGAAACAGTGCCGGAGGAAGCTGCTGCTAACAGAAGCCATTCCACTTCAGGCTTCCTTTGAGACTGCCTGGGACAAGTGAATGCCAGCAGCTGTATTTTTGGTAGCGTGTTAGGGCAGCAAGACATTTTTCCTGTCAAGGTAATTTGCTATTGCTGCTGAAAGACCGCTGCTCTACAGAAAACTGCAATTAGAAAGGGGGCAGGTTGCAACCTCTGTTCAGGAGCTGTTGTCCTCTCTGCCCTGGGCTTTTAACCTTGTCACAACTTACGGAGCCTTTGCACCTTTGCTTTTGATTCTGCCTCCTTTGTTCCTGGCTCTGCTAATTTGCTCTATTGTTTAAGGTCTTGTATGTACCAAAAGGTAGAAAAATCACTGGCTGCTTGATTCATTCTCCCTAAAGAGCAGAAATGCATTTTAGGAGGCCAACTCTTCCATTCCCACTGCAGTGACTTATGCCAAGCCAGAAATAAATTGTATTCTTGAAATGCAGTTTTTTTTACAGGGTTGGCCACTCCTCTTCTTTTGTACCAGAATAATTTTAGTGTCTTATCTCAGTGTCAGATAGGGTTGTATATAGGAATCCTGAGAGGATGGGGTCTACCCACTGCCATATCTTGAGAATGAAAATGAGGATGGGCAGGGAGGGTATCCTGGGCAGTGACTTGAGAAATACCTTTTTCTTTCCATCATAACTGAAATAATCTACATCATCTCCTCCCAGCTTCCTGGGGTCACTGCCACTGTGCTCAACAGAGGTCTTCTGCACCTGCTGAAGGTGGGGAGGAAAGCTGGTGTGGCTGAGCTCTGGCAGAGCGCAGACACATTCTTAAGCACTGGTGGAGAGGGTGTTAAGTAGTGGGCAGGGCAAGACAAGGCCTCACTCCCCTGCTGTCCTTTGGAAAAACGGTGGCCATGGAAGCCCCTGCCTTGGTTTCCTCTCTATTACCTGTGTGCTCTGCAGGCATCTTCTATCTATGGGCTAAGGGATTGTTTTTCTCATCCAGCGTTTTGGAGAGCTGGAAGCTTAGTGAGACAAGAAAAAGCTGGAGTTTACTGCCTTAAACCACATGTATGTATTATTTTAATCATGTGTCCTGAGAGAGGCTGTTTCATAGGAAATGTTTGTTAAATGCCTTGAAATGTGATGACCTTTCCAGTGTCATAGTAATTGTGTGGTTCCCAGAAGAGCTTTGACAGTGCTAAATTGCAGAAGTGGGTTTTACAACTGGAAGTGAGGAAATTATGCTGGAAGTAAAACAAGAAGTGGAATCAGCCACATAATCATTTTGGATATTGCTGTTCTATTGCTGGTACTTGAAATATAAAAATGCACATTATAATGTTATTGACAGGGAAAAAGCTGGGAAATATCATTGCATAAAACTGTGAGTCAAGACTTCTAATGTGTTTTCACAGTGTTGCCTACAACTTAATTACACTTGCTCCTGACAGTGTATTGTATCTTCTTGTATCTTCTTTATTGCACAGGCATTAATTTAATCAGAGATAATGATTAATTACAGGTTGTAACAGTTTTGTTACTTTGCTAGAACAGGCAGGAAGACAAAAACATATGGACCCATAAACATTAACTGGCTTTTGCAATCCAGCCATTACAGGAGAAAAACAATGAAGATTAAATTACTTGGAGATGAAGCAGAGAATGCTCAGGCAGTTTCAGTGTTCCTGAAACTCAGCAGTTCTTGGTGTGGAAGACCTTGACTACTACATTTCTGTGACCCTTTCAAAGCAAAAAACACCTTGTGTTTGAATCTATTCAAAAGATCTAAGCTTAAGAACTGCTTTTACAGATTCCCAGGATCTGATCTGTCTGGCAGGAGGGGTCTTTGCAGTCCTGTTTCAATGGAGGCATGCTGCCAGGATTCGGGATCTGCGTGAGCTACCGTGATTTCCCTTTGGGCCCTCTCATCTCTGCCAAACTTGAAGTGGACTTTCTGTGAGTGAGAAGCAAACATGGCTCCATTCCAACAGCACAATATCTGGGAGGGTGTCTGACAGGAAAAAACCTTGCAGAAGAGCCTTTCAAAGCATCTTAAAAAAAATCCCCTCTTGTAGGGGATTTCTTGTGGAGAAAAAAAGTCAGTACCTGTGCTTAAAAGGCAGAGGGTATCTTGCTTGGTTGCCTAATTTTTCTGATCACAAAGTTAACATCATAGAGTAACTCCATCATACATGAAATTATTTATCTTATACTATTTCTAAAATGCCTCTAGTCTGGTCCTTGATGTGCTATTCACAGAAAAATACTTTCAGATCAATCTGATTTGCTTAGTAAGCTTAGTACTTAATCTTAACTTCCATTTTTTTAAAAAAGCAAAAAATCCAAACCTCTCATGCTGCATTTAGTGAATCACCATTTTAACGCAATAAATACATAATCTTCTTTGTATTTAACACACAGGTTCCTGTAGGCAGCAATTTTGTTCTTTACTTCAGTTGTCACTTCCAGCTGAGTTCCACATATATCACACCAGTGCAGTGTGAGCTCACAAGTCAGCTTTAAACCCTTAATAATTCCCATTGTTCTTGTATTTTCTCCACTACATCTACATTTTTCAAATACTGAAGTAGTCTGAAATTAATATGATACATCAAGAATGGTCCCATCAGATTTTTGTAGAGGAGGATTATTATCTACCTGGTCTGTGAAGGGGATTTGTCTACTCCATGCAGGAAATATAATCCTATGTTGTGTGGAAAGCCTGGCAGTGTGAGCAGTGGGTATTTTGGATCTTGAGAGTTCTTTCAAGAGTGAACCAGTGCCTGGAGCAGCGTGCTGAGGGCTTAGGGCTGCCACTGGGCACTGACCCAATGTGTCACTACATCTCTCCTTTGTCAGGTGTAGGTGGGAGATAAAGTCTTTTCAATATGCGACTCCGAAGACTTGTGGCTTCATTTCCTCAGCAAAATCCCTTCCCTGCTCTGAGAGTGCTCAGTGGTTTTCAGCCGGGGGGCTGTGGATCTCTGCATTGGCAGATGGCTTCAAGAGGACATGCCACAAAGAAAAGTAAATTTCCTGATGCCTGTTGTCATCTGATCTACAGGAGGCTGAAGCTGCAGTGGAATATTTTTGGGTTTGCAGAACATAAAGAGTTGAAAACAGCAGCTGTTGATTAATCTCTGCAAGGTGTGGGTTTGTTTTTTTGTTTTGTTTTGTTTTTGTTTTGTTTTTGTTCCTCAAAGAAGTATGTTTTAGTTATTTTCTCCTAGATGCATTAGCCAACAGTTTGAATTTCCAGTGTTATATTCACTAATGTGTATTATTTCCCTAGCACCCTAAACATTTCTCTGCACTAACTGCTGTCTCTATGTCCAAACTCAGGATCATCTGACAGTTTCAGCAACTCTGTCTTGGGAATTGAATCAGCTCACTGATCAGGGTTTTTCAGACACTAATAAACATACAAGTTAAAGAATCAAAACTGGACACATGGAAATGATTGGACTGTGCACCTGCAGAATTATAACCAAATTCCAGCAGTCACAATATGACTAAGGAACTAACTTAAAAAACACATTAATAAATTTAAGTTTTCAACTAGTTTAACTAGTTAAAGCCATTCACTACTAAGTCTGACAGGAGTCAGGGAGGGAGCATGGACAGCCTGTTTTTGCGGCAGCCCATATGTGCATCAGCTGCAATCATGCACCTGCAAGCCCTGGAGCCTATCCTGGAGCACTGCACACTCACAGTCTCCCAAGTTTGTTCATGTGTTGCCAGTCCCCTCTGAAGGTTTGGTACCCTCTGCAGAGGGCCAGCCAGGCAGGAGGACAGAGCACCACGGCTGCCTCCTTCCTGCCATCATTCATTTTATGCACAGGAGGAATTTGCCTTCCTTGAGCACCTCAATGACAACCAGAATAAAAATTATGTATCTGTTTGATGGATGAAGAAGGTGAAGTCGTGTGAAGTTAAAGGGCATGACTAGTGCTGGGAAGGCAGCCAGTGACAAAGGTAAGAAGGAAAAGCATAGTTTTCCCTGTGAGTGTTCCCTATGCTGTCTATTTCATGGATGCTCAGGATCTCTGCAGTTTATTCTGGGTATGACTGATGCTCCAACATAATCTGAATGGCAGACTGCCTTGTGCTACTAGTACTGAAATTTAAAAAAGATAGATAGCATCATAAATAACACAAACACAGTCATTTCAGAGTGTGTGCTAAGGGTGCTATAAGGCCAGAAACCTCATTTTCTTTCTGTTCTTTCCTTTCAAATACATCTTTATTTTTTAAAGCTCTTTTTCTTCAGTCTAGTAACCTTAAGTACCTTCAAAAAAATGAGTAAGATAGTCCTATCTTTTCTAGATTTTATCAGAGAATAAATGAAAAGGTATATAACTTCTCACAGCACTGATTTTTGTCTCATAATCTACTAGATTCCCATCCTCCCTGGTTCTATGTACCTCTCTAGACATCAGCATTTTAAAACTATTGCTTTACAGGAGACTTCGTAAGATCCTCATGTCATCCAAATCCTATTCAAATACTGGTTGTGAAAATAATCAGTACATTACTGTAGGGCTTTCTTCATGAAATAAACTTACTCTTAGCTGTTGCCAAAGACTGTCCAGTTTTCAGGTAGAAGCTGTGCCTCAGGATGTCAGGGACTGCCACGTGCAATGCCGTATTGGGAAAGAAGTAGATGCATTCAGTAGATGCATTTATTACAGTATATATTACAAAATGCTTTGTTTTACTCTGTCATCCTGAATAAGTTTTCTCTCATCCATCCCCCTTTTGCTTCTCTGAAGCCATTTCTCAGAGATTCATTGCTAATTATCTGCCACCAGTTCTATGTGTTGGAAAAGCTGCTTAAAAAGCATGAGCACTCCCATTTTGATTGAACAGCTGCTGGGCCAACTTGGATGTGGTTCCAAAGCCCATGGCCCTGAAGGAGTACTGTTGGTGGGGCCCAAGAGAAGCTTGTCTCAGAGTGTAAGTAACACAGGCAGGAATGCATGACACTGGATCCTCAACTGCTTTACTCTTTTGCTAACTCTCAAGCTCAAAAGGAAGTCAAAGGTCAGCAACTTGTTTGGTTCTCTTCTAAATTATGTCTCAAATCAGCTGCCCAAAACCCAAGACTGAATGTAAAAAAAGCCCCAAAACCAATAACCGAAATCAATATTTAAGTATCTGCAAAGGGAAGAAATATTTACCATCTCACTTCACTCACTCACTTCCAAGCATTTAAATTTTCAATACTTACATATCTTCGGGATAGTTTTGGGGGCAGGGGAAATCTCTGAGCTATTCTTCTCCTGCAAGAGCATTTAAAGTAGTTTCTCCTTAAGTTCTCATTAATTTTTAATACATTATTATGTCGATGTCCATCTTCTCCT
This sequence comes from Ammospiza caudacuta, assembly GCF_027887145.1. Classification (NCBI taxonomy): domain Eukaryota; kingdom Metazoa; phylum Chordata; class Aves; order Passeriformes; family Passerellidae; genus Ammospiza; species Ammospiza caudacuta. Next base: position 90,934,488 of record NC_080594.1, on the reverse strand, counting down.
TTTGACAGTTTTATTTTTATATCAGACAAAGTGCTTGCTTGCTATTCTATGTATGGAAATAAAATTGTTGCTTTACACAGAAATTGTAAAGAACACAGATCAAACAGTGTTTACCAGATTGCAGCTGAATACAGAATTTTGACTATTAAATGATCCCACTAGCAACTCAGAAGCAGTGCACATGGCCACCTTCCAATTCCCAGCTAATAATTACTGCTGGCTGTGCTGAGTAGCGCACTGCAGCACTGGTACCTTTCAAAAAGCTGGTACACAACTCTTGTAACCATAGGCAGAGGTTGGGGAAGTGAAGCTCAGGTCTTTATCCCTAATTGAAATTCTCTACTTAGAGGCATCTTGGCTGAAATTTAGATGTGATTTAACCCACAGTGACTCAGGTCTTTAATCTAGAAGAGAGAGGTTTTGCAGGCTGCTAATTCAGTTGTTGTAAAGTAATTATTCAATATTTGCAGTTAACTGGAAAAGGAATGTGACAGGAAGTAAGTACAGTGGTCATGTTTTAATCATAGAATAATAGAAAGAGTTGTGTTGTGAGGGACCTTAAAAGATCTAGTTCCAGCCCCCCTCCCATGGGCAGGGACACCTATTAGATCGTGTTCAGAGCTCCATCCAACCTATCCTTGAACACTTGCAGGGATGAGGCACCCTCAGCTTCTCTGGGCAACCTGTACTAGTGTCTCACCACCCTCATTAATGACAACCTGTGCTAATAAAAATGTAAAATACAGTGTCGAGGTTTTGAAACATAACGTGCTGTAGCAGTAACCATTGTGCAGGTTCACAAACGGTCCTGTCAGTAGCTCAACCGCAAGCAGTGACAGATTATTTCTTAAAACGAGAAAAAAACCCGAACTGTAAAATTTAGATTCTGACTTTTCAGTCAGATACGAGGTTTCAAGCATCGGCCTTTAAATACTAAAGCAGCTGCGGGTTCACGCTTTAGGCTTAGATCTAGAAGGAAACAGGAAGGCAGAGACACCCCCATCCCCCCAAGCTCTCTCCAAGCCCAGGACACCCTTTCCTTCCCGCACTGCTGACGGATCCGCGGGGGGACCCGCGGGGCGCACGCCGGGGTGCGGGGACTGCCCCAGCCGCTGGAGAGCACTGCGGGAGCGGCCCGGCTGCGGTCCCGGCGGCACGGCATCCTCCAGGACCCCGCGGTACCGCGGCGGCCCCAGCGGGCTCTGTGTGGGGCTCAGGGCGCCACGGGACCCCCGAAAGGGCGAACCTGGCCCTCTCTCCCTCCGGCCCGAGCGCCCCGCCGTCCCCCCTGACGGTGCGAAGCAGCAGAGCCCCGGCGCACAAAGCCCCCGGCTCCGCGGGAAGGGCGGCCCGTGCCCGGGCTCCTCCCCCGGCCCCTCCCCGGCGGCCGGGCCCGCGCCGAGGGAGCCGGAGCCGCCGCCGCGCAGCCCGCGGGGGGCGATGTGACCCGGGCGGCCGGGTGCGGTGCCGTGCGGGGCAGGCGGGCTCGGAGGGGGCACAGAGCGGGACTTCGAGCCGGGGGAAGATGTGGCTGAAGCCCGAGGAGGTGCTGCTAAAGAACGCCCTCAAGCTGTGGGTCACGCAGAAGAGCAGCGGCTACTTCATCCTGCAGCGGCGTCGGGGCCACGGAGACGGCGGCGGCCGCTTCACGGGTACCTGCGGGCGCGGAGGTCGGCGGGGCGCCAGGCCGGACCGGACCGGGCCGAGTGGCAGATCCCCCCTGCGTCTGCCCCACGGGAACTTGGCCGCGCCGGGGCACCCGCCGGCGGGTCGGGCTGCGGGAAGCGGGAGCGGCCTCTTTGTTCGGGCCGGGCACGGGTGGCCCGGCTCGGCGATAGCGGGGGCGCCGCGGGTCCCCCGCCGCGGGCGGTGCGGAGGCAGCTGCCGGCCGGGAGGTGCGGGCCGCCCCGGCTCCCCTCCAGCTGCCTGGGGAGCAGCTTCGCGTTTCTGTAGCCTTGAGCACCCCTGAAGCCACTTTTATTGTTACTTCCCCGCTCTCCCCTCCCGATGGGTTTCTCGGCGTGACTGAGGGCGGGCGCGGAGCCCGTCAGGAGGCGCGGAGCCGGTGCCTGTGGCCGGAGGATGCGGCCGGGGAGAGCCGCCCGGGGCTGCAGCCCGCGGGGCGCGGCGGAGGTCCCTGGGGCCGGCGTGAGAGGTGCAGGGATGGTGCCGGGGCACACAGTGGGATGTGGTACCCGTGCCCCTCCAGGACCGTCCGCGACCTGCCGCTCGACTCCCCTTTCTGTAACGAGAGCTGTATAAGTACACATAGGACTCCTGGCTTTTGGGCGATACATGACATTACGGGGCGGGGGTTGTGAATTCACTGTTGTGTAAAGTGCATTCTGTCTTATTTTTTGCATTAATTCTGCTCCCGGTTATGGTGGCTGTAGATCGGGCACGTTATATCCATGTGGCACTCCAGATACGTGTAGTGAAGGATATGCACGGAGTTACTCACGCTCTACCCTCGCAGCAGTGTGGATCCGTGAATAACTCCGGCGAGAATGATGTGTTAGGCTGCGCTGACGTTGTAGCGTAGGGAATTCGGGCCAAACTTTTAGTTCAAACACAGCAGCAAATGAATTCAAATAAACAAGGCTTTGGAGAATTAATATAGTTTATCAGTGTAGTTCTTACTGAAAAGCAAACGAGGCTGTTTTGAATATTATAAAGTGAGAAGTTTTAATGGTAGCCTATATATGTGAAAAAATTGTCAGATATTTTCAAAATCAGTATTTTCTATGGATTTTAAGAAGCTGCATTACTACATTCGGTATTTATTTTATTAAAATCTTTTTTTTCCTGAACTATTGACCCTTTCCATTTGATAATACTGCTTTCTGCATTGTTGCCTTTTTTAATTGGATCTTATCCTACCTGTCCATAAAGTGCACAAAACTTGAACTGTGGCTTGGTAGATTGCATGCTGTCAATGTATCACTAGTGAAATGGAAGTTTTGCCAGTGAGTTAAAACACTTAACCTCCTATTTTCTTCTGCCCGCCTGTTTGGAAGTCAGGCCGCTCTTTGGTGACAGTAAAGACGATGTGGATTAATTTTCAGAGTTAAAAATAGCCGTTTACAGCTGCTTGATTTTGGTCCAGGACAATCATGAGGTTCAGTTTCACAAATGTTAATGCCTTGTGCCTGAGCTTTTCACTACAGAAATTTGCAAGCTTAAACCAAACAAACTGCTTTTCTCTCTGGTTCAGTTTCAGGTGAATCATTTTGCTGAATCTACAGTGCACAGGCTTGCTCAAATCTCTTTTGGCTGGCAAAGGAAAGCCACTCCTGTCTTGCACATTTTCCAAGGGAACTGTAGGTTCTGACTGTCTCTTAAACCATTTGGAAATGTTTATATTTAAAGGGGCTTAGGAATTTGAATCCTAAAACCAAAATGCAGGAGTTACAGAGCATTAGATATGGCTAGGGTTAGATAGTGTAATTTTTTTTTCAGTTTTTACTTGCAGTGAAGGAAATGGAGATGGGTGCTGAGAAACAGCAAGGCTTTGCTGGTGTGTGTTTGGTTTCAGTGCAAATCTTATCTCCTGATTCTTGCTTTACATGACTGCAGAGACACTCAATTAGTACCTGTCTTTCCCAGACTGGCAGAAGGGCAGTAAAGCTCTGCCACATTTCAGAGTATGATTTGCCAAGTAGCAAAGCCAAAAGCTAGAAATTTTTGTCTATTTTACTGGGGAAACAAAGCTTAAGTGAGAACAATATCCACATCTCTTTTCCCTTTAATAACTTGATCCCTGGGCAATTGCAGTTACATTTTATGAAGAGGAAGAAGTTTCAAAGAAGTGAAGATTTCGGTACATGAGAGCAGGTGCCACAGCAGAAGAGAATCTCAGCTCCTGCAGGGAGGAGGAGGCTGTGTTAGACCTATGTAGGATCTGCAGAACAAAGCTCTGAGAATGTTAGATTTCATACAGGTGTAGATGGAGCAGCTGACTACCTGTGACATGATTTGCTTTCAGCAGGGTGGAAAGGTGTGATGCCTGAGTTGCCCTTGTGCATGTTGCCACAACGTGGTGTTTGCACTGAACTGTGTGAGGACATCTGTTTTATGGCCCAATTCTCATATTTGCCTGTCGCTTTCTTCTAGGACTCTTCTTTGTTCTTACCAGGGCATTTTAACTATTAGGTAAGAGTAAGTTAGCACAGCTGGAGGGTATATTTTATGTGGATTTAATTCCTGAAGAATGCACTGAAGACAGTCTCTTGCACAAAAGTGCTTTTCCCCCATATCTGTGTTTCTTTGTGTACTGTGTTTTTGTCAGACGCTGAGCAGATGTTTGTGAGTGAGACTGTATTTCCTACTGTTATTTAATTTGTGTCCTAGGGCAGTTCCCAAATGCACACTGGGCTTGCAAGCAGAGGGTACGAACAATGATGGGGGTTGTATTTAACTCTTCATTGCTTCACCAGTCTCATTCTGGTTTTTGTCTTTCTTAGGGATATGCTTTTTCAAGTAAATATTTAACTTGCTCCTTTACCTGGATCTCTTCTTGACAGCTCTGCTGGTTAGAGACTTAAAAAGAAAATTGAAAATGTTTAGAAATACTTTAAGAATATTAGTAGTAATTTTTTATTTAATGACTAATTTTAAGTTATAGATTGAAACAATTATTTAGCTTATCAATATCTGTTGATTTTGGGGTTTTCTTTGCCTAATTGGAGAGCACTGTAGTGATCCCTACAGAAAAAGATTTGTGATGTAGCCATGATTAACAGATCAGAGTTAGTTGGATTTAATACTTACTGATGTCTTTGGTACTGAGATTACATATGAATGATAAGCCTGATATGACAGTAGTAAAAATACTGTTAAATGCCTTGTGGTAAATACTGCAAGATGGTTTAGCCTTTAAATGAATCACTACTTTAATTTTTAGGAAGGGATATTGAAACCTTCATGCACCTTCCTGTTTGCTTAGTTTTCTGCATTTTGACAGCAACACTGCTTGTTCTGGGATAAGTTGGGAAGGATTTTATCACGAGTGCTGGACTGAGCAATCTTTCACCCTTCCTAAGCAGCTAGTGCTGCAGTTTTTGTTTATACAGTGCTTCACATTGCACACTCTTAGCATATAAAAACCCACTTAGCAACACTTGTAAATCTTTCCTTTTATAAATAAGATTAAATAAGACCTTAAAATGAACTCTTGTTTCAAGCAGCTTTTTGTCTGGTTGAGATACAGTGTGCTTTAACTTCGCTCTTGAACTAGATCAGTAAAAAATTATGTTTTGTTCTTGTTTTACCCATGTTTGTAATTTAGCTATGATATTTTCCCCTACTCTTCTAGCTTCCATTTTCAGCTCAGGGCACTTTCCAAGCTGGATATAGTTTTGCATTATTTGAAACTTGCAGAGGACTAACATTTTAAAAGGAAATTAATTTATTTTTTAGTTCTTACAAAACTTTTTGGTTCACAACTTTGAATATAATAGACTGGCAGAAAAAACATCTTCTGTATATGAATCTAAGCTTTATTATTGATTTAATAAATATAAACGTGGTAGGCATGGTAAATACATTTCCAAGTTCCATCTTTAATGGAGCTTGGAGGATTTAAATTTTTCTCTTAAATAATTTTTTTGCAGGGCAATAGCTTTTGAAATCACCTACAAACTACCTCTTGAGTGGAGAACTGTCTAGTTTGTGTGATAAGACCTTTCTTCCTTATTTTCACTTTTTTTGGGTGTTAGTTTTTATAAGGCATACAGAGAAATGGCTACGGATAAACTCTGGAAAATTTTCCTGGAAATGAAAAATTAAAAGATCTTTTGCTGCTCCTTCATACTCTACTGTCCAAGCAGTCGTGTAATCATTGTCAATAGCTCAGCTTTTAGTGGCCCTGCACATCTCCCAGGGCCTGAAGGAAATAACTTCATAATGGAGTCTATTTCTGGGGAAGGCAGTAAGAGGACTTCAGTGGATGAAGATTGCTGCAGCTCAGATGGGGAATTCATCTAGATTGCCCCTGTTCATTACATTGCAGCAGAAGAGGGTCCAAAATACCTGAAGACTTGGATTTTTACTAGGGAATGCAAATAAGAATCCCCATACTACTTTTTTTATTTTCTGGAGAGGCAAAAGGTGGAATTAGTAGCCTTTCATATTAAATGAATTATTCATTATCAAATATCATAATATTAATTATAAAAATATCATAATTAGTCATTATCAAATAGAATAATATTAAAAGGCCTATCCCAATACAATTTTCAGAAAAGTGTTCCTTTTTGTCTTAATATATGTTCAGGATACCAAAATACGTTAGGCTCAATCTCAGCACAAATGAAAAAACCCCAAACCCAACAGTACACTTTCATTTTAAATTAAGCAGTTTGAAGAGAGGAAGGTGCCACAATACTGATGTTAATAGAGGATATTGGTAATGGTTACTGTCAGTATTCATGGTTTTGTTTCCTTAAGGAACAGCTCTCTGAAGCCTTGCACAGGAGAAGGAGAAATATGCATACTTTATTGAAAGCTTGGACTCTTGTCAAAACATTATCTAGCCTTGCCCACAACTGGAATTCAGATCAGCAGGTTTTTTTTCCCTTTTTTCCTCTCTTTATTTTACTGTAACATTTTTTTAAGGAGAATGCACACTTACAAGTGCTTTCCCAAGAGGATGGCTTCTCCGTTAGTGTTTGGCCAGGAGGCATGAGCTGGAAGGAAGGATAGGAGCAGGGTGCCAAGCTGCCACCTGCAAAGCTGGGCACCCCAGTTCCTGACCTCTGAGCCCCCTGAGCTGTGTGTGCCACTCTGGCCCCTCTGCTTGCCTTTCTGGGGTGAGTTACCTGCTCCTGAGCACTGCTGAGGTGAAATGCAGGTGCTTGTGTTGAAATGTTAGCAGTGTGTTAAGTGCCAGTATTAAAGGTGAGGAAATACCTGTGCTTGGAAAGGAGGGGCTGGGTAGTGTCTGCACAGGGACTGACCACCACCTTGTGCAAGACTAATCCAGTAAACCCTGCAGTGGCTTTTTATTTTCATGATGTGGAGGCCAAATGGCACAGAAACAGGCAGGAAAATCCTAGAATGATTTGGGCTGGAAGGACCTGGAACACCACCTAGTTCCAACCCCCCTGCCAAGGGCCTGGACTGCTCCCACTAGAGCAGGTTGCTCAGAGCCCCATCCAGCCTGGCCTTCAACACTGCCAGCACAGGTCATCCACAGCTTCTCTGGGCATCCTGATTCAGTGTCTCACCACCCTTGCAGGAAAAAATGTCTTCCTTATAAAATAAATGAACATGTCAGTGATGGGTGAGTTAATGTAGCACTAGTTTGGTCTATTCAGCATTATTTACAGAACCCACCTGTAAAAAAGAGACTTTTTTTATATTCCCCTGAGTAGTGGTGCATGTCTGAATAATTTACAGGGCTGCAGCAGCACCTGGTATATCCCATCTTCTTGTCCATTTTCAGGTGGAAAACAGTTTCAGGTATTTTTACTTGTAACATGAGAACCAAAGCATTTGGCTCAGTGGCCTTCAGGGTTATAAAAATAGGCTTGGCTCGAGCGGGACTGATGGCAGAGGACTGAGATAAGCAGCTGTGAGTGCTTTGCCATGGCAGCATGCCCACCTGGGGAAACAGCCCGTGGGGAAGCTGTGCTGGGGAGAAATAATCGGTGCTCCAGCGTGGGGATGCCATTTCCACCATTCCCGGAGAGACAGTGCATAATTCATCTCACTTCTTCCTCCTGTGTGGTCTCTCTCTCTGCGTGTGGTGGTCTGACACAAGCACTTAGCATCACATCCAGGGATAGGGGAGTCATGGGGACCATGGGACACAGCCCCAACGGGAAATGCTTGAATTCCCCACATTTCTCATGTCCACCTTCCCTCCATAGCACTGAGACCTAGGCATAATGATTAAGTGTTTTGTTACAATTTGTTTCTATATACCAGGCTGAAAAAAGTCCCAATTAAACAGAAACCAATTTACCCAGTGGCAGTGTTTGATCTGGCAAGGTCTGTGCTGGAAGTAATGTAAGGGCTTGGATGTTGGGTATTTTCCTGGGTGAATAAATACTTGGAGCATTAGGTCTTTGTGCTGAAATCTAATGTTGTCTGTGCTTATCTTTCAGTGTGGTGAGCCCTTATCATTTCAGAGGAAACAGAGCCTTCCTACAGCCGTTGCAGGAGTTCTCCTTCATCCTTTTTCTTATGTACTTACCCAAATGAGTTTTGCAACTCCTTTTTTCTGGTGGTAGAAGTGTCATGAATACTTTTGAATGGGCACTGTATTGGATCAAAACCTGTTTATACAGTTTTGCAGAATTCAACAAAGACAGTGTGGTTGCATTAAGCTGTTGTTATTAGCAGCTTTGCATAACTGATGGTGTTATTATCCATCAAAAACATGGATTTTAGCATGGCCTGACTGAAATCAACAACCCACTAAACATTTGAGTTCTGAACTTTTAGAGAAATCAAATGATATGAAAGATCTAGAGATGTTCCCAATGATTTATGCTGGGGGCCACCCCTGGCCAGCAGTAGCTTCATGACCACTGCCCTGGGCTGTATCCTACCTTGGTGCAGCTCAAAAGCCCTGGGATGCCCAGGGCTGGCACTCCCTGCGTGAGGATAGAGGCTGCAGGGTTCCTCACTGCATCTCAGCCCTGGGTCTTGCTTTGGGCCACCCATGGGGTCATGGTCACAAGTTAGAGCTCCTGCATGGTGGGTGGTTGAGGCCTGATGAAAATCAGCTTCATGGTCCTGCCATCCCTCTCTCAGCAAGGACATTGGTCTTAGGGAGAGCTTCTGAGATGCCTTGCAGAGCCAGACAAGCAATCTGTGCTATTTGGTGCTGTCCCAGGAGTGCTCTTTGGCCAGGCTGAGCTTATCCGGGTTGGTGTGAAAAGCAGCTTTGTGTTCCAGCTGGAGCCCAGGATGGCAGGGCTAGGGAATGGGTACTTCCACGTGTCCCTCCCTGTGTTCTGCCTGGAGATGGGCTGTTCCTTCAGGCAGTTTGCTTGCCTCCCCTAGCATGGCTAATTGCTGCCCACCACGGCTCTTCTGAGACACTAATTGTTTGTAAATCATTGCAGGATGGAGGAAGCTATGTGGAGAAGTGTAATTAGGATTCAGGGTATGAAGTGCTTCTCTGCCTCAAAAAGCCAAGATTAATTCTGCTTTATTGAAGCTGTTCAATTTCACTGTCCTTAAAAAAATCCCCACCTTTATTTTTATGATCATGTGAATTGTTTGATTTCTTTCTTTTCTCCCAATTCACATGCCTAAACAGCTTAGAGTGATTCTTGCAGCTATTAACTCTCCTTGTAAAACTGCAGCCACTGGGAAGCAGCCTGTTCCTTCCACTTCCTGGAAGAGCTTTCTCCTTTCCAGTAAGAGTACAGCTTTTTTCAGACAACTGGGCTTATTTTTCTTTCTTCCCCCTTCTTTCTCTGGTGCAGCAGATATAGCAAGCAGCAGTGAGCTCCCAAGGATGAATTCGAAGGCATGATTTTTCCTTCATGGTTTTGCACTGGAGCAATGCTGCTCTGTGACTGTAATTGTAAATACCCCAATTTGCTGGTTTTGTCTTACAAAAATAACCTAGTCTGCCTGAAAAAAGAGGGTATGAGTACTTAAAACATGGCTTTGGCATGATATGAGTGAGCATAGCCACCAAGTGCTCATTTTCATGTCCCTACAGATCAGTCGCTGCAGTCCCTAGAGACCATGTGGTGCCATAATTTTCTTGACTTTGGAAGTGCCAGGTTCCTGCAGCTGAGGGAAACCTCAGCTTTGGAGTCCCTGAACATCTTGGCAATCTGGTTTGGGTCCTTGTGTGGTGGTGGTCCTGTGCCTGTTTTCTTGGAAGGGCTAGATGTGGCAAATACTTTTCAGTCAGGACTTAGAAGAGGAAGGACAGTTTTCTCTCTGCTTCAAACTTCTGCAGCAGTCACTTTGTTTGTACAGTGACTAAAGGTGTTCTCCAGGATGCTGGAGATGCAGGCTGGACTCTTTTCATTTGTAGAGAGGGTGTAAGTGCTTGATTTGGGAAGTTCATGGCTATGTGGGAACAGGTGCCTCTGTGCATCTGACCCTCTGTTCCCCAGATTTTAAAAGTGCCATCAGAATTTCTTACTGACCAATTGCAGGTACCACATGTAATTGCTTCTTGGAACTACATTGGCTTTCATTCCCCACTTTGTAATGGATGGATGAGTTTGTGTTAATCAAAAGATCCTGGCTGTGGTGACTAAGTGTCTTACTTAAAAACCAAGGAGAACTGAAAGGGTAACAATGCTGAGTGTTGTGACACCGCAGGCTTCCTTGTCACTTAGATTTAAATCTCCTTTTTTATCTTCTCCCTGTTCTTCTTCCCCCAGTGCCCCCCTTCACTTCCTACCCCCCCTGCCCCCATAAAAAAAAAAAATGCAAGCAGTTTTGGTCTTTTCCCTTTTTGTTTTATTTTTTTTTGGGAGGGTTTTATTAACTTGTTAGTCCCGGACTCCTGAGTCCCTCTGTCTTGCAGCATGGTTTAGCTGCTGAAGTGGCCACCCCATTTTTGAGAAGTTCTCAAAAATTTCCCTTTAAGACCTTTCATATATGATGGAGGTAGGTAGAAATCATCTTGCTGTATGTAGAGGGTATCTTGGACTGCCTCTTGAATATTGTCTTAAAAGGTGGAAATAGTAGATAGTTTTTCAGTTTGAGATTCTAGTTTGAGTTCAGCTTTACTCACACTCTGGCCCATGCATTGGAAGTTTAAAATTATTTTAAAAATCCCATATAGATGATTAACAGTGATTGGGGAAAGGAGCCTGCATTCTTTAGTTTGAAAGATATGGAACATTTAGTAGAAGTTGGTGTAAAGTTAACTTAATATAAACATGTTCCTTTTACTAGATTAGTTGTGAACATGACACAAGAGACATTGTAATGCAATCTTTTATCTTTAAATGGGAGGAGAAACCATATCTTTAAAGAAGAAGAGTAGTTCACTTTTGATAGTTCATTTGAGAACCCGATCCTTATAGAAATATCCTTGATTAATTTTTTGTGTGTGAAGAAATGCTCAGCAAATTCATAGTGCATGATGTCCTGTTTGTGTTCTATGTGGTTATAGGTTGACCTCTGTAAAGCAGAGACGGTACTTACCTGTTGTAGAATTTGAAATTGTTTCATGCTAATTTTAAACTTAAATTTATTTCTTCTATTGTATCCAAAGTATGCACATACATTTGATACAAAAAGATGTGTTTTACTTGAAGGTGTTTTCTTCAGTCAAGCAACCAAATATGCATGAAAGTAGATGTTTCAGTGAAATAAAAACTACCAAATAAAGCATGGGATTTCTAGTGCGTTTTCCAGATATGTTTTGTAAATATACTTCTGAAAAATATAGATAGATGTTGCCTCTATCTGAAATCCAGCTTCCAGCTAAAGTGTTTAGATTTATTGAGAAGCATATAACTTCAGTAGAAAAGTGTCTTTCCACTTCTCTTTCTTCTCCATATGTGTCAAAAGTATGTATATTACACCAGACATCTGCCTATGAATTTTAGCCTAAAAATATTCCTTCTGCATGAAGAAACTTGCACCTTTTGAGGAACCTGCCATGTTCTGTCAGTGGTCTTTCGTGAGAGGCTTTGTAAACCAATGTCTGCAGCTTTCCATAGTACAGTTACTGTATGGTAAATTGCTTTTCCTGAAATATTTCTGTGTCTTGGGAGGTCAGTAAATGGACAAGAAGCTGGTGAAGTGGCTCATTAAAGGGGAAGAGCTACTCTGAATTTTAAGTTCCTCCCAAAAATCTTGTCTCATATAGGGTGGGGAAAAAAAAAAGGGAAAACCAGGGTAGCAGTTCTCTTTCCCTCTTCTGCTTCTGTTTCCTTTTCATTTTTTGCAGTGTTGAATTATAAATGGTTTCACTTTCATCTATGATGTGGAAGAGGTCTGCATCACCCTGACTGAAGGCAAGCTGATACATCAATATGTGAGCCAGAGACTCTTAATGTAATTTATCTTACTAGCCAGATACCCTTCTGTTTTTTAAACAGATTCTCTTTTATAAGAGACCCTTCCATGGAACCAGCTGTTTGGACACGTTACGAGGAAGGTGTTTGCTCACAAGCTGGGTATTTTTCATAGCATAAGTTTCAACATCAGTATACTGTTGTTTGTTTCTTCACTCAGGAATCTTTAGGTTGGTTGTTTTTCAATGTTATGATGCAAAAGTTACCCCAAATGAATTATGAGGCAACTTACCCTGGAAAAAAATTTGCCTCTATTTTTTGTAATTTTCTTGCTACCACAGTTTGAACGAAATTATCATATTGGCCAGGGTGTGTATATTAATGTTGAATCCTTTTCCTCCCTCTGCAAATGCACTCTTAGTAATCTCTTTTCTCTGTTCTCTATCTCTGTCAGTCTCAGCCAAAAAATAAAGGAGCCTCCAAACACGGGGATAGGACCCACTCTTTGTGCTTGCTCAACTTTAGCAGTACTTGCTCTGATTTTCCTTTGCTCCCCTTGTGACCCCACTGCAGCCCCTCCTGGCAGCGGTGGGACAGGACAGGACTCCCTGTGGATGGCTTGGGATTTGTGTGTGGGGTTGCTGTTCCCTAGCACTCCTAGAGGGGCCAGGCCACCTGGGCTTTATTCTGGCGCGTATCCTGATGGCCACACTCTTTTTCTTCTCTTTGTGTCTTAGTTCTGGCTCCTCTTTGTCATCCTGAGCTAATATTTTAGCTATGAGTAGTTTAGAAAAGGGAGGTGATTATTTCTTTGTACAGTTGAAGGAGGAATGGGTTTCTTTTTAATAGTTTGTAAGCAAAATGGAAATTGTAAGCAGAAGTAAACAGTGAGAAGAGGAATTGGGTTTTCTGGTCTGTTATTAGGAAGAGAAAAAGGAATTAATTTTGCACAGGCTAAGAATTAGTAAGGCAAAACTTTGCAGCTACTTCTGTGCTGTCATGTGTTTTTTTCATGGTTTCCGAAAGGAAAAAAGATATTTCACAAATCTTATTTTCATTAAGCATTCTCTAGGGATTTTGGTAGCACTTGCTGTTAGTTGACTTTTTTCTATGACTTTAGTGAAATGAAAAAGAATCTTTCTCCTAGACCTATCATCAATTCTGAAATTTGGAAGTTAAACTCTATTTCTGTTCTCTGCATCATTAAATGCTCTCCTACTGGCTTTAATCCAATGTTTTGAAGACTGCACACTAAAGTTTTCTGCATACTGTTTTCTGTGAGCACAGCTAATTTGGTACCTTTTATACTAGGATGAGTTTTTATGCTTTTTTCTTGTAGTTATAGGAGAGCATGTAGCAATTTCAGATATTATACATGTCATCAGTCTGCAAATTCAGATCTCCATTTTAAATAGATGGGTGTAATATCTGGTCACATATTTAAGTGAAAAGCAAACTGCTGTTGAAGAGTGTTTCACTGAACAGTTTTAAAACATATTGCATCCAACTTCTGCTTGGCTTTGAAAGCATCATTGATGTTTTGTGTGTGTGCAAGGAGGAAGTATTTAATGTAATTTTCTTTGCTCTCAGGTTATTGATGCTGTTCCATGTGAGCTTCTTACAGCTCCTGGACTCAAAAGCGGTTCAAATGCTGTTTGGTTGTGTTATGCTCAAATTAATTAGCTGTCATTTGTTATCCAAGTGAGAAGGCAATTAGGACTTTGTAGGTCTCTATTATTTCCATTAATCACTTGGGTGATGGACTGGAGAATGCTATATTTAAAACAACATGTGGTGCCAAGAGCTGGCAAACCTTTTGGAGATGGAGATTAGTTCCTTTTGTGTTGGGTTAATGGTGAAGAAACAAAAATACTACAGGTTTAAAAAGTTACAAAGCGAAAAAAAGTATTACCGAAAACTTCCTAGATACTGTAGGGATAAAACAAACATGGTAAAGCTGTTCCTCACTCTCTGCCCCCCCTTTCCTTAGGAGATTGTGTCTCTGCAGAATGCTTGGGAAAATTGAGTATAAAACTGCCCTGAATTGCTATTTGTAGGCACCATAAACCAATTTTGCATTACTTTAATATGCCAGCTTGCATATGCAAATCATGACATTCAGATAACTTTTTCATGGATAGCTTGGTTTTACCTGCTCAGGGGAATGGGTAGCAAGAAACTCCAGGAACTCCAGGTATCCTCCAGACTGGAAAGTCATTTTGGGGTCAGCAATTGCTGCAGCTCTTCAAAATGAATTTGTCTGTACTGAAATCAAGTGGTGATTTGCAGTGGAATACTTCTGCAAGCTTTCTTGGATACAGTGGTAGGGATGCAAGATACAGGAGGTGATCTTCCCTTCTGCCAGTGGTGAGCCTTCAGAAGCAGTGAGCATCAGGTCCAGTTGAGCGTCATTCTTGAAGATAAACTGGAGAGATTCCAGTGTAAGTTCAAGAGCAGTGAGCTGTTTGAAAAACATGACCAAAAAGGAATAGATGAGATGATTTGGATTTCTTTAGAAATAGAGAGAAATCATTAAACCATGATAATTTTTGTTATGTTGAACATTAATATCAGAAGTGCCTGTGGCCAGTTACTCTGCATGTTCCAGGGAGCAAGATTAATTTCCAGCAGGAAAGTTTAAGATTGTAGTAGTTGACTTGTTTGTTTAGGGTAGGGTTATTTGTTAGGGTTTTTGTTTGGTTTTGTTTTGTGTTTTGTTTGGTTGGTTTTTGTCATTTTTGTTTGTTTGGTTGGTTTGGTTTTTGTGTTTGTTTTTTTTTCTTTGGTAAGAATATTTAATAAAAATAGTGGAAGAGGCTACCTGGAGAAATTGTTGCATCTCGATTGTGGTGGGTTTCGAAGAACAGGTTAGACAAACACCACTTAGAGCATAGGTGTATTTATCCAACTTCGGAGCAGGGCTGGAACAGTAACTTCTTAAGATGCCCTCAGGTCTTTCCACTTTAGTTATGTGGTTATATTCATATATATGAGGCAAAACCAGAAATGCAGATAATTCTATATGCTTTTGATCTTCTAATCTGGTTTGCCTTTTGCCTTCTGAGCACCTTAAATTAGAAGATAAAACTGGGGAAGAATCGTTACATTCTGTATTTTAGTTTTATGGCTGTAACTGTGAAACAGCTTGCAGGCTACAGAAGTAAGAACTGGCATTAATCCTCTTTTCCCCTTTTTTTCTTGGCAGGTCGCTTGGTTGGTGCCCTGGACGCCGTGTTAGACTCCAATGCCCGCGTTGCTCCATTTCGAATTTTACTCCAAGTTCCAGGCTCTCAGGTTTACTCTGCCATTGCATGTGGTGAGTTATTGAATGGATCAGAAGTTTACTGGGCCATAGCTATTGGTGAGTCACAGACGGAAAACCCCAAACTGATTCTGAGCATGGTCAGTGTCTGCATGTCCAGGAAGCTCAAGGTAACCCCAGCTAGCTGTGTGTCTGTGGAAAGCTTGTTTAACAACAAAATTAACCTCTGGTTAAAATCACTGAAAAAGTGTTGCCTAGGAACATTAAGTTTCAATGGAAAACTTGTTTAGCTGAGGGTGGTTTGCTGCTTTAATTTTCTCTGCTGCAAAGTAGTGTGGTTCTGTTCCTATGCATATCTTTTCCTACAGTAGTGGTCATCCCTTACAGCAAGAAGCTACTTAGTCTAGGCTTTCACCAGCCTAGTCCTTCACTTGCTTACTGTGAAATGTCTTCACACACTTTGCTATAATGAAATATAACTCGAACATTTGGAAGATTTAGGAGACGAAGTTGTTGGAGAGGGAGAGAATGTAAAATTGCTGATCTGTTACGCACTAATCCCTTTTGCAATGTTTCTGCAACTTCTGAAAGTCAAGCTCATCTTCAGGAACGTGATATTAACATGAATTGCAGCCTTGCCATGACCCAGTAAAAGCCATCTGAAGTTCCATTCACCCCACTGTTGCTTGGCCAGTGTGTAGGACTGTTCTTTTCTCTTCTGCTCCCATCTAAAAAATCCTAGCACTGAAATTTACAGCAGTTTTCTTTTCGAATGGTTCAAAGCTGTGGCTGGGGAGCATTAGGAAGCATCTCTTTAATGAAAGGATGGCCAGATGCTGGAACAGGATTCCTTCTGAGAGGTGGCTGATGTCCCACCAGACCTGCCAGTGTTTAAGAGGCATTTGGACAATGTCCTTATTAACTTCAGCTTTTGGTCTGTCCTGAAGTGGTCAGGCAGTTGGACTAGATGATTCCCAGCATTTCAAAGAAAACAAGAAGAGCTTCTTGAAATGCATAAATAACAAAAGGAAAACAAAGAATAATGTGGGCCTGTTACTAAATGAACAGATTGCCCAGAGTGGTTGTGGCGTGTCCCTTACTGGGGACTTCCAAGAGCCATTTGGAAACAATCTTGTGCAATGTGTTCTGGGATAACCTTGCTTGACCAGGGAGGTTGAACCTCATGACCCATTGTGGTCCTTTCCAAACTTTCCCATTCTGTAATTGCTGTAGATCCCTTCCAAGTGACAATATGCTATCCTATTCTGTTCTTTCTTATACAGATCAAGCCATGAAATAGTTAGGTAATGTAAATATTGATATGTCATTGATACTGTTTGACATAGTAGTCCCTTAAGTGGAAGAGTCATAAGTTTATATATTCACTCTAACCCTTTCCTCTCTACATGCTCATCCAGCAATTTTTCCTTGGTTCAGCAGAGATTCCTCTGCATGTTCCCCATTAATACTGGGAATTTTTCCCTGGGCCAGATGTGTGTGTGAAGAAGCTTGCATAAAGTCTATTTGGGCAATTTTTTTTTAGCTAGGTTTTCTTTGTTTTACAATTGCTCTGTGCTTTCTATCTCTCCTCCCCTCCTTTTTATATTTAAGTAATGCCCTCTCATGGAGAAATTTAAGAGCTTCATGCTGGTACAGTCCTGTGATGAAACCAGGTAGCTTTCACTGGAAAAGCTTTCATGGCTTCTTGGTTATTTGAACATATGCAATGCTACTCTCTGGGGGCAGATCCTTGCCCCACCCACACTCTTACTGCACACAGAAGTTGGTGTGATTTTTTGATTTTGGTTTTTTATTTTTTGAAGGAACTACAAATGACAAACTTGCTGTGTTGGAATGGCTGAGGATTTTGCTGAGACAAACTTACATGATTAATGTTCTCTAAAATTCTCTTTGGCTCTTATGAATGGATGCTCATCCCTGAGAAAATGAGATTTATAGTAATAGAGCAGAAAGCAGAGGGGTCTGTTTTGTGCACTGCATGGGTAGAACATGCACAGTTGCCAGAGCTGCACAGAACTAAACCATGGAGCAGAAGCTGTTTGTGAATAATATTGCTGCTGTGAAACCCTGACATGAGTGTCCAGGGGAGAGCTGGCAATGGGAGGCAGAGGAGCATCACCCCAGCCCCTTCCTGGAAAGCTGGAGAAGGACATTTCCCACACAGAAGTCACCAGTTCCTGCTGCTGTACAGTGAGGGCAAGGAGCAGTTCCAGGAACTCCTTCCAGTCTTTCCTCTGCAGTGGAACTTAATTGTGGACAGCCATCATGTCATCAGGCAGTTAATTAAAATGACATTTTGCATTGTATGTTGGCAGCCCTCTGTTCCAGGAGCTGTAGGTTTAGATGATAATATATGCATAAGGGTCGGGTCTGTTACAGACATTTGCAAATCTCAGAGGGGTGCTAGGAAATCTGATCCCTGCACGGCTGTTCTGGCAGAGATGTTTTAATCCAGATGGTTAATCATGTTATACCAGTACAGGAAAAAAAAAAGTCTAACCTCACCCCTTGTGTAGAGCCACTTGAATTTTCCTTTCAGAAGGCTCCTGGGCAAAAAAGAAGCTCAAGGCTCAGTCAAGCAAAGTTGGTTTTAGGAGAGGGAGAGCAAAGGATTTGGTGAGAAGTGGGTTCAAAGAAAAGATTCTGAGGAATGAGGCAGTGGTTTGCCAAAACACTTGACATGAGCAGATGAAGGAGGTGGTAAAAGGTGGAATGAAATTCTGTGCAGAACAGCAGCACAAGAAGAGGAAATAAGAGATTGGCAGTGCTTGGGTCAAATCACAGAACAACTTTAAACTATGAAATAGAGATTATAAATAAAGAAGGGACTCAAAAAATTGAGTTGGCCTGACCAAATGAAAGGGCCAAAATGATCTTTTGATATTTGAGCAGAAATCCTGGGGGCAGGCAGGAGATACTGCAGGAGTCCCTGTGGAGTATAGCTGCTGCCTGGGCTCAGAGCAGTCCCAGCAGTGGGGATGCTACTATGAAAGGGATCTTGCTCTCAGCTTATTTCACAAGAGGCAGCCTGACAGCTTGCCCATACACTTGGTATCTTGTAGGTTACTCAGAAATAAAAAGTCAACTGAGTATTTGCTTTGTGCAGCCATTTCAATATAAAATTACTCTTATTTCTGGTGTTCTTAAGCATTTATATAATTTGTTTTCTTGACCTAAAGGGCTTTTAAGTGTCTCTAATTGTATGATTTTTTAATTTAAATTTAACCTTGATTAATGATATTTAAGAAGTTCCATTACAAGACCTTCCTGTCAGGGAAGTTAAAGCATGGAAGGTTTCCCTGCCAGCTGGCATTCTGCATGGAAAACAGAGCAGAGGGAAATGGAAAATCCTCACCTAAATTTATCATTTTTTGTTGTTGTGAGGCAACATGATGCATCACTAATGTACACACAAAATAAATCTTGAGATAATGGGTCTTCTATTTGAGATTAATTTTATTATTATATTCATGTGTGATTTGTATTTCTCTTACATACAGCTATTTCTCTTCTTTCTTCCACAAGCAAGGCACTAGGAGAAGCACCTATTACTGCCTTTACTTTTTTACCTATAATGTCTAATTACTGACCAGTAGGATCTGGAGGCCTCAAATTTTCCCTTGTTGGCCCTGTATGGTGCCCATCTTGCTATGACTTTTCCGTCCTTGTGTCATGTAGAGACAATTCAGTTTCAAGCAGAAGGAGCCAAAGCAGATCAGTAATGAGGGAAATATTATTTCTGGAGTTAGTGTGAACAGATTAGATTTAAAGAACCAGCAAACCCCTCAGGTGTTTAGAGAAAGAAGCTTTAAAGATTTGAAAAGCTGTATTAGTCAGAGATTGCTGTTTGCTTTATTTCTTCCCCAAACTGTAGAAATGTTCTCTTGTAGAACCTTTAGGTGCTGCTGAACCAAACTCTTTTTTAGGTACTTTATTTATTGTGGAGGGGCTTGTATTCCTCTCAAAGGGTGTGCATGTGTTTGTGTGGGGGGGGTGTGTGTGCATGTGTGTATTGAGGGAGGGAGAGAGGAAGATCAGGGACTTTTGGGAACAGGGCATAAATCAAGTGGCCACTTAGAGAATGTCATGCTAGAATAAGCTGCAGTCTGGCAGCTCAGGATGAAGTTTTGATGTTTTTTCTGCTTTGACTTTTAGTGCAGCATTTGCTGGCTGAGAGCATTTGAGAAGATAAAACTAAAAGCCCTAAAACTAATTCTCTAAAACAATGAGGGTTTTGTTTTTCTCTAAGTATGCTGCTATGAATGAGACCTTTTTGACCTGTTTGCTACTAAGAATTCTGAGGCTGAAAGTTCAATTTCTCCAAATGAATTTATGAAATAGTGCATTTTATTACTTTTTTCCTCCCTTCCTTTCAATTTTATATTGCAGGATTAGTTTTAATATACTATTTTTTGCTTTTCCAGGTGCCACTGCAGAGGAAATAAATCAGCACTGGGAATGGCTGGAACAAAACTTGCTCCATACTTTGTCTGTGTTTGACAATAAAGAAGATATTGTTAGTTTTGTCAAAGGGAAAGTCAAGGTAAGGAAACTGTCTCACTTGCACCCTCCCCTGTCCAATTACATGTGGTTTATTAGAAGAATGTCATGAAGCTGTTGTCAGTCATCCTTGGTTTTGACCAAATAAACATGACTTGTTTTCTATGTGGCTCTTGCACCTGATGTGGCCAGCACATGGTGCTGCTGGCTCACCACAGGGTTGGAGAAATGAGCATCCTTTCGGAAGGTTAAAGAATTTTAAAAGGAAAGGAATTTTGTGACCATAAATTGGATTTAAAAAAAAAACAATGGCATGTGGGGAGTAACTTAGAAAGCCTGGAGTCCTGAGCTCTGCTTTTAATGAAATACAAACTCTAAGAGGAGCTTGGTGATGTCTGGGTGGGAGCGTGGGTTCACTGGTGGCTGCTGTACCTCAGGTCCTGCTACAAGCTTTTTCTTGCTAAGAGTTTTAATGGGATGCTCTTCCCTCCATAGCCTCTTTTTCAGTTTGGAAATTTTGTAGGAACATAATGTATTTGTTGAATTTCAGCCTTGCTGCTGTGAGCTCTGTGGGCTCTGAATCTGGGGAAGAAGAGGACAAAACCAAAACTTCACTGTACAAACCCTATTTTTTTCCTGCTTTCTTTAAAAAATGGCATATTGTCTTAAGTGCACTGAAACACCAAATACAGTTAATCTCTCTTGATAACACAGTGACAGCCTGTTACCTAGCAGAATGCATATCTAAAATTCTTCAGGTTTCATTAGTTAATGTTAAATCCAGGTTTTGGACCCTTGCACGTGCTGAAGACTTTTAGCACGTTAGGATTGCTTGGTAACTACAAACTAATAGCAGGTGCTGTAACATATGGATTATTTGTCTGCCTGGTGCAATGCATACTTAACTCCTTTGTTGTAATACCACTATTAAAAATCTGAAATCTTAATTACATTTATGTAGATGTTCTTGAAATGGTGTTTGTAATGGTTCCAAGCATGTCTCAAGTTGTTGACACATCTGACTGCTTTGCTTCTTCATAGGTAAATAGTACTGGTCAGGAGCCACAACTGTTACTCTATTTTTACTCTGTGTATACAAAATAAGAGCAGTCATAAGCCATAGTGAAAGTGCAGAGATACAGTTCTGCCAGACTTGTTGAAAAAACTATGAATAAGGTAAAGAAGGCCCCAGAAGTCTTGCTTTGGGAGCATTCAAAATGTGTGAGAGATGCAAGCGCCAGAGAAATTTCTCCGTTTGTGAAAACTGCAAATTGACTGGAATTTCTTTGTAATAAAGTGTTGCATTATTAGAATTTGAATGGGCAGCTTGTAGCAGCTTGCCTGAGTGTGCCATAGCTTTATGCTGACATATGGTCTTGTTCTGGGCTCAGGCACTGATTGCAGAGGAAACGAGCAGCAAACTCGCTGAGCAGGAGGAGGACCCCGAGAAGTTCCGAGAAGCCCTGGTGAAATTTGAATCCAGATTTAATTTTCCTGAAGCAGAGAAGTTGATCACCTATTATTCCTGTTGCTGTTGGAAAGGAAAAGTTCCTCGGCAAGGCTGGCTTTATTTGAGCATCAATCATCTCTGTTTTTATTCCTTCTTCCTGGGCAAAGAATGTAAGTGTAAATGCATAAGGAATCTTATGCTGGGGAGAAATATAAATACATTTAAAAGCAAGAATAACCAGGGTTCTCATGAAAAGCCTAGCTGACCTCTGAAGTTTAGTTTCTGAGTTTTTAGTTATTAGGTGAAAAATCCTGTTTAATTAAAATTTCACTCCAGCCTCTGTGTTTTAATATGAATCCAGTAATTAAAATAACACTGCAAGAGCACACAGACATAGTTGTTACCTGTTTTTTCTTTTTGCCATGGTGAAGCAACCTTAACATGTAGCAGACCTCCTACAAGTTCTAAAATGAGGAGTTTTAGTGCTGAAAATGGTGAGGAAGGATGGGTCCCTCCCACAGGTAGGAGAGCAGAGTCATCAGATTGCGGCAGGGTGGTAGGGGAAGGGCTCCTGGGGCCAGGGGTGCCTGAGTCAAGCTGCCTGCCTGAAGAAATCCCAGGACAAATAGAAGGAATGTGCCCTGGAGAACCAGGTGAAAATTCAGAGCTTTTAAGGAAGAACAACAGCAATTTAGGGATTTGTTTGTGTTTCTGAATAGCAGTGCAGTAAGGTCAAAAGAGGCATATCCTGAGGCTTTTTGGCCCTTCAGATGGTTCAGCAAGTTCTAAGGATTTAGTTGTGGTGTTCTTCTACAGAGAAAGAACTGTGAGAATGGAAAGCCTGACAGAAGAGATATTAGAAAGTAAAAATAAAAGTAGCAGATGTAAAATGTAATAATGAATGTAGCCATTTAAACTCTGCAGCATTTCTCTGTTTAGTAAAATTATGCATAAACCTCTGGCCTTTTAAGGCCTGTTTATCCTGCTGGAACTTAAACAAAGTCAGCAATAGAAACCTATACTGCTGTAAATATAGCAATGTTTGTCAGATCAGTTAGGAAAACTTTGCCATATTCTAACTGGATTTAATATTGAGACATAGCGGTAGATTTAGAAATGAAGTTCATCTTAAGAAAGATAGTAACTTGTAATTTCTAAGACTGGAAGCATACAAAGACATTCTTAGAGCTGGAGGTCGTTTCTTCCCTTAGATTATTTCAAGCTACTTATTTTGTCATATCACTAAAGATGGGAGAATTATATTTGAATATATTTGAAGTGCAGCTAAGTTTGGGAGAATTATATTTGAAGTGCAGCTAAGTTTGTTATTCACTATAAAAACAAAAGTTGAGTTATGCTGGGAAGAACAGAATGGAATTTCTTCATGTACTAGGTATGTGAGTTCTTGTTTAATCCCCTTGTTTTCTGGTTAGTATTAAATTTTTTGTCAATCATTTCTTCTTATTATCATTGCAGGTTTTCTCTTATTAAATCTGAGATAGCCAGTCTGCCAGAGCACACAAAGCAGAAATTATACTTATTAATGATAGATAACAGTAGAAGGAGGAGGGAGAGCGAAAAACCCTTTATATGGTTCCAAAAATTTTGTTTATGCAATACCACAGATTGTTAAATGATAATGGAAATAAAATATCATGTTGTATTGTTTAAGAAGAGATTTATTCTCATATATTTTATGATATTCATTATGAAAATCACACAAACACAAACAAACAATTATGCGTTTGCAACTTTTATTTTGACCATGGAAAATGCACTGTTCATTCATCAGTGCAGTCAGTCACATTGTCTTCCCATTTGCATGGAAATGTGAGAAAACCCCCTGAATTTTCTTTTGGTTAAACAAACTTCCCTAGCTCCGTGGGAAGCAGCATATATGCTGAAATGATTCCCACTTCCTTGATTGTGATAAAGCAGATTACTTCTGTTTCTAGGCTAGTGTTTTGTCATGTTTATGAAATATTTGTTTTACAGGGAATAATCCAGATTTAATACTGTTCTGGTTGTTACTGTTTGAGAAGCTGATGCTGATTACATGCAGAACAAGTGATTCATTGCCTTTGTCTTTTTCAGGCAGCAATCGCAAATGAAATCTGGTTAAATCTGGTCTTGAAAATATTGCTAAGAAATCACATTTATTGTATTCTTCAATACTACACAGAAAAAACCCCTCAATATATGAGTTGCAATAAAATTAATTCTCAATTGTGTTTTACCTCTATAAAAATCCCTCCAAATCATAGACTGAAATCTATTTATAGGCAGAGTGTTACGTCTTCTGCTTCTGGCAAGTCTTTTCCCTTCTTTTGTTTCATTTTGTGTTGAAGTGACCTGGAATGTGATATTAGAACCTGTTTTCAACTTCTCATAAAATTAATTTACGATTTATGTGAATATAAATTCCATGGAAAATTTTTTTCCAGGACAAGTCCCTTTTATCTAAACTTCAAGTGTTTGTAGGATTTCAGAGGTTTAGATCATCAGATAGCTTGGAAGGGTGTGCCAAGGTTTCTTCACATTTTTAATTAAATCTGTGTTTTTCTGCAACTTCGAAGATTTTGTACCTTTTATCAGTGGCTTGAGTCCTGTACAGGCTGTTGTGCTTTTTCTGTAACCAGCACTGTAGAGCCTGTGTGACTCTGACCTGCCTGAACAGCAGTGCTGTTGCTACAGCAGTATTTAATCTTTCTTCCCTTGGCTGGGCTGGTGCAGTTGATTTTATGATCATTTGCAACAGTCTCTGCATGTTGATGCAGCTGTGCTTTATTTAAGTAAGAAAAAACGCAATCTGTAAATAATCTTGACAGCTGTGGTTCATGTAGTACAGAAAACTTGCTGAGGGTTGCTCCTTAGGTAATGAATGATCTTTGATAAATGTCATATATATATGACAATGTTTGTTATTACTGCCTTTTTATTGCTTTATTGGCATCAGGAGACCAGCTAGGGATGTTAAGGGGTGTAGCCTTGATGTTATTGGCACAGAGAAATCTGGGAAGCTTCCAACAGTTGTTAAGAAGAAATTGAATCTGTTTTAAAGTCCTTTCCAGCCTAATTTCTACCCAGAGATTCCTGTGAGAGGCGAGTAACATCCTGCAGTAATTATCTAAAGTAAGCTGATTCTGTTTGCCACTTGTATTTATATGATTCAACAGCTTTAAGTATAGAGAACAGTGTCCTACACTTCTTGTTCTCTATAAACAAGCCTGACTATAGTTAATGTTTAGGGCAAGATGTGCCCTGTGCATCTTTTCAGTAAAAAGTAACCAAATGGAAAGATCCCAAAGGCTAGGCAGCTTTTTTAATGTCTTGTTTATAGTCGTAATTATACTTTATAGCAGTCTCCAAAAAAAGCTTTCTTTTGGAGGGGACCTAGCTTTATTTTAAAACCTAAAGTAACTGCGCATGTAATTGGTTTTCCACCTGCCTAGTGTTTTGTTTCTAGGAGATAACAAAGCTTTTCCCTCTCATCTTTGTATTCTGGAGATGAACTGCTTCTTCTGGTGGTGAAGAAGCAGGCTGCAGGAATGACTTGTAAAGGAATTAGGAGCACAGGGTATGGCAGATGTTCTGCAAAGGTACCACCCCAGTCTAGCATTTCTTGTGAAGATAGTTAAAATTTTGAGGGAGAGATTCTGAAAAAGGAGTGGGTGAGATTGAATGCAGAGTCGTAACAGACATTTCAGCATGTGCTTGGTCTTGCCCATAAAAATTTCTCTCTCTCCTCTTTGGTTTGCTTTTCATTCTGAATTTGATTGTTTCCCAAATCTGAAAGATGGAAGCAAAGTTTCCAACCCACTTTTGCTCTTCTCTTGGATTGCAGTGAAACTTATCATCCCTTGGGTTGAGGTCCAGAAGCTGGAAAGAACCTCCAATGTCTTCATGACGGACACAGTCCGTGTCACCACAGCAAACAAGGAGCGCGACTTCTCCACCTTCCTCAATATTGCTGAGGCTTTCAGGATCATGGAGCAGCTGGCAGATGTGACACTCCGAAGGCTACTGGATAATGAAATCTTTGAACTGGATCCAGGCCTGCAGGATCCTACTCAGATTACTAAGAGGTAAATAGCTCAACTGTCATATGAGCAATAGTGGGATTCATGGTTTGGTGTGTTAGCTGGCTAAGATTTCAAAGCTTTGTTTGATTGGATGCAAAAGAGACTTCATAGTGTGTTATGGTGTATCCAAAAGGTGCATTTTAACTTTATGCAAGATACATTTATTGACTTTATATTCTTCCCTTAAACAGCATAAAGTTTCAAAAATACTGTTCCCATAGAAGGGAAGATTGCAGCAAGGGGTATTTGTCATCTTCCCTGAAGAGCAGCATTATTTTGCTTAAATTTTTGGTAATATGTAGGCTTTCCTAGTACCTTCAGTTCTCTGGAATTACTGCTTTTGATCCCATCTGAAACATGGAATTCTCACTAGTGTGATTGCCATAGCCAATTTAGCAAGTAGTTACAGGACTTAAAAAACACAGTTGTGGTATTGCTATTGTCGGCTCTACCCCTCACATCCCTGAAATGCATCCCTGCATTCCTCTCCCACTACAGAAATGCATCTCAGGGAAAGATTGATGGCTGTTTCTCTGCTTACAACTCTGTGTTTTATTTGCTGCTTCGCTAAAGGGGGAGGGAAGCTGCCCTGAGGAATTTTAGGTGGGCAGGATGGATTAGCCCTAACTGGAATTTGCCTGGGGCATCAAGGTTAAGGTGGTGATTTAAAATACTTCTTTTCTGAATGGGATGTTTGTGGAGCAGTTATCTTCTCTTGAATCATGCTCTTTCCTGCTCTTCCTTCCTCTCCCTCTGCCAGGGTTTGAAGGGAATCACTGAGGTGTTGCTTCCTGACTAAAACATGAGGAATGCATGGTACCATTTCCCAAAAAGAGAAACCAGTAGCCATTTTGTTGTTTCTGAGGGACATTTTTACAGTGGTGGTGGGCCTATATCTCAGCTAAACACTTCTGCAAAGTTTCATAGTGGAGTTTAAAACAATAAAATGGACTTCCTCTGCAATTTCATATGTACACACAGTAAGGAAAATCAGTGACACCAGGATTTCATCATTGAAGAATTCACTTGAGGTAACACAGTGGTGAGCAGCCATAAACATCTTTGCAGGCTTTTTTAATAACCAAGGTTCCTTGGATACAAGAGCTGCCATTGTTTTTACACTATCTGTGTAACTTGGTTTTTTTAACATTGGAGGCTTTTGGCTCAAGAGATGTAGGGATGTTAGTGCTTTAGCTAATGCAGAACATGGCTGTGGTAGGTTGTATCTCAGCCCCTTTCCATGGTTTACCATTTTAAGTTCCTCCTGCTTTTGGGCTGAAAAGTTAGATGCAAGAAGAGAAATCCAGAGGAGATGTAACAAAAACCTGGGGGGAGATATTTTTCAGCATCTACCAATTTTTGTTGTTGTCATTTCCCAAAATAGTCTTTGAATCAGGGATACTAACTGAATGGAAAGAAAATAAAATTACAGTTTTAAAGAAAAGCATAAGCTTAGTAATATGCTATAAAAAGGGGCTCTCAGGGAGTCATCTTGTAAGTACCTTGTGGCATTTTTGAAGAGCAATGTCCCCATTAGTGGTCAAGCAAGAGAAACCATTTCACACACTTATTCAAACTGATTCTCTCTCTCCTTCCCTCCAACTAAAGAAGAAAAAAAATAAAGTAAAAGGAGCACAGGGAGAAGGAAGGATAAAAATATATTTACTGGAGATTTCCTGGTTAAGATGTTCTCTAACCTGTACTGTGACTTGGGATGGCATGGATGATACCAAGATCCCATTTCTTCTGCATGAATTAGGTAGTGGTTGGATAAGTTGCTGTTTCTGGTGCCCTTTGTCCCACTTCAGCAACCACTTTGATGTAAGGTGATTAAGCAAGACTGTAGTTTGAACAGTGGATAAACTGGTTTTTAGTGTTAACATGTTTTGGGGGGAATGTTTTTCTTTTTTGGTGTATGAAGTTCTGGTTGCTGCTTTTTTTCTTGAAGCCATTTTAGTACTACAAGAACAATTACTTTCCTCTCAACATGTTCCTTCTAATTGTCATTGTTAGTTCTTGTACATGATTTGGAAGCAAATAATAATCTATGAAAACGAAAGCAGACATATATATCATTTGAACTATTCCAGCTCTGACAAATTAATGAAGTTGTAGGTGTCTTGTGTTTGCTAGACTCTCTTTTGTGAGAGGCTTGTTTCAATATATTTATTTTTATAAAAATACATTTTCAGTGCTGTCATGATCTGTTTATTCTACAGTCTGAAAACCATAAACCTTTGCCATTCCTGAGGCTCTTGGAGTCATCTTACTGAGCAGTGGAGGGATGGGACTCAGAGGGGCCGTGGGATTAGGCCCACAGCCTGTGACATAAATTATATCATGGCCAGAGTCAAATAAGTCAGTATGCAATTTTTTGTGCTGTCTAATGAAATTGTTATGCACAGAACAATGAATTATGAAGGGATTAATGGCAATGGAGGTAATTGCCATAAAAAGCAAAATAAAGCTGATGTGTTTGGTACCTATGATTGCCATTTCTTGTAGGCATATGTGTGTGCCATAGAATTTTACTGGAACACATATGGTAACTATTTTTTCTTTTTTTTTTTTTTTTTAAAGGCTGCAGCAGTTTCTGGTATAGGTTTCTTGTACTTCTAATTTCCATCTCTTTCAGGATGTAAAAGTACCCATTTCATTTCTCAAATGTAGTGAGAAATTCTCCAGAGCAGAACCCACAATTTCAAAGCTTTAGTGCTGGTATAAGTAAGGTTTCAACAGTGTGATATGTTTTCCCAGGCTCTAACCACATCAGGTTTTTTTCTTCATGTTTAACTGTGAGTTACCAGTGAGAATGACTTTGCTTCATGTGAAGGCAAAGAAGGTTGTTAACAGTGATCTAAGCTCAATGGAAACTGTTTGAAGTATCCTGAGTCATAAATGTCACTTCAATCTGCATTTATTCCTTCAGAGACAGAATCTGAGAATGCTTTAAACCTTGAGCAACAAGTAGAATGTGACTAGAAAAAAGTTCCTTTTATTGCATCTCTGTAGCAAAAGGTAGGGTTTGGGTTATCTCTTTGTGATTGCCAATGTGTTTTTTAGGTTTTGCAGTAAAGGGCATATCAGGATCCATACCAGTACTTCACTGTTCTGTCACTTAGAAGTCTGAGGTCTAACTTGAATCTGCCACACTTTTTGGGTCTGTCACTTTTTGTTCTACTCAGTACTATTGAAGAGATCAGAAGTGCTCACTTTCATTAGAGCACTTTGTGCTCACTTAGAGCAATCATTTGTGTGTTTGGGGGTTGATGTGTATCTTCTTTCTTTTTTTTTTTTTTTTTAAACCTGTACTGCCCTACTTCCACCAGGGTTTTCTTATCAGTGGATTTTAGCCATTCTGGTCACTCTTCCCTGGACATTCATCGCTGATGCCATGTGGGGGCAGGTGCATGGTGGTGGGATATAGAATTGCCCCAGTAACCTTGCCAGTTCTGGGACTGCCATGCTGCATCTTGGTAGCCAGGAACTTCTGCAGCCCAGCCAGTGTTCCTCTTCCTCCTGTGAGCATGAGGCTGTTGGCTCTTGTTCAGCGTGTGTTCCTTTGTAACATCCAGGGATGGCTCCTGGTGGAGTTCATCTCCGTGCTGCATTTGTGAAGCTTATGATGTACAGCTGAAAATATTTGTAATTTTTTTTTCCACAACATCCCCTAAATTTATGACTATAAATCTGAATTTCATCCTTTTGTTATGTTCATTAGCCTCTACCAGCCTTGCATCAAGCGCAGGTTTAATGACAGTCTCTTGATCCATCATACAGGTTGCTAATGAAGACATTGAACAGAAGCTAATCTAGGACAGATTCCCAAGGGGGTCCTCTTGATACAACCTTCTAATTTATTAGGAAGCCCTGAAGGACTGTGTTTTGAGGCACTCTTTTGCAGCTGTCTTGGTCCAACAGTTTACCAGTTCGAGTTTAATTAGTTCCATGAGAGGCTATATCAAGACTTTCATAAATTTTGGCTAAAACATTCATTGCAACTCCTTCATCTACAAGTCTAGTGTTCCTGCTGTGTAAGGGAACGGTGTTCAGTTTACATGTGTCCTGACAAGACCATGTTGGCTCTTCTCAGATAACATCTCCTGACTTGCTTATAAGAAGCCTTTCTTCCCACATAAATTTAGCAGTTCTTTTAAAAAACAAGACATATATTGTTGGATGTATTATTTCCAAAGTATCTTACTTTCTGGAGTCTCAATAGTAAGAAGGATGTAGTAATCTGTCTCTTGAAGCAAGAGGTCAGCAAGGCTGTTTAGATTTTAGACCGGCTACAAGTGACTCAGCAGAGCTAAAATCTTGCCAAGTTGGCTTCTGCTGGATTTAAAGCACAGAAAAACATTTGACAGTGAGGACAGCATTTGAAGGATCCTGATGGTTTTAGGCATTTTGTTAGACCTGTGCGTGTTATTTCCTTTAATTTAAAGCTCTTGGAAGGTAATGTGGGGGTCATGCACAAGGAGTTATTGCAGTTCAGGCTTGCCTTTCACTTTGAAGTGCTGGAGTTGGAGGCAGTCCACGATCCCATAACACACAGGTTGGGAGCTGCACTCAGAAGGAATTGCTGAGTTTTTTGAAAAGTAGGGAACAAGGCAGTTGCATCTTGTTGCCTTTTATTCTTCTGATGCTTGTGTAAATACTCAGTAAACATTATTTTAACATAACGATAGCTTTCCTTTTTTTATTTAAGTACCACTGCAGTATCCTGCATTTGCTTAAAAACCAAACTGACTTGGAAATAGTTAAGCAAGAGTAGAAATTTTAGAACAGGTAGGGGTGTAAGTAGAAAGACTGCATTTCTCTTTGGTGTTGGAGGTCTTGTGAAACTCTAAATGGAAGCTGTGGAACTTGGTGATGTGGCCCATCTTTGTTGTATTATATTTTAAAAATTGCCTGTCTTGTTTTAGGAGCTAAATTTGTTTGTGGGTTTTTTAGAGTTGTAGGGTTAGGGGTTTTTTTAACCAACTCTAATTTTGTTTGGCTGTGTTTATGAAGGGAGACCTTTAAGCCCTAGAATTTGCTTGCTTAACAGGAAATATATTCTTGGTATTCAACTTTAGAATAAAACCTCTTGTTTGAGCCCACAGTGGTAGGTGCTGACAGGATCTTGTCCCTCTGCTACCATGTTTTATTCCGGGATCCCTCCCCCAAGCAGGCTGGCCCATTTCAGCACTTGTGTCTGGGGCAGCCGTGGCTTTGGTGTGTTCCCTGTGGTGTCCCTGTGTGAGTCATGGGGGGATAGGCAGTTCCAGGGATGTTGGGATTGGCAGCCTTCCACGGGTGAGTGGGGGTGGATACAGTGCTGGTGAATTTACTTGGTTTCAGATGTGACTGTCATTCTTCTTCAGCTTAGAATCCTGTGGTTTGTTGTCTGAAAGTCCCTGCATGTGGAGCCCACAGCCCCAGGAAATGCAGGAAAATCCCGAAGACTCAGAAACTTCAGATTTTGGAGCATAAGAAACAGTCAGCTCTTAAATAACAGACATGCATGCCTCAGTAGAGGGCCCACTCTTCAGTGTAAGGCCTCTTTTCACATAAAGGTCAAGAAATCTCCACAACCAAGTAGATGCAGGGGGGCTCTTACCTTGCAGCACAATAGCAGGAGAGCAGAGCTCTACAAGACCTGACTGCAGATGCTATCAGCAGCATTCATCTGTGCTGTGCAGAAATGGAAAATATTTTAGTGGTGAGTTAGCTAGGAGGCATATCCTGATCCAGCTTTGTCACAATGGTAGATCGCTGCAGGCACTTATCAGAGTTACTCTCGCTGTGGAATTTCAGCTCAGGAGCAACCTTTTTGTCTTTCTTCACAAAGGGGGTTTCTCTTTGTTCTCTGTGAAAAAACAGGAGACTATTTGCTTTCTTTGGATAATATTATTAAGGAAGATAATGCTTGAGAAGGAAGCAGAAGCTGAACGCTGGTTGAGCGCATTCTGTCTTTTCTGTTGCTTGCAGATACAGATCCTCCCTTCTCAGGTCTCTGTTCTGGATTGTCTTCCTCCCTGTTTCTTGTGGCTAAGTCTTTTTCTATGGATTAAACTAAACTAAAAAACCCAAAACCCAAACAAATAATTTATTTACTTATTGAGCCGGTGGCTTCATTTGTCTCAACATATATTTTAACAGGGAACAGGGCTGGGGCAGAGGGAAGGTGTCTGCAGAAGGAGGTGGGTGAAGGAGGGAGTGGAGAGGGGATTTACAGCACCAAGGTACCACTCCCTGTTGTGCTTCAGCCCACGCTTTAAATTCTTTCAGTGGCACAAAATCAATTTTTTTTTCCCTTTTCCCTAAGGTGAATCATGCTAGGAAAAATTTACTTGTAATAAATAAAATAATAGAATTTGAGCCCTAATGTTTCTGGAGCTGCTGTTGGTGAGCTAATAGCCATGGCCTGTTCATAATGTAATTGCGTAGTTCTCTAATTTACTGCAGGCTTCTTCATTAAGAAAGGAGAAGAAAAATAAGTCCCCAAAGCCAAGTCTGTATAACCATGGCTCAGTAATGAAAGTTTCATTTATTTAAATTTTTCTCTTCACTTAAATGTGGATGGGTGGCTGGAAGGAGGCCAAGTTCAAACTGAGTGTGGCTGGTGCTGTTAATCCCAGCTGAGTCTGTAACTGTTCTGCATTTTGAAACTGTTCTGCATTTTGAAACTGTTCTGAGGGCTCTCTTGCTGATACTCTGCAAGTTAAGGATTCCATCATGTAAATGCCACCATCATTAACACTTCTGTTACTGACCACTTTGGAAGTAGTCATTGAGCAAATGCATTACTTTTGGGCACAGGTGCAAGTCCCTGGGGTGATGCTGGTAATGCTACTGTGAACGGAAACAAGGAACATTAGGCTAATCTCCCTTGCTCAATATGTGTTCATCAGATTAAAGATTTATTTGTCTCCTGGGCACTGAAATTTGTGACTCTTCGAGTCTGTAAAGTCATAGAGCAGCCATAGAAAATGTGTGGTTAAAAAATAATGTAAAAAACCCCCAAACCAGCAAAACAGCTGATTCAAATTAGTGTCCTTTCCCTTCCTAGTCACTATACTAGTTGCTTTTGACCTTATTGTTGAACAAGCAGTTATTGATAATGTTTTCCTTTTAACTTATTTCAAAGTTGCTTGCAGAGTGCTCTGTTCACATAGGCACTGAAGATTGCTGTGCATGGTGCTTTTATTCTGTATCCCTTGCTCTTGGTGAGGCCCACAAGAAAAGTTAACCTCACACTGCATGTCCTGACTTTCGGGATCTTGTGATTCGTTCTTGCTGCTTTTTCTTAAGGGATCTTGAAGCCAGAGCACAGAATGAATTCTTTCGGGCCTTCTTCAGATTGCCCAGGAAGGAGAAGCTGCACGAGGTTGTGGACTGCTCTCTCTGGACGCCCTTCAGTCGCTGTCACACAGCAGGGACAATGTATACTTCAGACAGTTACATCTGTTTTGCCAGTAAAGAAAATGGCTGCTGCACTGTGATCATCCCACTTAGAGAGGTAGAGTTTTTTGTTTGTTTAATTTTGGATCCTTATCTGCCTTTTTCTACCCTAAGCCTCCGCTGCCACTTGACTTAGCTTGACAAAGTGTTGTTTGATGAAAAAGAGCAGAATGTTTGTGTGTATCCTGCCTACAGGATAGTTGTACAGCTTGTTCTGGGACTCCTTAGGGCCTGAGCTCCTAAAAATATGGGTGATTCAAAACTATCCTCAAAGTGAAGTATGGACAGGTAATGTAGCAGGACAGAACACTGCAAAAACAGAGTCTGCTTGGCCCAAGACTTGGACAGGGCTCCTCTCCCAGCTCCACAAACACATACATCCATCTTGATGTTGATGGAGACTGGCTTGGACCTATTCCAGCAATGCAAAAGCATCCTTGCCTGGGATCAGCACAAGTGTTGAGCTTTCCCTCCATAGACAGCCTTTAACAAACCTATGGGTACTTTTCCAGGCTGTAGGGCAGAGAGAAAGAGGGGATGTTATGCATGCAGTGATGCGCCAACAAGTTTCCATGAAATCAATAGATGAGTTTAAATGAGGGAGAGCACAAGGGAAGGTGGTGGGAGTAGAACAGGAGAAGGAAGATGTCAGCTAACACCTGCCTTATCTGCTGTGGATACAAGGCTGTTATGATCTCTTAATTAAATCTTTCCTTTCATCCTGGACTAATAATAGAGTAACATCCAAATCATATCCTAACTGTAGCTACTTACCTTCCACTGTTGCAGAAACAGAAAACAATATGAGAACAGTGTTGTATACATAATGAAAATTAGCAAAATAACTGTTTTTTCCCATCTTCAAAGGTGGGAAAGTAAATTTCCTCCTCCACACCCAGAATTCGATCAAGTTGATCCTTTTATAAATATTTTTTTTAATCATACACTCCTTTCTTATCTTTCCCCTCAGTCTGCTGTTTAGAATTGGGATGCAAAGTAAATTAGGAAAAAAAAAAAAGCATCTGGGATACTTTTTGGCATCTGCTTTGAGCTTCTGGAGAGACCATGAACTTCAGGCAGTTGGATGTGTTTGATCAAAGAAAGCCAATATGAATAACCACATTTAAAGCATGCATATGAAATGCTGTGTTTTGGTACATGTAGAAGATTTGAATATGTTTTTGTGGATGTGGTGCCTAATATGTTTTCTGTAATGTCTCTGGGAAAGGTAATCAGTATAGAGAAGATGGAGGACACAAGCCTTCTCCCTAATCCCATCATTATTAGCATAAGGAGTAAGACAGCTTTTCAGTTCATTGAGCTGAAGGACCGAGATACTTTGGTGGAGAACCTGCTCCAGAGGTTCAAAGAGGTGAACTCCAGCAACACATTGCACTGCAACAACTTGCAAAATAACAATCAGGTACTGAGCTTTTATTTTATTAATAATTTAATATCCATTATTCCAGTGTCCTGCCTTCTTTAGGAGGCCCCCAAATTGATCTTGAGCCAATGCTTATCTGATGCCATCTTTGAAGACCTGGCTGGTGGGATAGAGGACACTCACAGCATAGTTGTGATTGACATGCTGGGGAGAGCAGGGACTGGGATGGGCAGCTGGGTTGCCCTTCACAGAGACCTCCATAGTTTGGGGGAATGGGCTGATAGAGACCTCACGAAGTTCAACAAAGCAAATGTAAAACCTGGCAAAACAAGCCCATGTGACAGGAGAACCAGCTGGTTGGAGAACAGCTGCGTGGGAAAGGAGGAGGAGTCATGAACAAGTTGAGCCTGTAAGTCAGCTGTGTGCTCTTACAATGCTGAGGGACAACCCCATATCAGGTTCTACTAGCAGGATTGTAACCAGCAGGCCATGGGATGTTGCTATTCCCTTTTATTCAGCATTTACGAGCCTGATAAGGAGTACTGTGTCCAGGTTTGACTCTGCTTGATTACATATGAAAAGCATTGATAATTTGGAGTAAGTCTAGTGGAGGGCTATAGGATGGTCAGGGGCTGGAACACATGCTTTATAAGGAGAGGTGGAGGGAGCAGGGCTTCCTCAGCCAAATAGTGGCAAGCTGGAAGATAAAGGCACACTCTCCTTCCATATGCCAGTGGAAAGAGAAGCAGCCACAGCTTCAAGGTTTAGCAAGGAAAAATCTAAACAGATAAAGAGAGATTTCCCCTCATGGTTAGGCAGAACTGGACCAGGCTGCCCAGAGCAGCAGTGCTCTCTGCTTTCTTGGAACTACTCAACTTGACTGGGCACTGACTCCAGCAGCCAGGGCTGAGGGCTCCTGCTTTGAGCAGGGCATTGAAAATGATAGACCTCTCCAACCTAAATTGTTTTGTGATTTTGTCTTTCAAATCATAACAGTAGAAGACTGTTGGGTATCTTGTCATCACGGACACGTAGAATTGGCTAACAACTTTTGTTTTAAAGTAACAACCCTTTTCCTGACATGCAAATGAACGACAATTTGTATAAAGTCTTGAGTAAGACCTTTCTTCCTGAAAGGTGTTAAAGGTTTTGATGCAAAAGGCAAAGGGTAACCCAGATCTGGCTTGAGGAGAGTTGAGGATGTAGTTCTTAGCCTTTTCAGTCATTACCACTTTGATTTGGCATTGCAGAACAGCCTTGCCTTTGGATCCATGTGCACGCTGGGGGATGATGAGCCTGCGTGTCTGGGAACAGAGGCTTCACACGGGAAAGAGAGAAGTGAATGTGAGAAGGAGAACAATTACTTGCTCAATGCAGAAGCACTAAGGTCAGACTTTCATCAGTCAGGAATGCCAGGCCTTGATTTTGGAAAGGTATGTAACATTTGGGGAAAGCTGTAGGAGATTTAGGTTTTGTTTTTAAAAAGCTAGGGTTATATTCAGACAGATGTTTTTAGTAAAATGCATTCTGTATTGGTTGGAGAAGTTAGATACAGGACAACTTTTTTATTTGGTTGGATTTTTTTCTTCTCCCTTCATTTCATTCTGGTAAATATTTCTAATTTTTATCGCTGTGTGGTGAATGAAATATGCAAAGTGGGGAAAGTCAAAGTCCCTAGAGCAGACTTCCCATTTCCATTGGTAGTGGAATTTCTAATATGTGAAATGCTTTTGTTTACCAGTTCTCACATGATGTTTTTTATTTTTAATGTATGTTCTTGTTCCCAGTCTAGGGAGCAAATCAAAGAGAGCCTGTGGGATGACCATTTTGTGGAGTATGGCAGAACCGTGTGCATGTTTCGCACAGAGAAAATCAGAAAACTTGTTGCTATGGGAATTCCCGAGTCCTTAAGAGGCAAACTCTGGCTGCTTTTCTCAGGTGGGCATGCTTAGAAATGTTGGCTGTAGGCATCATCTGATTCTGGAGATGGCAAAACATTTAGGCAAGAAATTTCTCAAGGGCAATTAATGTCCTTTACATGGGACCTGTGATACTGCTTAAGGAAAAGACATTATCTGAACTGAACTAATAAATGCAAGGAAGTACCTGGGTAGATGTGTAAAAGTTTTACCTCAGGATGATATCATATGACATACAGAAGAATCAAAATAACATCTTTGTAATCTATGTAATTTAAAATTAGCATCATGTTTTCATAAAACAATGTTAATCTTCAAGCAGCAATTAGATTGTAGCATAAATACTGGGTTAGCTCTAGACAAATCAGATTATTGCAAAATAATGACAGTCTCAAAGTTGGCAGACCTGCTCCTGCTTCTTGTTGAATGCTGGCAGGGCTTACAGAAACTGGAGATGGAAAAAACAGCTCATTTCATTGACAGATATGGCAGAGCCAGAATGGGCCTACAGTGTGATCTCAAGTTTAGTCCTTAATCCAATATATGGCATACTCAGGCATTTGTAAATGTGGAGCTTTTCCTCCTTGAAGGATATGAGCAGTGCTGAGTACATTTCTCCCAGTAACATGTGAGGGTGGTGAGACACTTGGAAGGAGTTTCCTAGAGAATCTGTGGATGCCCCATCCCTGGAAGTGTTCAAGGCCAGGCTGGATGAGGCTTTGAGCAGCCTGGTCTGGTGAAAGGTGTCCCTGCCCACAGCAGGGGGGTTGGAATGAGATGATCTTTAACCAATACTCTCAGCCCAAACCAATACTTCCTGCTGGAGACATCTTTTGCTCAGTCAGGGTGTTCTGAATGATGTTGTGTCATGTGAGCTTTGCTAATACTTAATTTTTAAGACGTATGTTCTGCTAGGGCTTTGTCTTTTAGGCCTGGATATTCGCAGATCTTGGGGAAAGCCACCTTGCTTATACCCTTTTGAGCAGTAATTCCCACAACACTTGGGAGTGGATAAGGACGATGCTGAACCCATCTTCCTCTTTCTCCCTTCCTGCTGGCTGCAGACGCGCAGACGGATCTCGCCTCGCACCCTGGCTACTACGTGCACTTGGTGGAGGCCTCCATGGGCAGGTGCTGCATGGCCAGGGAGGAGATCGAGCGCGACCTGCACCGCTCGCTGCCCGAGCACCCGGCCTTCCAGAGCGAGACTGGGATAGCCGCCCTCCGGAGGGTGCTCACCGCCTACGCGCACAGGAACCCCAAAATAGGATACTGCCAGGTGGGGCATGCCCGAGGGATTGTGCTCCCTGCTGCTTCCTCCCCTTCTGGTGCTCTCTCAAGAGTGCTTTTGGTGGTGCTTTTTATAAATAAAGACCTTTTAGTTGGAAAAGTAGATATTTAAATGTTATTTTTAGATATTTAAATGTCATTTTTCCTTGGAAAACAACTACATAGTCTCACCAAAAGGCTCTGTTCTACCAACGATATTCCTTCAGCATTTTGCAAACTGATTTATAGTTACAGGAAGGGAAAAAATTGTTTCTGATGCTTCTGTTTGTTGAAAAGGGCATTTATTGGACAATACTTGGCAGCAATGCAGGGTGAATTGGCCTGCACAGATGAGATTTTATGTAGTGCGCTGGGGCACAGGCTTAATGAACCTTTCTGCCACTTTATTCCAAAACTGATGATAAATTATGAAAGTCATTGATCTAGCTGGTCAGCTCCCTGAATTCTGATTAACATCAGAGTGGTCCTGATACTGGAATAAGGGGCAGTGAAAGCAGCTCCAAAACATCTTGCACTATCAGTTACCCGCTTTGTACCTTGGCAAATCCAGAACTGTGCTTTTCTCCATTGTTTCCTATTGCTCTTACGAATAAGCTTGGAAAACTTGCTGTGCCTGTGGGTTGCAATTATGTATTTGTTGTGTATTCTCTCTTTTTCTTGCTTTTTTTTTTCCTTAGTTCTTTACATCCTGTTACGCTACTTTTCTTTCTATAAAAATAGCCACAGTTGAGCTCTTGTCAGTAGGATTTGCTGTCACTAACAAATCCCATTTTCTTCTTTGCCCTTGTAAGTCTATGAACATTTTGACCTCCGTGTTGCTCCTGTATGCCAAAGAGGAAGAAGCCTTTTGGCTGCTGGTTGCTGTGTGTGAGCGGATGCTGCCGGATTACTTCAACCACCGAGTGATAGGTGAGCCTGTGTTCCCTGTCCTGCAGGCTGGGAAGGGGCAGCCATGTGGCACAGGGCTGGGGAAATGCTCAGGGTCAGCTGGGGCCCAGACCCCATGGATGAGGTGCTCCTTCTACCTGTGTGCTGTGCAGGGACAGCAGCAGTGGCTGCTCAGATTCCAGCCAGGGCTGGTTTGGTCTGAAGGGTTTGAGCTGCACGATCTGTAAATGCTCAATTTCACAGTTGTTTTTTTTTATTTCCTGTTGGTTAGAAGGTGGGGACACTTTTGGCTGTTACATAAATAGAAGAGCTTGTGGGTCTTGGCTAGGGGTATGCAGTGTTAGAGACTCAGACTGTTTAAGATGAACATAGGAAAGATCTGCTTTGTGATCTAGACTCTCTGAATTGCCTGGCTGCTGGAGCAGTGCAGGCTTGCATCTGCACTAGCCCTTTGTAATGAGAGCTGGTACAAGTCCCTGTGCCATGCACTGTGTGTGCTGTGTAGTGCTGTATAGTGCTCCTGCATAGTGCCATTATTTTAATGATCATTGTGCAGACTGCCTAATGCACTGAAAGAGAGGGGCTAAGCAGCATATGTTCTTTGCAGTCACTTCCTTCCCTTACAGAAATGTTTGGTAGCTTTTCCCTTTTTATTGCTAACCTTAGTCTGTAGCTGCAGCATCTGCTGTTACACCCTTGCTGTGGCAGGAGAGGGACCAGGGTCATGTGTGACAAAGTGAGATAGGAGCAAGTCCCTGGCAGTAGAGGTTCTGGGAGCTAGGAATGTTCTGGGCACTCTTGTGCTGCCTGTGGAGTGGAAGAGACACTTGAGAAGATTTCCAGTCTTTTCCTTGAAGGATGGGGTTGTCATATCTCCCTCTAGACACTGTGTCACTGCTCAGTTTCTGTCTTGTCACTGAACTGGCAAGAAGGTAAGTTAAAGCTGAGTTACTCCAAAGTTTAGCTGGATGCTTAGAATGTTTTGTGGTGCTTTGAATGCCATTGGTATTTTCTGAGCATTGTAACTGTCCCACTTGTCAGAATTTTTCTTGTCTCCAGACATGACTTTAAACTCCTATTTTGATTACTGACTTCCATGTTTGTCTGTCTCCTTCCCTGATTAAAGGAGAGAAACACAGCTCTGTCAGTACTCAAGCATTTCTAGATATCAGCAGTGTGCTTTGGATTACTCATAACTTTTTGATGCTTGCTGGATTATTGTCCTTAAGTGGCATTCTCTGCTACTCATCTGAGTTGTCTCACCTGGCCAGCCAAATCCCTGCCTTGAGTTGTTCTTGATTTGTGCTTTGTATCTTGCCTGTCACTTGCCATGGCTACAGCCTACATTGTGTAAGTGCTGAAAGTTTTGGTTGTCCTGTCTCTCTGTTTTCTGGCCCTCTTTATCCCAAGGAAGAAGTGCTGTGTCTCTCTGCTGCCATAGCTCATAGTTCACAGTGTGAAGAGCCAGGAATTCAGTTTGGAAGCTGCCCTGCTCTCCCTGGCTGAGTGGCACTGGTGCAGTTTTGCAGCATAGTTCCTTCACTGAGCACAATTTCTGCAGCTCTGCTTTACCCTAGAACTTAACGTGCCCAAATTTGTGCTACTGGTTTTCTCCACGCTGCCCCTCCTCTGGTTCCTGTTGCTTGAGTTAGTGTTCTTGGCTCTGCATTTCAGTCGACCTTCTTTTTGATTTGCAACCAGCTCTTGTCTAAACTTTGTATTGTTTCTTCCTGCATAACACTTCCAAGATCAACCTTTTCCTCTTTGTGCACCCTGCCAATACTGTTTGTCCAAATTTTGATCTCTCAATAACTTTGGTGATCTCTGACCTTGCTACTTGTCACTGTGCTTTTCCTCTGCAGTGTCAGCCTGTAATCTCTGCACTCCAAACAGCTACCAAATTAATGACCTTGGTTATACAGGCCTTCTTAGCTTCCTTTTGTCTCAGACCTTTTCTTTATAACTTTCAAAATCTTCTATTTATTTATATGTGTGTTTAGTTAGTTAGAATTTTTGCTTTCAAAACGTAGGTCCTACTCAGCCTTCTTACTTTTATCTCCCTCCTTCAGCCTTGCCAGCTCTGACACCTTTCATAAGCTTTTTCATTATTTCACTGCTTGCAAATGGGAAAAGCCTGCAGGCAGGGCTCCTTCTCCAGGAATTCCCTCCGTCCTTCTTGTCTCTGCAATGCATAGAGGAAATTATAGGCAGATAGGTGCAAGATACAAACAGGTTGTGTATGGGTTAAGAGTGGTGGCAAGGGTCAGGCATATCCTGTTCTCAATTACCATGACTTTTTCATCTCCTGCATAAACCAGCAGGGCATCTTACCCCACTTTACCTGTTAGACTGTCATCAACTTGACACTGTATTTCTTGAACCACTGAAAACGTTATTTCATTTCTCTGATTTTCCTTTTCAGTCCTGAATATGTCATTTATCTTGCATCTAAGGTCATCATTTTTCAAATGCATGCCCTGGTATTTTCCTACCTCATTATGGTCTCATGCTGTAATACAGATTCATTTGTTCAGATTTCATGAAAAATGAAAACATATGAAAAAATAGAAAAGTCCATTTTAATACAACTGTTTCACTTTCATCTACAGTGGCAGCACTTTTTATAAGAAGGTCTGTGAAACATCTGGGCAGTGTTGCATGTTCCTTTTAAAGCTCTGGTTTTGCTCGTGCTGTCTCTAAGTCTGGAATGATCTATTTATATATGTCTTGCCTATCTGTCTCTGGCTTCCTTCAAATACCTCTAAATCCAGCTCTGTTTTTTGGGTCTTTGTTAACTATGGCTATTAAATTGTTTGCATTAAGCTTATTAAAAAACCCAAACAAAAATTGCCCTCTGTTGAGTAACTCCAGTCTGTTTTTCTCCTTTTCTTCAAACTTATGGGAAGCTTTTTCTTCAAAACATCATGCTTGATGTGTTTCTTAGAAGCTTTTTGGATGACCATGGGCTTTTATTTTTGATTTGTGGTGCTGTAATGTTTGTTCAGTCACCAGCAGAAGCTCTTTTGGCCTGATGTGAAAGGTTCTAAGACAGAGAAATGTCTTAGCTATTTTTTTCCCTATGAATTGGATGCAAAGCCAAAAGATGCTGGCTCTCTGCCACAAATTGTTCAGGTTATATTCTGCTTTTGAGCAAGAGAAGTTTTGAGTGCTAGGGATATATATGTTTCAGCAATTAAAATTGTGTCCTAATATTAGCAGAATATGGACTGTAAGAAAGAAATTAAATAACTTGAAAAGAAAGACAAAATAATTGAAAATCTAACTCCATTTTGTATTCAGGAGTATTTTTAACTTGCAGTATCTTTGGTCAAAGCACTGATGTGGCAAATTTGGTTTGTAGACACAGTCTACTTCATTGAGAAGAAACGACATTGATTCTGTAACAGCTGCTGACAAAGCAGAACTGAACTAGTAGCTAAACCAGAGCCCAGATCTGCTCCTTTGGAAAAACTGGTTGGGACAGTTAGGAAATCTTTTATCTGGGCATTGCAGAAATCTTTTGTTCTTTATGTGTAGATACATATGCTTGTAAGTATATATTTGTATGTGTGCGTGTACTTTCCTGTAAATACTATTCTTCCTGCCTGGTGTGTGTAGGTATATCTGGACTTCCATCCTACATTTTCTCATTTAGAGCAAAACCTTTCCTGCCCACTTCCTTGAGTACATACATCAGAGAGGAATGTGTACTGTCTTATTTTCACTGCATACATCCCAAGTGGAGCAATAAAATGCTTTAAGATTGCTTTTGCTAGCACTTAATTATTATGTGCTTTTGTAGCCAAGACCAACAGCTGCTGCTATTGCTGTTTCATTGCACCCTAAAGGCACTTAGGAGAATTAACACACTTTTTGCAGAAAGTTGTACAGTAAGGTTTATGGACACAAGGGTTGGGCAGCAGGAGGATAATGGCATTTTTCATTGTAGATGTGTGGGTACCTTTCATGTTTAAATTTTAAGAAAGTCTTGCAGTTTACAGTTGACAGCAGTGATTAACTTAAAAATAATTTTTTCCTGTGTCAGTCCTGGCTAATGCTGTTCCTTTATAACTTGTAGGTGCTCAGGTAGACCAGTCAGTGTTTGAAGAGCTTATAAAAGAGCAACTTCCAGAGCTGGCTGAACATATGAAGGATCTGACAGCCCTAGCTTCCATCTCTCTTTCCTGGTTCCTTACCCTTTTCCTCAGCATCATGCCCCTGGAAAGTGCTGTGAATGTTGTGGACTGCTTCTTCTATGATGGCATCAAAGCCATTTTCCAGCTGGGCTTGGCCATACTGGAAGCCAACGCTGTGGATCTGTGTAACAGCAAGGATGATGGGCAGGCCCTGATGATCCTGAGCAGGTATGGCCACACAGGAGTGCTCCTTTCACCTCAGGCCCTTCTGCCCTAAAACAAAGGCATTGCTCAGTAGGCACCAG
This sequence comes from Ammospiza caudacuta, assembly GCF_027887145.1. Taxonomy (NCBI): domain Eukaryota; kingdom Metazoa; phylum Chordata; class Aves; order Passeriformes; family Passerellidae; genus Ammospiza; species Ammospiza caudacuta. The sequence goes on along the minus strand of NC_080594.1, from coordinate 90,891,854 downwards.
GGCCCTTCTGTGTCACCCTGCTGCTGCTGCTGCTGTCGCAGTGTCTGCCTCAAACAATGGCTTTGCACGTTGGACGAGATGTCCTGTGAAATTTCCTGGCACTCCGAGAGCTGCATCGCCTGCGTCAGCGTGCAATATTTACTGCTGCTCTCCGTGCCTTCCCTGGACTGACAGGCTTCCTGCTCCAGACTTCAAGGAGACAGGAGTTTTCTTCCTTGGGCAGCATTTAGTCATTTAGCTGGCTTACTGTTCCTCAGATGAGTAATCACAAGGGCATTTTTGAAAAGTCTAGCTTGCCCAAAACTCAATTTATTTCTAACTCTGAGCCATAAGGCCTACTGCATGTTTGAATTGAGAAGAGCACAGTGCAATGTGATCTGTGTTCTTATACATTTCCTCTCTTCAGGTTTTTAGAGCATGTCAAAAACGAGGAAAGCCCTCTGCCACCTATTGGTAATCACCATGCATTCTTCAGTGATGACCAGGAACCCTCTCCAGTGACTGAAATAGCAAACCTGATTCATGACTCCTATGAGGTAAAAGAATTCTTTGTATCTTCTAGTCAGTAAAGTTAGAATTTTAAAGAAGAAGGTTTGATTCACTTTAGATGCTTTGAAAGTTAATACACATCTTTACAGATTCCATGACTGAAGTGCTCTCATGCACAAGACTAGGTGTAGTGTGGGTACCTAGATGAAATATAGACTGTGTGTGCTTTTTCTTCAAGGTCTCACTGCACTTAATTATAAGTGTATTTCCAATTAATACAGAAAATAATAAAAATACAGGAAAAAATAATAAAACACAACACAAATAATAAACTTCTGTTCCTGTCTTACAGAAATTTGGAGACCACTCTGTGGAACAGATAGAGCACATGCGCTACAAACACCGCATCCGTGTCCTGCAGAGCCACGAAGATACCACCAAGCAGAACGTGGTGAGCAGGCTGTTGCTCTGACTGAGGTGGCTCAGCACTGCCTCTGGAGACACAGGTTTAGTTTATAAAAAGGGGCCACCAGGTCTTGAAAGATCATTGCTGACTCTGCAAAAAGCTCTGTCCTGGGATGCTGATGGTTTTCCTTTTCCTTTGGCAGCCATGTGCATTATTGTAGTTTAGGGTGGCTTTAAAGTTCTGAACAGCTGCAGGACTGTCCAGCCCAGCATCTTATCTGACTGTGGCCAGCCCTTGGCAGATGCCTGGGGAAGAGGAGAGACAGCACCATGCCATGCCTCCCTGGCCTCTGTGACCTGTAGCTTAGGGACTTCCTGTCTTTGTTTCTAATGGCCCTTGAGGGATTTCTCTTTTCATGGATCTGTTCCACTGGTGCACCTAAAGAAGGGGGAAACAGCACAAAGATTTTTTTAATAGTGGTTTTCAGCTAAGGACAGCTCGTGAGTCTGCCTGTGTCGGTGATGTCACTAACATGATTTTCTTTCTTTTTAAGCTCCGAGTTGTCATCCCAGACGTTTCAATTCTTCCTGAAGATTTAGAGGAATTGTATGACTTGTTCAAGGTTGGTCTCCCTGAAAAGCAGGGGATGCACCTCATTGAGGCTTCTTTGGGCATAACTTCCAGCTGTTGCTTGGCAGTGCATCAGTATCTCGTATCCTCTGCCTGGGCTGTGCTCCCTGGGTGGGATCCTGCCATTTTGTCCTTTCTGTGGTTGTGCAGTTCTTAAAGAGGAACAGCAATGTACTGATTGTTCAGAGAACTGCTCCTGAGAGCCTTTCTAACTTTCTGCTTGGAAATGGTCCCTGACAAGCTAGCTTCTGTTAACCTTCACATGCAGAATAAATTAAATATTATGTAGCTGTGCTCATTGGGAACTTGGCAGTGCTTTTAAATCTTGTTCTCTAAATGCTCTTTAAAGGCAGACTCTCTTCTCCATGGGGGGAAAAAATCCTAAACCCCACAACCTTGTGTCCTTGCCATTTGTTCCAAATTTTCTCACAGGTGTTTTTTTTTTTTTTTTTTTTTTTTTTAACTAAAAGCAGTTTCAGTTCCTTTCTGTCAAGCTGATGTTTGATAAAACACACAATAAAGTTGGAGACGGGGACATCTATGCTTGTACAACCATACTTGATTTAGAGGTTCAAGCTGTAATTATTTCCCTTAATGGACCATTTCTTCTGTGTTCATAGCCATAAATACTGAGAAAATGACTGTGGTATGTTGTTAGTGTTGCACAGCTTTGTCACCAAGAGCAGCTGTATCCTGCCTCCATTAGTGGTTGTAAGATGATGCTGCTGGGGCTTGTTCTTCAGTGGTTTTGATCTTTGACTAGCTTCCCCTAATTTTATTTTCTGCTAGTGGTTCCTTTTTTATTTCCCTTGCGCTCCCAGGGACACAGCTTGCTTAATTGGGACTCTTTCTTTTGCCTGTCCCTAACAGAAGACTAATGCTACAGTATCCATATGGAGAGGTGTGAGAGAGAATAACTGAGCAGGCCAAGCCTACGCTTACTCCACATTTTTTACAGAGGTGACCCTCTGTACCTTTGGCTCCTAAGGAACATCCTGGGTCAGATGTGATAAGAGTTTCAGTAGCCCACTGATTTTTTTTTCAAGAATCTGCCCTGTCTCCCTTCATATTTATTAATTATCCCCTGGAAACTGTGAGAGGGGCTGGCTGCTCGGGTGAAAGATTTGCTTTTTCTCACAAGAATGGTCTTGGTATCACGATGACATCTTGCAGAGCAATTTTTGAGCACGTTCCAGTGCAGTTTGGTGTGAATGCCTTTTTCTGCTGCCATGCCCCACAACAAGTGCTGTGTGTGTGCATCTCTCCTAGAGGGAGCACTTGCTGAGGTGCTACTGGGCCGGCGGCAGCGCGGTGCCGGAGCGGCACGACCCGAGCCGGCCGTACGCCGAGCAGTACCGCATCGACGCCCAGCAGTTTGCCGGCCTGTTCCGCCTGCTCTCGCCCTGGACCTGCGGGGAGCACACCGAGCTGCTGGCCCACAGGACCTTCCGCCTGCTGGACGACAACATGGACCAGCTCATCGAGTTCAAGGCGCTCGCCAGCTGCTTGGGTACCGGCTGGGCCGGAGGCAGAGCTGGGGTTGGCACAGGGGGAGACAGCAGTGGTAAAATGCCATGTAACTGGCACAGAAGATGCTTTTTACGGCTTGTATTGTTGTCATCTTACAGCAGGGGTTCCATACTGTTGACTCCTTATTGCAAAGGTTTCATACATTCTTGGTGTTTCTTGTGGGCAGCTCCTCCAAGCACTGACTCTTTCTTCTTCACAAAGGTAGCCAACTGACTCCATTTCCCTTCTCAGCCAGCCACCCCACTCTTTTATAGCGCTCTTCTTCTCATTGGTTACAGCTGTGGCCTGTTAAAGTCAGGCCTCTTCCTTATCTTTGTTAATTGGCCCAGCTGCAACTCGCTTTAGGGGTAAGATTGCTTTCTAAACTATCTTTATTTTCTTATATTCTATCCCCCTACGTGTAATTCCTTGTATCAGTGACCTTTACTGATTCTTTTTGTGTTTCAATCATCTGAAGTCAATTGGATTTAAAAGACAGCCTGAGGACGTGATTGAATGTTGTATTAGAATATTTGATTTCTCAGACAATAGTAATTTTATTGAAAATCTTGTATGAGTGAAGAATTATATTTGGGTCTGTGCAGAATGCTGGGAAATCCTCTCTACTGAGTTGTTGCTCTGAGTATACCTCTGAAATCTCAATGTAGCTCTTTGAAACTGCTTCTTGCAGACTTAACCTTACACAGCTGACTGCTGCCTGCTGTGCATGTTGGCAGTAAGCAGAACACAAAAAATCGGGCCAGCAGTGACTGAGGGCTATGCTAGGGTTGGTCTTGAGACCACCAGCTGTCCTAATAGGTAAAACTGCCTGTCCAAAATCTGGCTGAGGAGAAAGTGGCAGATCTCAACAGATGTCTGACCTCATGTGGAGAAAAATGAAATTCAAAGCTTCAGTAAAAATCAGTGATTTTGTATTCTTTGCACTTAGGATTTTTAGATTTTTTTAATGTGAACACTAAAGCACCCTGTATTCTCTTTTTATTTGATTCTTAGAGGGATACAACTTTTAATTTAAAGTTCTCCACAGTATTTGAGTGCATTTGAAAGTTTAGAATCTAATTTTTACTGGTCATTGAAAATGTGAATTATATTACATGTGAAATAGTTACCTCCTTTGGGCTTACCCTATAGAACAGTAAGAGCTGAAGGGGAGAAATACTATGTAAGAATATCATACATATGAATATGTATGATGTCCCCAACATTATCTGTCTCCTCCCTCGCATTTCTGTAAACCTGTGGCAGCAAACAGCCTTTACTAGATTCCCTGCCACCCTCCTTAATATTTTTAAATGGTGCTGAAGCTCCATAGGGTGAGGTGCTCCCAGTCTGTTTCACAAGAACAAAGACCAAACAGATGGCTGTCAACTGCTGTTCCTCATTGACAGGCACAACATGAAGTTAAACACTGGCCATATGTTTATTGTCCATGTAAACAATAGTCCTTTGTGCACAGAGACATACCTGATTTATTTTAAACTGTGGAAGCAAATGCTCTGGTTCACTTCCTCCTTGTTCTTTACTTTCCTTGCAGATGTTATGTATAATGGAGAAATGAATGAAAAGATAAAGTTACTATACAAGCTGCATATCCCACCAGGTAAGAAATCTGAAAGAAAATTAATAACTCAGTTTCCCAAAAAAATCTCTTGCTTTTGGGAAAAAGCTGCTTAACTTAGTGAAGAACCCCATCTTCCTTCCTTCCAGCGTGGAGCATACAGGATGTGCATTTGTAGTTACACTTGCTGCATTTTACAAATTACTCTGTTAATTACAAATGGAACCTTTTTGGATGAAATGTATAGATTACAATGTCAAAGCTCACACATCTGCTTCATTCAGAGATCTTCTGCAGTCAATTCTATGGTTACTTCCAGACAAAAAAAACTGAAATAATGTTTTTGAGTGGCTTGTACTCCATGTACACTAGACATCTCCTTGTATATCTTGATCCAGTTTTGATTAGGTGACAAAATTCTGTGGTAGTTCCTCTGTGCAAAGTTTTTAATTAAATGTGCAGTTCTTGGCAAGCTTCCAAGTGCAGCACCTCATCTTACAGGAACATTTTACAGCATGATTCAATGATGTTCCTTGATGTTCCTTGCACAATTACTTCGCTTTCATCAAGTATGCAAAATATAGAAAAATAAATTACCGTTATGTCTAATTCAAAGGATTAAATTTGTCACATTACTTGGATAGCTCTCACAGAAAATGAACGAGACAGCCAGTCACCATTAAAGAATCCTTTGCTGTCAACATCAAGACCACTGATCATTGGAAAATCAAACGGTATGTCCAGAATGGCTCTCTCATGTGAGTGCATGAGATAACCAACTTTCCACTTGTGATCCCTACCATGTTATCTCTGCTCTCTGGGCTTTATTTGGAAATGTAAATTTACTCCATGACTTGAAAATTAATTATCCTTTTTATGTCTGCTCCAAAAAAGGTGATGCAGTAGATTACCAAAAGCAACTGAAGCAGATGCTGAAGGATCTAGCCAAAGAAAAGGATACTAAAACTGAAAAGGAATTGCCAAAAATGAGCCAGGTATGTACCTCAGAAGTGTACTGAAAATGAAATTATCAAATTCAACAGTTTGGCTCTCTCTCATGAAGTATAACTGCAGTACAACTGAACTTGGATTCAGTCCTTCAAGCATTGAGGATCGGGCTCCTCTGATTGAGAGAGCAGGTGCTTAAAAACTTTCAAAAAACTACCTTCCTAACAGTTCCCTCTGTTCAGACTGGCTGGTGAATAGAATTTCAGTCACCCTCACCTGCAGCAGAACATGCAAGCAAACAGGCTTATGCAGGCTGGAAAAAGGCTTCCTCCTAAGCCAAAGAATTCCCTAGAATGCACATTTTTATTCTGTTTTCCCATACCTTCTCTCCACCAAAGCAGTAACTTCTTAGTCCACCACACCTGGAACTTGCCCTGTCTTAGCCAAACACTGAGTAGAACTGCAGGAAGACAGCTGAAGGCTGTCACAGTCATACCATCTGTTTCCTAATGCCAGTAGCTCAGTAGCTTTCTGCATTGATGGCATAAGGAAAGCTACTGGAGGGAAAAGGCCCCATGCTAATAATACAAATGTAGAGATGTGCAAAGAAAGATGGAACTGCCCCCAGAATCCCTTCTGTGCTTGTGCTGCCAAATGAAGCTTTAAATGGGTGGCATGTACCCAGCCTGTCAGCTCTGCAGGGGCTCATGATCTCATCATGGCATCATTTCACTGAGGGCTCACAGCTCTCCTGACAGGATACATGGAGACGTCCTCTGATAACCACCTGAAATGGGTGAGCAAGGCAGAGACAAAAGGAGCTGGGCAGGGAAGATCTCTGAATTGTTTTAGAAGAGCTGGAAAGAGGGGAGACAAACAGAAGGGAAGCTTGCCTGCAGGCCTGTGGATGGCTACTTTGGTTGTAACCCACTGTGTCGCAGCCACCAATAAGGGATTTTCCCTTGCCTTGTCTCTCACTTGCCTGTAGATCTGGCAGGTCCTGATTTTCTTCATCAGGGCATCAAAACACTTCACTGCCCTCTTCCCTTTTTGATTTCAGCACAGGGTTTCCTAGCACCACTGGGGGTTGAAATCCTTTCTCTAACAGCTTTTTAAAAGCAGGCAGAAGTTATAAAAGAACATATAAATGTACACAGCACTCCACCTGCCTTTGCACTCCCGTGCCCTGCCTGACTCCTGCAGTGATCCTTAGCGTGGCTATTCAGGACTTTGATGCTGGTTTTTCATCCCTTTACAGAAGGAGTTCATTCAGTTCTGCAAAACGTTGTATAGCATGTTTCATGAAGATCCAGAGGAGAACGATTTGTATCAAGCCATTGCCACTGTGACCACACTGTTACTTCAGATTGGAGAGGTAGGACAGAGGAGCCTCAGCCTGGGGAGCGGCTCAGACGAGTTCAGCGAGGACTTGCAGCCCGAGGCCTCTGCTTCAGAGCAGGATGCTGTTTTTACTGACACTGTGAAGAGCCCTCACAAAGACTCTCAACCTTCACCTGTGACTGAAGGGGACTGGACTGTCTCTTTTGAACATATTTTAGCATCCCTCTTGACTGAACAATCATTAGTTAACTTCTTTGAAAAACCCTTAGAACTGAAACCAAAGCTTGAGAATGCAAAGCTAAACCAATACAGTCTCAGAACAAATGGAATGAGCTGCCAGTCACGGAGTGAACATGCAAAACCAAACATGCAGTAGCAGCAAATATATCAAAAATGAAATGCACTGAAATTATGCCAAAGGACATACTGTAAAAGGCTTGTAGTTGGCAGTGGACTTCTGGTATCCAATTTCTTGGTCTGTGGTTTTCAGTTTAAGAGCTTTAAAAGCTAAAAGGGTGTGTAGGTTTGTTCTGTGCCATTGATTTATTATGTTCTTGTTCTGAATGTAAAAGGAAACATCTGTCTACAGTGTGAAGAACTGAAGCCCTCTTCTGCATTGGGAGAGCAGAGGCTGGCTCCAGTTCTTTATTTTTTTAAGCAGGGGACAACACTCCTCATCTGCTGTCCAGTTTGTTTCGGTTGCCTTTTTTTGCACTAATACTGAAAACTGTTTCAATGCTGGTAATTGAAACTATTTTAATATATTTGATTGTATTCCAATTTTTATGTCTTGCTGAAATGTTAAGTGTACATGGACTGTGCTTCTGATGTTGGTCTGTGAAAACATGCACTTTTCAATAAACCCTTTTTGTACAAAAGTGGTATTGACAGTATTTACTGGTTTAGGGAAGCTAAGTGCCTTTAGTCCCTACAGCTTTAAACAAATCCCCTGGGGTAGCATGATCACAATTACTTCACTAATCAAAACCCTGTTTCTGTGTTGTACACAGAGCTGCTTTGGGAGAAGCCTACTGAGTCTGCCTAAGAGGCCAGTGGGGCACATCATTCACACAAGATTACATACATGAAATATTGATCTAGCAGTTTTGGTTGAGTTTTTCTTATTTTGTTTTTAAACAAACTGAACTTAAAATACCTGTGTAAAGGCTCTTTAATACCCAGAACAAAACAAACCCAGCACAACTCTGCCACCCACAAAGAACATTTGAATCTCCTCCTTATTCCATTCACATGTAAGAGAAGTCTAGTGTATCTTTAAGAAAATTACACCTTTGTGTTCAAATTCAAAGAAAGCAAGATATTTTAAAGACTGGTACCTGTTCAACTCAATGCTTCATGGTTGAGAGCTTGAAAAGACTGGACAATAAAAAAAACAACTGAAGAATATATTTTATATTTTTATTGTAATGGAAATCCATTTAATTTTCATCCACATTGACTGTCTGTAGACCTGCAAAACAAGACCACCACCTGTCATATATATTGAAGTCTTCCCAAGAAAGTACACCTACATTTTCAAGGGTAGTCTGCTGACCTACTTCTGGAAGAGCAAACTCTATAGACAACTATTTCTGCAAAGGCTAAAACAAAAACTTAAGTTGCATTTACAGAATTGATTTTTATCAGATGACAAACAGAGAGGGCTTAACCTGCCTGAGCTTTTAACAGCAGAGGATGGGCTTAGGGACTTCCCTAGTGACCATGGCCTGTGTTTTGCAATCTCTCAAAATGTACATGATCATTTCACTCCTTTTTGATGTGGATCAGGGAGCCCTGTTCCCTACATCAAAGCCAGGTTAAGCCCGTGGTTTGACTCCTGCAGCATGCTTTTCATCTGAATTTTGCACTGCAGGAGGAGCTGTCCTGCTTTGCTTCTTGTTCAGACACATGGCATGGGAGATGCCTGAACACCTTCCTTACCTTTGAATGTTGTGACTGGTACGTAGGTAACCAGGGTGTACAGCTTGTTGGGTGAATCCTCGTCCTCGTTGCGCTTTCTGGACAAACGCACACGGATACGGTAAGGAACATTCCTGAAATGAAGATGGCAGATTAATTTGCAGTCAAGTGTGTACTGAAACCCATGAATTCATAGCAGAATTCTTTCTCAGTAGCATACCAAGAGCAAAATCTTGTACCATAAGAGACTGTATTGTTTGCCTTAGAGGAGTTTTTTGTTTGTTTTCCTTGTTTTTATTCAAGTCTAGCAGGTAAGATTTAACTGAGGAAATACACCTTGAAGATGATCAAGTGAACATGACCAGCAAGCAGCTGTTCATAACAAGCATTTCTTCCTACAATATAAAATAGTAAGGAAGAACCCCAACAATCTACCCTGAAAGCCCAAGGCTTCTGTAAAAACTCAGAGTAATGCCTATCTTTATGCCAGAAGCTGTGGAAATTCTAGTGAGCATCACGCCTGAACCAAGATCTTACTTAAGGGCACAAAATGATCATCATTTCTTCCTCACAAAGACCATGGAATTGCTAACTAAATTGTTTAATAATTTTGTTTGTAATAGGCAAATCACAGCTTAGTTTCCTTGCCTAGTAATGCCCAAAATACGCTGCTGAGGGGAGGCACAGAATTTTTTCTCTACACAATTTTCCACATAACCTGCCACCCTGAACTCAAGATTTTAGGAGACTCCTGCTCAGAGTACTATGTGAAGGAACCTGCTTCTCCTCCCTGCTGCAAGAACAGCCTTTTAAAACTTATTACATCAGGTGGACATAGCACTTAGACACAGCAACTGGCTTTGCTTTGTTCCCTTCCTGTCAAAATCAAAAGCATTTTCCACTAATTTATGTAGATTACTGACTACCATACCAGCCAACATGGTGATTTTAGCCTCTGCTGATCCTTCCAGAGGAAGATACCTTACTTTGCATACATCATGTATTCTAACTAGTAAAAACTGCAGATTCACACTGGAAAGACTGATGTGGTGACATCTTGCTCCACAGACTGCACCTGCACCAGTCAATACGAGGCAGCCTTGGTTAGCAGCCTCACTGCAAAGCCCTGGGGTTATGTGTGCTGTCTCCTGGTTCCACTGTCACTCCCCATGAACTGGGCAGTTTAACAGGGAGGACACAGAACCCCTGCCAGTAATACCCAGTAACTCAGTCTCATCCTCCCACTCTGCTTTTCAAGGAATGGTTGGCCACAGGATGCCAGGCAAAGCACTCTATGGATGTCATAGACCAGACTTAGGGATCTAACTCCCAGAAGACATGGTTTAAACCCATGTGCATCTCTCAGAGCATCAATCCCAACCAGTTAACCTTTTATTACAGTTTAAAAAGTCCCACTCCCCACAGGAGTTCTGCTGGACCATCTTAAAACATATCATATCAGCTGCCTTGGTAGCAGTGATTTAACACAAGTAGTTTTTTAATACAAGGTCCCCAAACTACTTATTTGTACTGTCAAGAAAAGATTAATGGTCCTGTTGAAAATACACCTCCTTTTGTGCAGCATTTGTTCAGCATGCTTCAAAACCTAATCCTGTTTAGACACACTGCACAATCCCACTCAGCCTGGGATTGTAGCTATCACTGCAAAGTCAGGTTTATAAAAATTATCTGCTGCAACAGGGATCGAGGTCCTACAGTATTACAATACCCCAATCCTTTCTCTTCCCTGCCCTCAACCCCCAAACCTGCACTACCTCTTTCCCTTGCTTAATTTTTATTAAAAGTAGAAGAAATTCTTTCAATCCCAGAGTTTACCAAAGCTTTGTTATAAATATGCCAGGACAGCTGACCAGAACACAGAGGTGACAGATTAGGTTGGTGTGTACACCACAAGAGGAAGGCACTTGCAAAGAAAATGCAAATACTGCAAGAAATTTACAATTTTTTCCTAATCCTTCATGTTGTTTTTTTCCTCAGCCAGTAAAGAAAATTGCAAAACCCACCTTATTCCCTTTGCCCAGACTGCCTTGTTGAGTCTGGTATCAATGCGGACGTCAGGAGTACCCATCTCCTTCATGGCAAACTTCCGGATTTCCTTGAGGGCGCGAGGTGCTCGCTTCTTGAAGCCCCTGGGACAAACACAAAAGCCATTTCTTTAACTTCAGGACACTGTCAGCACTAGACACTTGTTCCATGTGTTCTCCCAACAGAAAACTCCCCAAAGCACTGTGCTGAATAGCAAACAGCTGCACCAGCCTGAGCAGACCTTCACCCTGGCAGGCAGATGCTAACTTTAATAGAAACCACTTAGGGAGAATAATTTCAGTAAAACTTTGCAACCACAAAAATCTCCTGGATCTTAAGCCTTCATTTTAATGTCTACACTTTTGAGTATCTCAGTAACACTGAAGAGCTCAGAGGTGTCACAGACATTCTGAATAAAACCCCTTATGAGCAAAGCAGTGCAACAACAGTATCATAAACATAACCATGACAGAACTGTATCAGTATTGAAATAAGCAGCAGAAGAACAAAACTGATGTTATTCTGAATATCAGCTTTTGCTGAACAGTACCTGATGGTTACCTTCTTTTACACTATCAGGACTGCACCAACACCACCACCAGAACTGTTTTTCTCCCCCAGTACAGCCTGTTCCATGCCCATTATGGGCAGGTCCTGCAGGACTGGGCATCCACAGCAGAACTAAGAGCTGCAGCATGAGTGTTCTGCCATGTTTATTAAACCCACACTGTGACAGGGGCTGTGCCAGTAGTGCCTGAGGTCCCACAGTGGGTTATATCCAGTTATATTATGTGCACACTGCTGTTGATACTTTGAGCTAGAAATGGGAAGTGGGTACTTGATCACAAGTGAGACAAGCATTAAATAAAAAGCATTTAACTCCAGCATATCATGCCCAAAAAGAAAAGTGGACAGCACATCACCCAGCATTAAAACAGAATGAAGTGCCAACCAACAGGCGAGGCCAGAACATTGTATTGCCAGAGCACCACTGCCTCCCATTCCCAGCCACGGTTCTGCAATGCTCCACTGCCTCATTTCTCTCCTATTCCATGTCAGCCACTGCACCAATTGTTTGGATTTGGATGGTGCCTTCCCTGTGCATGCAGGCACACACAGAATGCAAGGGCACTGCCGCTTCCTCTGAAGCACTTCTCCACTACAGCTTCATGAGGTTCAGCATCTAGTCAATCAAAAAGCTACTCTTACCTACACACAACAAACATCCTTTAACACAAATCATATCCCAGTTTACACCTCACACAATTCTTTGATAAGCTTGAAACCAATAATTTGACTACAGCAGTATTTAATTTCTGGAACTTTCTCAGTGGGCTGAAGTTTAAGGATTTGCTTGGGAAAGAATGACAGAAGTAAACTGATCTAACTTTAGCTTAAGTCCCAGAACACTCACACTCACAGAAACAGGCCTATTCCTGAAAGCCACAAGCCAAGCCTGGGGTTGCACACGTCTGTACCTCGGGACACAAAAGAGGCACAAGGGACCACAAACACAACACTCTACAGAAAGTCCTTCTCTGCTCTTTAAACCTACCGAACCTACTTCCAAACGCCACTTCACAGAAGGCAAATTTCGCTGATAAGGAGAACTTACACGCCATGGATCCGCTTGTGAATGTTGATGGTGTATTCCCGAGTTACTACTTCGTTGATGGCAGAGCGCCCTTTCTTCTTCTCGCCGCCTTTCTTTGCGGGAGCCATCTCAGCGACGCTGAAAGGCACCGCGCACACATCAGACGCACATCTCGCACCTTCCCCGTCCCCAGCCCATCGCAAACCGCACAACTCCCTCATGCAGAAACTCAAACCCAAGCTCCATTAACCCCCGGGGTCGCACCGGTCGCAGGCTTCACGCAGCAACTTCCCAGCACCACAGATGCTTTACTTCCATCTCCGCGAGAAGAGCAGGAAGCACATCCGAGACTCTCGGACCACCTCGCACTAATATCCTGGCCAGCCCCAAGCCCCCTCCCTCTGCAAGGCGACCCAGGTGCGCAGCTCACCCCGTCCCGGGATGCACATGAGGGGCCAGACCGGCTCCTTCCCGGGGCAACAGCACGGGCCGTATCCCCGTCCCATGAGTCCCGCACGCCTCCCGGGCCCGGGGCGGGCAGGAGAGAGGCCCCATTCCCGCCGAACGCGGACGCGCCGGGAGATCCCAGCAGGTGCCCCCCTTGCCGGGCCGCCCCCCCGGGCCGGGCCGAGGTGCATTGGCGCCGCGCCGCGGGCTCTGCGGGACGGATGGAGGCGGATTCGGCGGGAGCGGCCCCGGCCCACACTCACCCTGCCCGGGCACCGGCCGGAAAGGAGCGCGCGGGGCACGCCGGGAAACAGGAGCTCTTCCGGGATCGGGCCGGGAAGCGACTGCGCCGGCGGCGGGAGGGGCTGGCCCGGGGGGCGGTGTCTGGGTGTGCCCGGGCCGGGGCTGCTCGCTGGGTGTGCCCGGGCCGGGGTGTTCTCTGGGTGTGCCCGTACCGGGGCTGTTCTCTGGGTGTGCCCGTACCGGGACTGTTCTCTGGTGTCAGTGTGTGCCCGTACCGGGGCTGTTCTCTGGGTGTGCCCGTACCGGGGCTGTTCTCTTGGGCGGTGTCTGGGTGTGCTGGTACCGGGGCGTTCGGTGCCTACCCACCCGCTTCCTCTGTAGGATCTCTCCCTTTTCCTTGCAGTGGTGTGTGAGGAACCCAGCTTGGCACAGTGGTGCTTCCAGCAAGCACTTTGCCTCTTGCACATCTGGAGCTCTTGTTCCAGAGACAGAACCGAGGCATCCCGGCGTGGAGCAGTAGCCTGATGTAATCACCCTGCCTGCCCGGAAAACCGACCTGGGGGATTATGTTGGGACAAGCTGAGTTTTGGCTATAATGAACTAGAACAGCCCAGCTCTGTCAGGAGGACTGGTGTCGCCTTGTGTGTGCAACAGAGAACAAGTACAATAATCCTAAATTGGAATGTGTGTATGGGGAAGAGCAGGAAAAACTCAGTCTTGATGAAAATCTGCTCTTGTGAGCTGTCTGTATCCTTCCAAACAATGCATTAAACCAGCTCAGAAGATGGTAACCCCATGCTATTTACAGCATCTCCCTGTTAACAGCTTACAGCACCACTGGCTTTAGAAAGTTAAGTGTTTGCTCCAAGGCTGAGTTTGGTTTGGACATACCACTGGCAATTGGGAGAGATGTGGGTTTGTAATCCCCGAGAGTAGAGCAAATTCTTAAAGGAATTTTCCCTCCCTGTGTTTCCTGTCATAGTGGTTGAGATCTATCAGTTGCTGCTTCCACAGGTATTTCCTCTGAGGTGCTCATATTCCTTCATTACCTCTTCCTGAACTTTGGGCTTACAGGTTTGTCCCCTCCTTTCCCAGGAGTGTCTGGGATTTATGAAGTCAGCCTCTAGCTTAGCCAACCTCTTGCTTAGGTTTGTCTACATTAATGGAAGGAGAGAAGTTCCTTCAGATACTGAGTGAAACTTTCACATCTAACTTTCTAATCTTCATCTGGTGGGGTCACTCTTGCTTCACTGAATACAACAATTTAAAGGGATGAGCAGGCTAATTCACCCTGGTAACTAAAGTTAGCAGTAAAAACGCTTTCTTAGAGACCCAGTATTTGATTCCCTCATCTTCTCTCAATGAGGGATGAAGGACTGAAATACACATGCACCCATCAGTGCTACCACCCAACCTTGCAGTTGAAGCACCAGGGTAATTCTGTCAATGAATTTTCTTTGGGACATTTTTAGCTTTTTCAGAACTCAGGGCAAATAAGCTTTTTTCCTTTCCATGAAAGCTTACTTTCACAATTTCCAGCTCCTAGCCCAGTTCTCTCTATTGTTCCTATATGGCATAGGAACCTGTGGGCCCTGCTGAATGTGATCCTTGGTACACAAGGGAGGGAAGGCCATGCGTGCACTTTGCTGAACTTCATGCTGGCTCCAGTGGCTGCAAGCTGCCCTGAGGGCCATCCCCTTTCAGTCTTACTGAGGAGAATGAAGACATTCCTGCGCTCAGTTACCCACCTCAGTCTGTGCTAGAGCTTCTCCCTGTCTGCAGAGGGAAAGCAAGCCTGTACCTTGGCTGCTCCATCCTGTAGTCAATTTGAATTTAACACGAAAAGAAGCCTACACAAGGATGCTAAAGTGGAAGCCAGACTGTCTACAGGGCAAGTATTCCAGAAGAGATGTGCCCCAAAACTCAGGACAGCAGTGTCTTAATACACTGAAGCTGGACATGGGTCAAAGCCCTGGCCTATGCTGAATCAAACTGTTCTTTAAACCATCTGTTTTGTGCTAATATAAAACTCTTTGGTTGAAAGTACAAAGCTGCCTGAGGTCTTTAAAGGTGCTTAAAGTTTTAAAGGTGCTTAAAATGAGCTATCTTCACTTGCAGCTAACAAAACTTCCTGAGCTTTCATTCTCAGTGTCTATGCCATGACAAAAACTACAAGGGAAAATACTTGGTTTTTCTAACTGGGTGCCCGACACCATTTAAGTCTGTGGCTAAGATTAAAAGTCTAAAGTGAATCACATAGTTCAACAGTCACAGGAAAATGTGTGCAAGTCCTGCAATAAAGCCTTTTGGCTATTTTATTTTATTCTACAAATAAAGACAACTGTCCATCATTAAATGGAAAAAAATAATAGTTTGAGTTGTATATAGCATGAAACAGTAGTTCCCTTCACAAAAACATTTCTAATTCATTAGTTTATTACAAAATACCCACTCACAAAAAAACACAAGCACAATCTTTATACTTGTGAAATGAGTTGATATTTCATATACAAAATAATTTCCACATAATTCCATATAATTTTATTTTATATAGAAATAGGTCATTATTACAACAGCTGTACAATACACTACTTTTTATTTAATAATTACATAAAATCTTTCTTAGAAACATATCAACGGAAAACATACAAAAAAAGCGAAAAGTGCATTTTCTTTTGTTTTTTTTCCTCCAAAGGAAAATTTAATCCTAAATGTTATAATGAAAGAGATATGTAATAGTCTGCAGCATCCCAAGTCAGTGGGCCAAAACACAGTGCATATTTCTCAGAGACTTGGAGTGGGTGAGTTTAGGTTGAAGAAGGATTCATGTTGTACTACCGGAGAATTGCATGATTGTGCTTACAATTTGAGTTCTCCTTTGCAATCACAATTCATGTAGGAAACAGTCCAGTGTGGGTTGTGGGTTTGTTTTTTTTTTTGGTTGTTTTGTTTTTAGTAATGAAGAACAGTTAGGGTAAGCTGCATAATACTTTTCAGATTCTAAATCAAGGGTTATGAGCTGTAGACCATCTTCACCAATGGCTGGGCTTTTTCCTCCATTGGATGTGCTAATTTGGCCACAAGAATAAAGAAACAAACTTCTCTTTACAGAAAGTGCCTAGTTTTCTCATCTGTGCAGTTGTGCAAAATAATAACAATAATCATAATAAAAATAATCTCTTGTTCTCTCCTCGATAGACCTTTGATGCAGTGCTTTTCATACACAAAAGAAGAACTGAAACAGTGAAGGCCAAGTACCTCATGAGTCTGTTGACAGTCTTTTGCAATTGCCAGATGGCTTCCAGGGTGACAGGGCGGGACTGACGGCCTCTTCCCGTGCTCCCAGAGGTGATGGAGGCTGCACAGGATAGTGCTCCTTGTGACTCTGCTCTGTCAGTACATCCTGTGCTCTCGACACAGCGCAAACGGAAGCCAGCGTGCCGGGAATGCGCTGTCCGTGGCAGTCTGCACTCTGGGCGTACTTCTGTCACAGAGCTTGGAAAGAAATGCTTGTGCAAAAGCCAGAACAGTAAGTACAAAGTCATTCTCTTCTGCCTCATGTGCCCATTGGTTAAAGCTAATCGTGCATTGATTGTGCTGGTGGGACTCTATCGCAGTGGCTGTGGTAAATTTGATGATTCTGATAAACTATTCCTCCTTCTTGATGTTAGCTGCTGTTGCTGTTGTTGCTGCTGTTGTGTCTGATGATACCCCATATTTCCTTGCTGTGGCGAGTAAGATGGCAGGAGCAAAGAATCGGGTTGTTCATTGTGCAAAGAACTTGGTGTTTGCACCTACAGATAAAACAAAATTTATCGTGCGGTTTGATTCTTTCACGCGTTAATGCTCTTTGTCCTCAGCTTACAGGATGCTTAAAAATACTACTGGTTTGCTGGCTTCTATTTCTGGAGCTGTTTGGCATGAGATTAGCTTAACTAATGCTAGAAGGAGTGGACATAAATTGCAACAAAGAACATTGAAATGGTTTTCTCACAGTAATGCACTGCCTGGGATGTGCAGGTTATCCTGAAGAGCCTGTTTGGGAACCGTGTGGGTGAACATGTCAGAAATGACAGGGATGGGTGGCAGAAATGAAACAGCATTTTCTAATGTGCCTCATGCTGTCCCTTCTAGCCCTTCCTTTTCCTGAGCTTACAGTTGGGTGTGACCTTGCAGTGTTGAAGCTGATGTGAATTTTGCAGATGCTTTATTGGAAACAGTATCTGCCAGACTTTTTTCATTAATTCTCAGGCTATGATAAGGATTTCATTTCAATAACAAGAGTTTAATAATTTGAGGTTGGTTATACTCTTTGGGTGATGCCAGTGGATATGTGACCAGGTTTCAAAGACTTGGTTCAGCTCCTGTTGAACTAATACAGACACACCTCATTTCCTCCCTTTATTTTAGTATGTGTTGAATTAGGTCAAAAATAAGTATTTTTTCATATTCGAATCACCTGGTTCTTCCAGGCAACGTGCTCCACTTTATCTTCTTTGCCTTGTGGAGTTGAGAAAACAAGTTAGTTTCCTGAAGGGATCCAGATATCTGATCCAGATCTATTTTATGTTGATGCTGGTAATTAAAAATCATCTTTTGACTTGTAAACTAAGCAAATTTTCTACTGAATAAAGAGAACAGAACAAATCCTAAGGCACTGATTTTCTCCAGCTGGAAATAAACTTTAAATATATCCAAGATAATCTGATTATGCTTTAAATGTACAGAATTAGTAATTTTCTTTTAAATATTCTGATTGTTCCCACTGCTCCCTTGCTGTACTAGTACCAGCCACCGTAGCAGTGTGTCACAGGTCAGAATCTCTTAAATGGCCATTTCTGCCAGGATCAGGCTCCAGCAGAAACCTGGGCCCCATTTGCACAGCCCACTCACCTTGTTCCTCTGTGTGCACACTTTACACATCATCCTCTTTGTCCTACCTGCAGGTAGCGTTGCTGCTGATGCTGTTGGTGCTGGAGTTGCATAGGTGGCAAAGAGGATGGCTGGGAAGGAGGGGTAGTGGTGAACCCTTGGTTTAACACTGCTTGTCCCATCAGTACGATTGGAGAGCTGCTGCTGGAAGTCTGCACTTCCAAACTTTGAAACATTTGTTGGGTTTGAGAATACCTATGGAAGAAAGAAGCAAAACAATCAAGAACAAAGTGTTGGAAACAAAGGTCTTCTCTTAGAAGGGGGATGGCAATCCCTAGTCTTCCTAAATCATAGAATCACAGCATGCTGACCTTAAAGACTGTCTAGTGCCAACCTGCCTCCCATGGGCAGGGACATCTTCCACTAGATCAGGCTGCTCAGAGCCCCATCCACCAATCTGGCTTTGAACACTTCCAGGCATAGGGCACCCACCACTTCTCTGGGCAACCTGTTTCAGTGCCTCACCACCCTCACAGTAAAGAATTTCTTCCTAATATCTAATCCAAACCTGCCCTCTTTCAGTTTAAATTCACTAACTTTTTTCCTATTCCTATATGTTCTTGTAAAAAGTCCCTCCCCTTCTCTCTTGTAGCCCCTTTTAGATAGTGGAAGGCTGCTGTAAGGTCTCCCTGTGCCTTCTCTTCTTCAGCCTAAACCCCCCAGATAATTCCCAATAAATTATTCCAGTGCATGGGACCTGCTAATATGAACAACAGCATTACTGGCAGCACTGCTTTCCCTTACTCTGTGCATGAGCTGGGCTTGGAGGGAAGAATACATCTCACCTCAAAATCCAGATCACATTTTAGATTCATTAAGAATTCTGGTTTATGCACATCTTGTCTTCAGCCACAGCATTCACATCCCCGGCTCATTAAACCAAATGGCCTTTGATTCTGTTTTAATATGCTGAGCCCTGAACTGCAGCAAGAGAGAAGCCAATGCACCGCCTGTCCTGCTGCCTGTGCTCCCCTGGGGGGGTGGTGATCTCCTGCAGACACAAGGCTAGGGTTGATTACTTCCTAAGCTGCTCATACGCATATTGCCACTTATCAGCAGTTCCCATCACCATGAGCCCTGCTCTAGGAACAGAAGAAGCCTCTAGAAAACCTCTGGAATGAGGGATGTGACAGAACCAAAATACTCATCTTCTCTTGCCATTCTGCTTCTGCAAAGCAAAACTTAAATATGTGTTGTTTTGTGGAAGGCTGTGGGCAAAACCACAATGGAACTATTGCCAACCCAGCCTGATTCTGTTTATCCTGTAAAGGGTGATGAGATCATAGTGTGGCTTGTGTTCACTCAACAGCTGTTCAACATTAGGGTTTAGTTAGAAATGCTACAGTCTGGGTACTTGTATGAGGATGGGAGCTCCTATAAAGGGGTCCCATGAGTCAAGTCTACATGAACTGGGAGATGCATCTTTGCAAATAAGGCCTCTTTTATTCAGAGGCTTAAAGCAGAGCTACAATATTTACATTTGACAAATTAACTCAAGATAATTTTAAACAACAATAATGATGTCTAAAAAAAAAACAAGTACTGAATACGTACATTCCTGAGATAACATTAGAAGAGTACTGTTTTGTAAAAAGAATTATTTTTAAAGGAATGATGTGCAAACAGTTGGTTATTATTTTATCAGTTCACTATTAAGTACAGTGACAAAAAACAGCGTAACAAAGGGTATATTTTGACCAGTGTGTTCTGCCTCCTTCATCTAAGTTTTGAGGAGATAAAACAACTGAGCTGATGCTTTCTATTTTCACCAATCATTTAACTGAGCCAGTGCTGACTTTCTCACATTTACCTTTGGTGGGTCAGAAGTTCTAGTGCTGAAGCAGGCAGCATGTGAGGGACAACAATTCCCCCAGCCATGGCTTGTTAAAATGCCACTGGCACTTTGTGTTTCTCTCTGTCACTCTTCCTGATATGACCAGGCAGGATAAGGCCGACCCAGATGCTGGAAGGCAGGCTCAGCACAGTAACACATTCCCAATATTTATAACTACTTAATCATCTTACAAAAGAAGGCTACTTCCCCTCAAAAGCAACTTTAATGTTTTATCTTCAACAAGGCACGTACTTGGCCTGGGATCCCGCCATGCTGAGGTCTGAAGGGTGTCTTGCATTACAGGACCCAGGCATCATGGGCTGAATAGGCTGGCTAAGCAACAATCTGGCACACGAGGGAAAAAAAAAAAGACATTGCTGGAAGACAAGGACCATACAACTCCCACAGTGTGCAAAGAGAAGCGGCATTTTCACGGGCACGGCACCGGGCTGAGGAGTGTGAGGAGCTCTGATCCAGCTGCCGGCTGTGGCAGGCGCGTCCTGGGCACCGCGAGGCGGAGGCTGGGGCAGCGCCTGCCCTCTGGGGTGGTATAGGTACTGGACATCCACCTCATAAATCACATTTTTTACCATTATTATCTGCTAGGTATATGGATGCTTGAATAATATTTTACAACTTCGATTTAATTCACCTTGTGCTCTTCAAAGCCAGCAGCAAGGCATCAGTTTTCATAACGCTATTGGGTGACACAGCTACAGTTTGGGAATTTTAATCCACCCGTGCATTCCTGCAGTCCCAAAGCCGGGGTGCGCCGCGCCCGCTGTTCCCTTGGGGCGGAGCTGTACGCCCAGCCCTCAGCCCCCGAGCGCGGAGCCGGCCCGTACCTGAGCTGCTGGTCGTGGCTGCAGCCGGCGGGCGCGGGGGTGCCGCCGCGGGACAGGCCGCCAGGGGGCGCCGCGGGGCCGCCGCCGCCGCCTGAGGCGAACGGCGCGGGCGCGGGTGCGGGTGCGGGGCGGGGCGGGGCGCGGCCGCCGCCCGGCGCCAGCTCCGCGCTCCGCGCCGCCTTCGGGCCCTGCAAGAGAAGAGGAGAGAGCGGGGAGACAGCCCGGCTGCGGCACCAGTGCCTGGCGCTGCCGCCAGCCGGCTCCTGCCACCGTACGCGAAACGACTGTCATGGCCACAGCTGCCCCGGGCCCGCTCCTGCCGGCCCGCAAACCTAAACGACCCCCCCAGTTACGGCAGGAGCAAAGTGAAGTGTGAGGAGCTGCCGCCGACCCCCGTCATAGCAAGAGATTAAAGAATAAAAAAAAGTGTTGTTTTTCCCCCCGCCCCCCCATTTCACAGAATGACAGGCCAGGTCAGGTTGGAAAGGACCACAGTGGGACATCTGGTCAGGCCTCCATCCGCCAGCAGGGCCATCCCAGAGCACAGGCACAGGATCGTGTCCACAGGCACAGGATCGTGTCCAGACCGTGATTGAGAATCTCCAGCGAGGGAGACTCCACACCCTCTAGGGGCAACCTGTTCCAGTGCTCGGTCACTTGCACAGTGACAAAGAAGTTCTTCCTTGTATTCTGACGAAACTTTCTGGGCATCAGTTTCTGCCCCTTGCCCTGTATTTGCTATACACTCTCTACTTTATTAGAGTCATTATAACACAGGAATGAAGGAGGTGAAATGCTACAGCTGTGGGCTCAGAAGACAATAATGGAAATATGCTTGCTACGCAATTGGGAAGCAGAGGAACTCAGTTTTCTGTGAAGGGAGGTACAACAGGTGGGTGGAAGAGCAAACACTGGAAATGTTGAGAAACCAGCAGTATGAACAAAAAATACAGTGCCAAACCTAATAGCTTTCACAGATCTCAGTTACTGCTCAGGCTGAACTTTATTTTGCTCTGCAGGAACCTGTTAACGTTGACAGCCTGAGGGTCTCAGAAGAATCTCAATGTATTCTGTGTGCCACCACAGCAGACAGGCTTTGTTGTGTTGGTGGTGTTCGACTGGGCTCAGGGAGCAAGTATTCTGAGAGGTCTCACTATTTCAAGTTTCCAGTGGGATCAGTCAGGTTTCTTTCAGGACCACCTGAAGACCAGTAAGTCACTGACACGTTTTGCATGCCTCCCTCCTCCATTTTCAATCTGAAACAGCTGCTCAAGTAACCCTCCTGGCTGCGATATTAAAAACAGGCTTTAAGGTAAGGTAAACACTGTAGGGAAACCCTTTTTATAGGCTGCCCTTTTACAGAAGCATAGGAAAGGGAAGGCAAAGGCATAGTTACAGGACTGACACGATTTTACTCGCTTGCTTAAGAACAGCTCAGTGTCTCCTGTCCATCTAAATGCTTCTCTGTTCAAAGAAATGATTACCTGGCTCGATATCACGCTTGCTTCTCTCAGTGACTGCTGGTTCGGCGTTTGTGAAGATGTGATTTGCCCTTGAAGTTGAGAACTGGGGACAAGCTGCTGCTGAGAAAGGGTCCCTGACCTCTGCTGTAGCTGTTGTGGGTCCAGCTGCTGAGTGTTGCTAAAGCTCAGGGACACTGTTGGCTGCTGTAAGATCATCTGGAAAAGAAGAAGGGAGGATTTATTTACATAGCCCAGATGTTTTGAATAATGAATGTGACAGAAGTAAATCCAAAAGTATATTCTAAAATAAAGTTATCACATTTCTGGAATCACAGCACGTTTACTGTTAGTTGGAAATCACCTATCATTCCTGCATTAACAGCTCTATTGTCTCTAGTTCCTTGGTTTCTTGTTCTGCAAGTGCACCCATTACTTGTGAAATGTGTCTACAAGGTGCAAGTCCTCTCTCCATGGGGCAGGCACAACCCTCTTAAGAGCAGTTCCCAGTACATTCACTGTGTTCTGGGGCATCCTGACCAAAGAGAAGAGAGTAACTCCATGTCTTTTCAATCCTTTCAACAAAATCCACCTGCCTTTCAGACAGAACTATCTTTTAATTTGTCTCTGGAAATTCCCAACAGTTTACACCCAGCTGAGTTGTCAAATGTTTTTAATGAGGCCACAGTCAGGCCAGAGCTCTCCAAGCTGAATGGCCGTGTCCTTATCACTGACAGGATGTGTAAACAGACAGTCACTGTCATTTATCTGATTTCCCATCAGGTAACTGTCACCTGGTGTTCTTCCTAACTGTGCCATGCATTCCACTTGTGCAAAAGAGCTAGCACCTCCTCTCTTAGTGTTTCTGTAAATGATGTCCTCTCTACTTTTGTATTTCAAGATGAAGCTTTCTTCTTTAAAAGTTACAGGACTTGGGAATTTTTGCTCTTCTAGGGGCTATTTTTTTATTACAGCTGTAAAGAGGGAAAAGTAATATTTTAAAACAATATGTTATTAATGCCACAAGCTCTCTTTGCAGTATTTCAGACCTAGCCTTTCTGCCACCAAGGGCTGTATGGAGATACACATCCCACACTGTTGACAGAATTTTTGGATCTGATTCTGATTCCACACCACTGTTGCATGTATGGAACTTCATTAATTTAAGTGGAGCTACTTAAGTTTTAAATGAAATCAGAATCACAATTATTCTCTTTATTATTCATCCATCAGTCTCATGCCTAGCAGTACATCTGAGGTATGCCCAGTAATTAGTACACCTTTGTGCAGCTTATTGCTGTATTAACAATTCCCTAAACTATCATGTCTCCTCTCATTTTTCCTGGAAAAAGCCCATAGCTTTTCCAAAGGCCCAGCATAATGTATTGCTTTTCTTTGCAAAAGTATGGCTTGATCCATCATGGTTGTACTTATTTACCTAGCTTTAAAAACACAGCTTATTTAAATATGATAAATTTTTAATTAATTTATGCATGCCAAGATTTTACCTAGGAAAAAAGGGACAGACAAAGCTTACATTAATCATCTGGGAGAAGGGGACGATTAAGGAAAAGCAACATCTTGTTTCAGGTGCTGTAGGCTAACCACATCTCAGAGATGTCTGATAGGAATAAATGGGTCAAGTGACAGGGTTGGGGCTGCTGCTTGCAGCGGGTCTGAAACTAGCTCTGAGTGTTGTCTTTTAAAAACACTGCTCACTGAGTATGGAGCCATTACATATCAGAAAGACAGATGGTCTTGCAACTTCTGCCAAGTAAATAGGCCTTATTATGAATAAATCAAAGACAAATATAATGAAAATTCATTTAAAATTCATTTTCTTGTTTATTTTCTGTACATAGAAGCTAAGTTTTGGACATGTTTAGTACATGAACTCCCTTGATTAGCCCTAGCCATGAGGCAGGTCGCCACTGATATAAAATTTGATATAAAACTAAGAATGGGCAAAGCAAGTGGTGCATGTGAAAAAAGTGATGGGAAGGGCTTGTGAGCCCACTGGTACTGGACAGATCACTGCAAATTAAGACATTTAGGAGGATTAGCTTAGTGTTCTCCTTGTACATGGCACACAGCACTGGAGAAACACTCAGCTCACCCAATGCAAATTCAACATCTATCAAGGTGAATGTCAGGTGGGGTGTGAACTTGCAGCAGACTACTTATTTAGCAGGAACTTCCCTGTGTGCTTACTTTACTTCCAGGTGAAGGCCAAGGAGTTTATCCTCCAAAGAAAGCAGAGTAACCTACTTTGCAATTATCAGAGTGTGCCACTGGGTAGGAACGTGCACAGTTAATGGTTGGCAGCTAACACACCATAAATTCAGAACCAAGTTTATCCCAGAAGGCCAATTTCATTTGTTCATGTGTTTGTACCCTGAGAGGGCTCTGAGTGCTTCATACCTGGGGACCCTCTGTTGCCATTATAATGGCCAAAGCAGCATTGTTACCCTCTGGACATAAAAGACCTGGAAAAAAGCTTAGAGCAGGAAGCAATGGTGGTTGTGTCCCTGCAGAACTGAAAACTCAAGAGTTAACCTGACAGAGGATCAAAGCATGACATTTCCACTTGTTAGTTAAACCTAAAAGCTTAACTTGTACAAAATTAATGGTGGTTTTTCGCAATGTGCCTCTTTTGTGATAGTCTTGTCAGAATTCCCCCAAAACGCTGAAATACAGCAGCTTTAAATAACAAGAAAAACCTTTTCACAAAAAATGAAATCTTTCCCTAAGTAGATAAATTAGCAGCCCCCTAACTGTATTGCTGCTAATGATATGTCTCGTTGGTGATTTTGTGGACTGCAAGGTCAGTGAAGCATCTTACAAACATTTTTTAATTGGCCAGATTGTTAACATACACAGCAAAGCAGCAAGGGAGAGGAGGGACCCTCTGACACTGCTGCCCCCTCATTCCAAGATAGAAGAGCCCTACAGCTAATGGCTGAACCACACTGACAAGGCATCCTGAGGAAAACATCTTTTTGACTCTACCTGTCCTGTGGATAATCAGGGGATTATAGCTTTTGGGCTCATCATTACAGGCATCAAGACTCTTTCTTTATGTAAAATATATAAAGATGAGAAGCACAGCACTGGGAAGCTGAGATTCATGACTTCGAAGAGAGCCTGCTTTGCAAATGATGGGTGGCTGTGGATGGTCTTGATTGTAGTTCTTGCAAGCTCTTCTGGTTCAGCCTTTCTGCCTTCCTCTTGCATCTGTGAATCATTAGCTAGACTGTTCAAACTGGAGCAGACACAGCATCCTTCAGACTTCTGAGGTTACTCTTCCTGCTCTTGTCCTTCGTTGTCAGGAGAAGCAGTAACAGGGATCTAATGGGGTTTTGAACACTTTTATTCAGGGCCTGCAACCCTCCCGATAGTTTCATCTTTCTCTGCACAAGGCTCCTGCAAACAGTTTCTAATGCAGACTACTGTGCTCAACATCTGTCTGTCTGGGAAAGCATTTCTTAGTGGACTGCTGTACTCAGTTTTGAAGATCTCTGAAGGAAATGGAAATCGAGCTTAATTCTCCATGGAGCTACCTGTACATTTCTATGTGGAAGGGAGTGAACCGGTGGGGATGATATGCTAATAAATCAGCTAATAGGGGAAAAGCAGGAAGCACTTCCCCCTTTTCAAACAGCCTACATCACTCCCCCACACTTACAGCTCTATTATGCAGTGTATTAAAGACACCAGAAATGTGCTTGATAGTAGCCAGTTTGTTACAATGCATTTTAGCTTTGATAGTAGACACAGATCAATGTCTGACATCCAGCTCCCTGAATGATGAAATCTGTGCAGCAAAGCACGTGGTTGGATTTCTGATTTAACAGTTTACTCCTCGCTGCTTGTGAGTCACAAAAGAGCTGCATGCAAAAGTGTGCAGCTTTCTTTCAAATTACCCCTAGCCAAGTAAGAGAAAAATTATTCCTCATGTCAATCTATCCTTGCAACAGCACAGTAATTTCTTTGTGTGTTTTTTGTTTTTTTTTTACCTAGAGAAAGTTGGAGAAGAAAAAGGTCCTGGCCAGGAGTCAGTGTAACCACTTGCATCTCATCACCTTGTCTGATTGCTCTGAGGAGACCAAAAGGCACACAAAATACAGAGGATGTGTTCTCCATCCAGCATTGCTGGATGATCCCTGTCCAGCATTGCCATTTAAGGCAAATATGCAGCCCCCTGCATTTCCAAGCTCTTTCCATTCTCCCTGCCTCTCAGTACTGCATCTGTAAACTGGAAATTGGTAGGTACTGACAGAAAAGAACTTGTAATGGTCTGAAAATACTTGGTCCAACCTGGTGCAGTCTTCATGCGAGAGGGCATCACCCAGATGATGTAAGTCAGAGCTACAAACTGGTAACGGGGGGGGGGGGGGGGGGGCAATACAGATCAACTCACCATTAATTTACCCTCTGGGCTTCTGCCTGAGCTCCCTCTGAGTGTATGTGAGAATCTGTCCCATGGTCTTTGTGCTGTTAAATGCATCCTAATGCATATAGGAAATAGCTTTCTAAAACCAGAATCTGTTTCTTGCATATAAGAATGTGCTCTGAAATTCTGTTTTTGCCTGAATGACGAAAAAAAAGAGTGTGTATGATTATTGAAGACATCACCAGGAGAGAGTAATGGTTGTCACCCAATTAAAAAGAGAGAAAGTGAGAATATAATGTCTCTTGATATTCATAATAACAATAATAGCTTTCAGACATATGACATGATTCTGAACTGAACACCTGTTAATTGCATAGAGAATTTTTCTTCCCATTAATCAAAGTCAGCAGAGAACCAACAGAAGAAACACACTGAAGCTAAACCCGGTCTCCCTGTGTGATTGTATGGCACCAGAACAGGGAGTTCTGGGTTTGGAACCCACAGCTGCTGTGTCATCTTACAGCAGTGCACATGCAGCAACTTAGGTGGCAAAGTTTCTAATTTGGCTTTGCTGATCCCTTAATTACCTAAACATACGATCGCAATTTGTTAATGTGTGAAACTGCATTTCACAGATGCTGATCATGGGTGAGAGTCTATTTCAGTGTGGAAGTTGCAAGCAAAATTCTCACTGACTTCAGTAGGTCCCGTCCTGTTTGTAAAATACTCTTGAGATGTTTGTTTCCTTGACAAAGCTTGTCTTCTAAAATAATCTTGTTAGTATAGTACTCACCAAGTCCCCAGTGCCACATTTCTAGCAAGGATCATTTAACCTGGCATTTATATTTAAATTATGAGGAATATAGTAGTAATCACCCACATTCAGAAAACTCCATAAAACTGGATGATTTGTCCACTTGTTGTTAAAGGAAACCTGTGATCTACTAAACTTCACTTACTATTATTTCTGAGGTTTGGTAGACGGAAGGGGTACAAAGCACATACTGTATCAGAGAATTCTACCTCTGTGTAGGAGGTGTCAAAGGCAGAAGCAGAGCAGGCTCAGTCAGCTTCACCCTAAAGGCTTAAGCCTGTCTGGTGAAGAAAAAATTCAGATACCTCCAAGGTGTGAACAAATTAACATTAGCAGAATTTCAGGGGTTTTAAGGTGACAAGGAAGTCTGAACTTGAACACTCTTTCTACTACAGCTCCTCAGTCTGAAGACTTGGTAGATAAAGTAATAAAATGCAATTGTAAATGACCCTAATTATTCTTCTCCTCCTCCTAAGGCTGAGGTATTCCTTCCTTCTCTTCTTCCAGAGAGCTCTTAAACCTTTCTTAACAGAGGTTACTCAAAAGGCTTTTAGAAGGCAACATCCGTCTACAATTCAGATGAGCTACTTTCTACTTGTCCAGATATCCTGGACTCTGGAACAATTTTAAATTTGCCAAGCCTATCAACAGAGAGAGGATGCTTGACTCTGTCCCTTCCAGCAGTAACGCACCTGTACGCTGGAGTCTTGGACCAGGCAGAGCTGCTCCTGGATCTTCTGGAGCTCCTCCTGCTGCCAGCGGATGTTGGCCTGCAGGATCCGTGTCCGCTGCTCCAGCTGGTCCTTGATGGTCTGGAACATGCTGAATTGTGCTGAGAACTGGGGGGAGGAAATAAAAAAAGAGGGGAGGGGGGGAAAATCAGTCATTCTAATACAAACAGCCTCAGTAGAACACTGTTCTGTAAGGAGTTACTGGTCTCTTCATTGTAAAGCACAGCTAAAAAATAAAAATGTCTTTGTAATATACTAACATGCAGACAGAGACATCTTGTCTATTTTCAGGGTTATGCACATATATTAAATTTCCTCGGCTAGAATGATCTGCTTACAGTTGACCATGTTCTGCTGTAAGGACTGTTTTTGGGAATATGCTACTTTAATATATCAAGAGCATCTTAACTGGATGGCAAATGAATGCATTATTTTCATTAGCTTGTAGTTTGGAGCCCTTAGTGTGGCATAACAGCATAATCCAGATGTGTTTTACTAATGCTTTCCTTTTTCAGATCAGAAATAGCAGTTCTGCAATGCTTTGTTCTGCTGATGACTTACTAAGGCATCACACAATAGACCAAAATAAACATTTTCTAGATTTGTACAGCTGAGTAGCACTTAAATGACAAGAAATACTCATTAAGTTATTTTTATATGTGATATAAAATGAATAGCTCAACTCAGTGGAAGAAAGGCTGTTCTAAATAATAGTAAAAAATGGAGATCGTTAATCAAGGTCAAGAAGCAGGTGCACCTCCAATAGCAGCAATACTGGCACAAACTGAAATAATCAAGAGTTGTGGAGAGGACTAACAGCAATAAATCCCTAATATTTGGTGCTTTCAGGTACAATTCAAAGTTCACCAAAGTTAATTATTACTTTAATAGGCTTTGGAATAATTGCTTTTGATAAGCTCATATTCTAAAAGTAAAAAACAGTCTTTGAAAAAAAGAACAAAACCCTTCAAAAATCTTTTTAAGTTTTTATGTAATCAAGGCATCCAAGATCTTCTTGAAAACATGCAGGGCTGTGAGTGTACAGGCAAAAAAAAATAATTGCTGTGACTGGAAAATGCTGCCCTGCCCTATATTTGTTCCAGTGGCTCTGTGCTAGTGGGTGAGCTGATGCTCGCTGCTGGAGCCTTCCTGCTCCATGGTGCACTGGCTTACATTGTTTCTGGCTTTTTAGTAGGGGAAAAAAGATAACAAGACAGGAATTAAGGAGTGCTCTGCTGCTAGCAGCACTGTACACTTCCTTAGATGAAATTTCTGGCTACTTGGAGAAGGCTAAATGTGACAGAATAGATTTGTATCAGCTAACTAGCACATCTTAAATCAGTTAAGTATGTGAAAGTACCTTTACCTTCCCTCTAGCAAAGCTGACATCTCCAAGTAAATGGCCTTTGGCAGAGAAAGAGCGAGAACTTCAGGAAGTTTATTTCCATTTATCAGGCAGAGGGAGGCTTTCCCACACAGCCTGGGAGGTCACTGCACAGAGTGATGGCCAGGTGGGGGTCAGTCTCTCAGCCAGCCCTGCTTAGGGGCAAGGAGGGCTGCTGAGGTGGTACTTGCAGCTGCTGGTGACAGAGCCCCTTGGCTGCCAGAGGCATCTGTGAGCACTCACTGCTTGCACAGTCTGCCCAAGGCGGGGAAGGGAGCCCTTGGCCCTGCTGTGACTCATGGTGCTCGTGCCTGCAAACAGCAGTGCCATCATCTGCAACCCACTCCTCCCCAGAGCAGAAACATGGTGTCAAACCTCCCAAAGGGAAGTCTGTGTTACTTGGAATTGGGGTTACAGAAGCCAGATCAGGGTCTCCTTTTTTCTTTCTTATCCATGTATAAAGAATTAACCTGAGGAATGGCTGAGCAGAGACCTCAGATGTTTGGGAATAAGAACAAGTGACTCAAAGGGGAATCCACTGCTGTTCGTTGCAGCCCAGCCTTTTGGTTCCGAAGAGTCTCAGGTATCCTGGTTTAAGGAGTGGAATGATGCTGTGAGCAACACATCATGGAGGAGATACAGCAAATTCCTGCTTTAACCTGGCCTGTACAGAAGGATCTTTTAAAAAGACAAGTCTTGTTATCTAATTATATGAACTCTTTTAGAGAGGACTGCTTTTAAGTTTTTAAAAGGATCCTTATTAGAAAAGGAATTAAAAACAGTTTTAGCAAAGAGCTTCATTTTAACTGCCTGTCTTCGTGATGGCAGACTTTTGATTAATATGCAAATTCCTTGATGACCCTTTGAGAAAGGAACCTGATTTTCTTCAATTGATCAATGTAAGGAATTTTAAACTAAGTAATTTCACAATCACTTTATACTTCAAAAAGAAATAAAATCAATTTTCAGGTCTTAGTTTTAAATTTGAATTTGCTTTGCGAAGTTGCATACAAGAATGTATTGCTGTTGATTTTAAATTATTATTCCTTAATTTTTTTTGTGCAGGTTCTTATATTTAGCATATTCATCTTATATTGTCTTTTTGTTCTCTCTTTTACATGCTTTCTGTATTAAAATACTTAACATCAACAATTAGCTGGTATACTGGAGTGAAAGCTGTTATGGAAGACAAGGAAATTTCTCTTTTGCTTTTTTCCTTTTCCCACTCTAACCCCCAAATTGTTGATAACTCTAACCATGATCTCTGTGCTTACAGAGCTCCTATTGTTTTTGTACAATGAGACACTAACAGCAATTCAACTGCTCCAGAGAGTATTTATCTCAAGATCATTAACCTCTCTACTAATTAAGGGAGAAATCTCTACTTGTATAATAAATTAAAAGAGCTTAACTCAAAACCTTTCACAGAAAACACTGCTCAGGTTTAACTCTGCCATTGGCATCCGATGAAGTTGCTCTTCATCTCACTTAGGTATTTACAAATCCACAGAATTCTTAGATAAGTGCATGTAATACACAGAAAACTGTCATCTTCCTAGATACAAACACGGGAAACTAAACCTGTGAGATCTCTATAGTTGCACCAGTTTAATCAAGGTTTGTTAATGCAGGCAAAAAAAGCCCTCAAAACAAACAAGCAAAAACCACAGCAGTAATTTTAGTCTGGTTTCTTAAAAAAAGAGTAAAATAAAGTGATGCATTTGGGATCATGTCAGCATATGTTCTGGTAGAGAAGGGCTTGATGCACTAGTGCTGGGTACGGTCCAGGGAAGTTCTACAGACCAGGGAGAGGGGCTGGCACTTCCATGCTGTGATTCCTCTCCTCCACCATGCCCAAGGAGAGGTGTTTTTCTCCACTGAGTGCTACCCCACGGTGCCAGGGTTACTCCCTCTCTCTAGGTGCTGGGGGGCTGCAGCCAGGAGCAGGGACCTGTGGCCCCTGTGTCTGTCAGGACGGTTCCTCATTTCTAATGTGTTGAACAAAAAGATGGATCTCCCAAGACAATCTGTTCCTACAAGTGTCATGACAATAGGTAGCTAGGTAAAGAAAAGAGACCCTATTTGCTTTGTAGCTGAGTTTCCTTTAAAACTTTCTTTTCTGCCTGTCTTCCAGCTTTCTTTCAATTCTTCTGGCCCAAGAGATGAGCCATGTTTCTTGCTGGAGACATTCAACAGAGTTGAGAGAGTGTCAAAAATACCAGATTGCTGTAACTTCATGAAGGCTTTAGCTGAGCAAAGGAGAGAAGGATCCACTCATCCCTTGCTCCTGTGGGAAAGGCTGGCTCCATGCACCAGTCCTGCAAGGCACAGCCCCTGGGAAACTGGATTTCATTAATTTTGCAGCTCACCGAACGACTTGTTCTTTCTTCCTTCATCTGAATAACACCTGCTCAATCCCAAACGGATTATTAGTGTTAATTATTATTCAGTCATCAACATCCGCTGTGTTGCAGGGGATTTTAATTTATGACAATGAGGAAGGCAAACAAACAAATATTCTAATTGGGAGCACTTGGTTTAAAGTAAACCATTTACATTCAGGTGACATCTAGGGTGACACTGTGCTGTCTGTTCATTCACACAAGCAAGGCACAAGCTAAAATCGCATTTCAGTGGAGACAAAACCATCACAGCCTTTGCTGGAAATAAAACTACTCAAAGTTTAAGCAGATGGTGCCCGAGGCAGCAGCTAGCTGC
Source organism: Ammospiza caudacuta (assembly GCF_027887145.1). Lineage (NCBI taxonomy): Eukaryota > Metazoa > Chordata > Aves > Passeriformes > Passerellidae > Ammospiza > Ammospiza caudacuta. The sequence continues at coordinate 90,859,591 of NC_080594.1, read as the reverse complement.
TCACTGCAGACACAGTTGTGGCCACTTATAATGTTTTCCCTGCTGCTGCCACCCTGTAGCCAAATGTTAGCCACAAGGATACCCAGGGCCTTCCAGCTCCTGCCATCAGTCACCATCAGCTAAGGACAAGTGGCAGAAAGGCAGAAGGGACAAACCTGTGCAGCTCCTCCTGGCAGCGGGGCACCTGGCCACACCTTTTCTACAAGCTATGGGCTTGTGTTTTGCCACTAAACTGCACAACTGGAAATGGTCAGCTAGGAAGCCAAGAAAGTGTTCCTGGTAGGATGCACATGTACCTGGTTTTGTTCCTCACTCACCTAGTGCTGCAGGCACCTTTGTCTTTTGAATAATTAATTATATTGCTGTAGGCTGACATGTTAATTATTTTAAAGTGGGACGTACAGTGTAGTATCATAACATTCATAACAGTTTATGAAAATCACACGTGTGTGGAGACTTGGTACTCTCTACAGGAGTTTTTCTATGGAGTGTGAACATCAGCAGCCTGAGCTGCAATGTCCTGGTGTTATTTCCCTGCTCCAGGTCAAGCTTCATCCTGAGCTTCGCCAGGAGCACTGCTGTGACTGCTGCCAGAGGGCTGCCTGTGTAGACAGAGTCAGCCCTCTTCCTTTCACTAAGATTTCAGTGGCCAAAGAGGCTTAATCAGTGACTGGATGGCGCTCTAATTTGTCAGAAAAAAAAGAAATGTAGCTGGTGTGCCAGAAAGAGCCTTTTACTGGGAAGGGACAAGGCAGTAGGGGTCTTGGTAAACAACTGGAAAGCTTCTCTTCACAAAGAGCTTTGATGGAGAAGAAAGGGAGGTAGAAAAAAGTCAAACAAAACACACAGAGACTTATAATACATAAACTAATTGATGTTTGAAAATGCATTAATGAATAACGGGGAAAAGTATCTGCAAAAGAAAATGAATGTTCAGAGCAGATAATTGATATGCTGTTTATTCGCTGCATGCTAGCGTGGAGTCATGAAGAGAATATTAAACATGGAAGATAAATGAGAATTTGTTATTTTAAAGCCAGGATCCTCAGGACTTTATATGCTTTATGTGCTACAGAAATAAACTCTGGGGTCTTGTGAGTGAGTATGTGGTATCAATGGTAGAAGCAGTCTAGGTCCAGCAATACTCTGTCATTCCTAAAATCAGAGGATGATGGGGTGTATCATCAGAGCAGAACCACAGGAGAAAAACAATGTGCTGGGAACATGGTATGCAAATCTGTTCTTCAAATTCCACTGCAAATGTAACCCTGAGGTGATGTTTTGGGCCATCACCCACTTTTTTAATAGACTGGAGGAATATGAAATTTGTCTTCAGTGGCATCCTCACCATTACTGGCACACTCACAAAATGGGTGTTGTTGAATTTGCATGTCCTATACTGCTAGTTAGTTCTGCATCAGCACAGCCAAACAGGTGTTTTTAGCAGGACTGGATGTCTCTGTTAGTTTTTGGTTTTAATTCTCATTGTGAATTTGATCTTGAAGGGACCTGGTGCTGTAGAAGTGAAGTTGGAAATTCTTCTTCCATCTGGTTTTTGTCCTCTCATGAAACAGATGTGTGCACACCTGAACCTACATGCACCTGGGCTTCTGAACACCTGCATGCAGTTATATGTTTAAACATACAAGTGTAAAATTCATATTACTTTTCCCACAGTATTTTAAGTGGTTGAGAGTTTGGATTTGGGGATTTTAGTTACTAGAGAGGTAACTTAAAAGCCCCAAAATGAGAAAGTATCAGGAGATAAGCAAGTGACCTATTCCACTTCCAAATCCCCAACTAACCTGTGCCAGAGGTGCAGGCTGATTTTGCAGAGTTGCTTGAGGCAGCAACTGCTGTGGGAGAAGCTCACATGGAAGCTGAGAAGGCAAAGAAACCTAGGTTAAAAACAAAACAAACCAAAACTTTATTTAGAAGTTTGGCTTCTTTAAATTTTAGGTTTCTTCTAATGCCGTGGCTTCTGTGTAAGTTGTTTTTAATTGCTAAGCTGCGTATGTGGCACATGCTGTTACACCCTCTGCCTGTTTCCATGATTCCTTGTGAAGTTACCTGAAGAGCAGTAGGCTGGCTGAGTCTGTGCACAGATAAATCCTGCTGTGCGCTCGGTGCTCTCGGTAAGGGAGTGTTGGACTCTGTAATCAGCTTTGTTGGTGTAGCTGCAAGAAAAGCACCAGTGAGATCTCTCATGCTGGAAATCAACCCTGTTTGAAGGGGGTAATACAACAAGACCTGGGTAGAAATTGTAATGGCCTGGCTAAATTCTAGTGGGAGTCAGGGCTGTTCTTGTTGACTTCAATGGCAATAAAATCAAGCTGATAAGGAGGGTCTGGGCAAAGATAAAAGTAAATGAGACAGATTATGATTCTATGCTCCAATGAGCACTGCAAAAGGACCCATGAACTGTTCTAAACCAGCTGGAACCCCCTTTGTATGGGCCAAATAACTGTAAATTTAGGTTAGCTCATTGGCTTTTTTTCCAGACCAGGAAGCAGAAAGAGTATACCCAAGTCAACACTGGAGCATCCTAAATCTTGGCCAGAGGTGAGTCACCACAGGCTGTTACTACTCATGTAAGTCTAGAGAAATCTTATATTGCTCACAGAGGTGCCCTCAAATCTAAACACAAAATCCTCTTTTTTGTAACAGATTGAAACAGCACATTTCATGTCTAATCCCAGTGTTCATCTTCCAGCATTTAGGTGGCTGTGCTAGAACCTTCTCTCTTGTACATCACTATTTCAGCTTTTGCACTTCTTTGTCAGTGCATATCATCAATACCTCATAATTTACTGTTAAATTAGCAGCTGTGGTATATAAGCGCACATTCTTTAACTTGGCTAAATTAAAAATAATTCCATAACTCAGGAATGCCACTCACATGCTGGGTCTGACTTGGGTGTGTGGGAAGATTTTGGTGAGCTCCTGGATGATACTGAGGGTGTCCGACTAGCGCTGAGGATTGAGGCACCAATATCAAGTGCATTAAAGTGCTGTTCAGGATCCAAGCTGGCACCACTCTCCTAAAACAAACCAGAAAAGGAGAACAGCTATTGCATCTGTCAGAGGTAAAGCATTTTGATATTTAGTAATGGTTGCACTCCAGTTCTTTGGCAGACCTAAAATGACTTGAGCAGAAATAATCTTAGGTAGACCAGCAGACCGGGACAAAGGCATCAATGCCCCTTCCAAACAGCATCATATGAATACATTTTACAAACAACTATCACTGAGCTAGAAATAAACAGCAAGCTACTGCCATAGTCACTTTGTGCCTTCAGATGTTTTTCCGACTCTTTCTTTTGTGTTCAGTTGGATGTGACAGCAACTGCAACCTCTGTGAGACACTTGGCCATGCACTGAGGACCAGCTTTGTTGTCTTTCCTAAAGAGATCACTGAGATGTTGCCAAGAGGGCTGATTGCCAGAACTTGTCCAAATGCATCTTTAGACTGTAGTACCTTGCCAAGGAAAAGTGAGATATCTTACACTGCCCCTGCCCATGTTCCACTTCATTTGTGGTTGCTACTAGTCTCCAGGTTTATTCTTTCATAAACTCACCTGATTTATGTCAAAATAATTCAAATGAGCAATGAGTTCTGAAGTTAAGAGAATCCACCAACATTGCAGAAAGACAATGCTGGAGTCTTCAGTGATGTTAACACAGAACAAGTTGTGATTGCTACATAAGTTTATGAAAAAAACTTTTCTCATTGTACCTTTAGTGCTGAGGACACCACCTCTGAGGATACTTCTTCCAAGCCCATCTCCTGTCTCCTCTCCACACGAACATCTGCATAACTGAATGGAAAACATAATTCTATGTATCAACATGGAATTGCTATATTTCTTAAAATGTGCTTTAAGAGAGTGGAGAAATAAATTACTGTACATTTTACAGGTTAAATGAGCAGCTGGAAAGTGACTTAAGTCAAATGCTACTGAATAAGATTTGAGAGTGGTTTAATTTTCAAGTTTTGCTCTGTTCCTATCTTCTTGAAGTCAAGATGTATATTAAAGAACTATATAAAAAGGTCAACTTCACATCCTACAACCACTTTATGACTTCACTGGAAAGCTTCTACACATCTCTTTAAAAACAATATAAGGATTAGAGAACATGAATATTTAGGATCTGTTTATTCTCTAATTTTGCACAAAATTAAAAAATGCCATAGTTTATCTGCCCCTAAACTAAAAACAAAAAGTAAGCTCAACATAAACTAAGGTTCAGTCTGATAATTTTTCTATAATTACCCTATTTCCTTCAGAAAGTTCAGGCTTAATTTTTTTGTTATGTAAGTGATGTTATATTTTTAAAAGAACATTCTGGCAGATATGAGGATGCTCCTATCTTCCTGTCCTTTATGTCCTGGCGAGTTGATAGGATTTTCCATACCTTACCACCATGTGAGTGCACACAATGAACTCTGGCTTGGAGTTCCACTGGTGGTAGGTGATGTAGTAATGGGTCTGGAGCCAGATCCACTGCTGTCCTTTGGTCAGAAACCGATAGCAGCACGACTTCCCCTTGCCGAACTGCATCACTGCCAGCAGAAAATACACACAGCTTGGAGCACAATTTCCCATGTGAAAATGACATGAAATGTGAAAAAAAAGTGACAAAAATATCTGTCATAGGTAGACAGGAGTATAAGCAGCAATTTTGAGTAAGTGCTCCTCTCAGCCTTCTGACAGAACAAAAATCATAATGATTAGTAGGTATCTTCTTCTGACACTTTGGATTCCTACACAGCACAATTAACCTTAAGTTTGGACACTAATGAATTAGTGTCCTCTACAATTTAAACAGAGATCTTACCCAGCTTTATGTGCTGATCACATACTGCTTAATTAGACACCTGGGATTATTTTCTAAGAGTGATCATCTTAAATTCTAGAGCAGAAAAGTACAGGATAAATATGCTTGAAAAGATGAGTATTGTGTGCAGATGGATTTAGAATGAAGTAAACATATGAGATAACAGTGTGCAAAGACAAAATTTGAAAGAAAATTCCCAGATTGATAAAAATTCAAACTACACTAAACCAGGGTGTACTAAAGGTTTTGTAGATTCAATAACCTAAATCTCTTCTTTTTCCCCCCGGTGATTTCAAGGGGTACCCAAACATCCACATATTTAGCTTTTCTATATTTCAATGTCAACATATAAAAACTAATGTTGACAGGATACTTTCAAGACAGGCAGAGGTGGTAATCTGAGATGTTAAAGCCGGTTCTGTAAGCAAATATTTGAAAAGCATTGCCTTATTTTCCTTACTTAGTGAAAGAGTTTTTCAATTAAATCCTAGTAGACCGTATTTAAATAATCACAGCTAATCCCAAATACACAGTGAACAACATTAGGGGAAATAATCCACAAGAATTGCTTGAACTATTTCTGCATATTCTTTACTAATAGAACAGGGGTCAAATCTGACATATTTTATCCATTCAGTGAGTCTCGCTGGCTACTTTTGGGGATTTAGAAGGGAAAATTGTATTTTTCAGAGCTTGGTAAGTCTGTCCCAGATGTCAATCAGCTGCAGTGTCTGCAGTGTGCTACAGCTCTGCTAAGATATACGGGCTGAGGCAGAGTCAAACATCCCCTTCCAAACAACCTTTCACTGAAAAGAGGAGTCCCAGTGTCCAGTGATTCCCAGGAACCCGGGCCATGTGGTACTTACAGTGTTCGTGGCACCTTGCCAGGAGCTCCAGGTCGTCTATGTGGTAATAGTCGTAGCCAGAAGTTCCCAGCACTTCAAATGGAAGGTATCCGATGATCGGCGGCGCTCTGCGGTTGGGCACGACAGGAGGCCATGAAACACAGAAGCAGCAGTTCTGCATGCTGATGCAGAGATGCAAACAGCCCAGATCTACTTTCACTCATCAGTGTATAGCTGTTCACCTCGGGGGGCTGGATCCCCCACCTTGCGCTTGGGATACCCAGCTGGGAGCAGCAATACCGGCAGGGACTATCCCACCAGGACAAGACTATGGCAACACCCCTCCTCCAGAGAAAATGTGACTGTGGAAAGCAGGGCAGCTTCTCAGGGACCTTTATACAGGAATCTGCTGTGAGGGAGTCCTTCCTTGGCTGCTGCTTGGTATGGGGCTCTGCGATGGCTCCTGCAGCCCTTATACAGGGAAAAATGTGTGAGGAGGTGTTTGGAAGCCATCATCTGCTGGGACTGGGGGGATAAGAGAGGAAATCATCTGTGCTGCTTTCCTCTGGGTGCCTGGAGAGCTCATCTGTGGCATGCTGAGGCACTTGCTTTGTACCTTTGCCAGCACAGATGCCTCAGGCCAGCATAGACTTTCCCTCCATAACTCAGTGGGAATTGCACACACGCAATCAATGACTGGATTTGGAAGGAAGGATTTCTGCAGCTGTATAATAATTAGCTCATTTTGCCATGTGACAGACTTTGGTCTGTTGATAATTTTAAAGGAAGGAAGAACAAGCTAACCACAAATTCAGTTGAAGAAATAGAGTCCTTTTGTTTCAAAAGCCCATTAAAAATAAAAGCAAAAGTAAATGCAAAATAGTAAACATCAGCTTTTGTAGGAATTTAGTTGGCAGCCCTTCTGTTCATGAGATTTAGATGTGAAATGGAGCACTACTTGAGAGAAATGTACTTGTGAAATAGTAGCAGAAAAGCACCAAACACAACCAGCAGGGCTTTTCTTGTCACTAACCTGTGATCCAGGAATAAAAATTTCCACTCCAGACTGTGTCTTGATGTGAATTCTTCTAGAGGTTCTTCTACGATGCACATCTCCTGTCCAGTGGAGAAAACTGACTTACTGAGAGTTGGAGGTTCACCCCTCTGCTTCATCTAGCTTTTGTTAGCTATAAATACATGGTGCATAAGAGGAGAAAAAGGATTCACCCATTTTCTGGCCATTCCAGAGAGCAAACTATTGTATTTATCAATGCCAACATTTTTTACAGGAGACAGGGAGAAGAACTTGTAATGCACACGTACTTAAGAGCTGAGACTGTGCCTCAGGGTGCCAAAAGTTTTTTGGCTTTGAAGCAGTGCCTGGGGTGTGACGGCCGTGGGCTTTCCCAGCACCCAGCCTGTGCGTGATCCCACCAGGGCTTGCCACATCTTGCTTCACTCCCTCTGTGTTACTAAAGATACCCACCACCCTTGGTCCTTTTGGATGTCTGCCCACCAAGCTCTCTGAGAAAGGGGGACACTTTCCTTCTCCCTCAGCAGCTGCAGAGGAGCAAATGCCTTTTCAGGCAGCCAGCCTGCAGGGGATCTGTCCAGTGGGTTAAGGGGTCAGTGTTGCCTTGCACTTCACCGCCACAGAAACAAGCTGGCCCTCAAGATTCACAGCAGCCCCTCAGTGCTCATGAGCATGATAATAAGTGAGTTATGCAAGGCAGGGTGAGGCAGAACAGCCTTGCCCAGAGAGATGAGGAGCAGGAGGCAGTCGGTGGGGGTCACTTGCTGTGTGGAGGTGGGAAGCAGAGGGCAGGATGGCATCACAGTGCACAGCCATGCATGGGCTGGGGCTGGCGTGTGCCCCAGGGCCACCTCACTGTGGCCATCTCTCCTCTCCCACTGGATGCTTTGCAGGGGCAACTGCAGCTTCACAAGCTGCCTAGAGTCAGCCTGGAGGCTCCTGGCCTGGGACTTCCCAGCATCAGCATTCTGGATTTGTGGCATCCGGGGTTCCTGTGTCCTTTATGTCTCTCCTGCAGGAGGGTCTCCCTCCTCACTGGTCAGGACAGCCCGCCCACTGGTCCCCAGTGCTGCTATTCCCCTGCTCCGTGATGCCACACCCCCCCATGCTGTGGGCCCATCATTTCCATTAGTGCTTTCTCTCTGCTGTCCCTCAGGCAGAGGAGACCACTGATGTTTTAAACCCTGTTGGGACTAGAGAATAAGCTGAGGTGTGCTGCAGTCAAGCAGTTCTTTGATACATATCAATGCTGACAAAGTTCTTTGAAGTCACTAGCTGCGCAGAGGCAAAAGGCTTCACCTTCAATTCCTCTCTCCCCCTCTCTCCATTTAGGGCAAAATACATGCTGATGCCAAGATCATACACTAAAGTTCAAGGTACAAACACTGCTGTGTGCAACCAAACTGCTGAATTCTGTCTTCCTTAGATGGTCAGATAAACATTTTACATTCATTTTACAGCAGAAAGTCAAGAGTGGGAGTTAGGTGAGTCACCCAGGTGAACTGAAGTGTGCTCAGGACTTTGTGGCAGTTAGAACCTTCTCAGGGCTGTTCAGCAGCTGCTTCCTCCCTAGCACTGGGCAGCTCATTGCCACAGGTGGTCCATTTTGTTTCCTTGTTTATTTTGAGACGCTAGCTCCCCAAAGACAAGGACTTTGCTTTTAGGGTTCTCAGAGAACCTTTAACTCCAACCCTTCTGCTAATATGCTTATTGTGGTTAAGATGCATGGGAAGTGTCCTCACTTACCTGGAAGGGACTCTACTTCCCTGCAGAGTCAGGAATCAGTCTAGAATGCCCTGCAAGTTCCAGAGCACGGAATGGAACCAGGCCAAGGGAGAAGTGTTTTCATATTGGTCACATCTCAATTACATTAAAAAAAAAAACCCTCTTAAACTCTGGACACAGGATACCTGATGCAGCAGTTCACATTTGTCAATTAGGGAACAGCAGTGTTAGGCACAAGCTTGGTTTGTCTGTCCTTATAACCACATGCAGCTATCTTTGAGGATTTGTGAGAAGGGAAACAAGCAGTAATCCACCAAACACACTGAGAAGCACAAATGGAAGTGTTGGTGGTCATCTGTATCATAAAATCGCAGGATCACAGAATTAGCTAGGCTGGAAAAGACCCTTGAGACCTTTGTATATTGTCCCATTGCAGGAAAAGAAAGCAGCAACGAGGAACCAAATTTCAAAGTGATTTTGCAATTCCTACTGCAAGGAGGGCTCTGTATCCTGTGCAACACGGGCAGAAGTGACACTGCTTCCACAGATCCTGGCTTGCAGTGATAATCCTCTTCACTGGATTTTTATGCATGAAATGTGATACCTGTAATCCATTCAATTAGCAAAACTAAGAACCTTCTGTGTTGCCCCATCTGAAAGTTTTTAGTGAAGTTCTGGGATGCACGGCACCCAGGGTGAGCACTTACCTTTAAAAACTGAGGTGTTGCCAAGCGAACTGTTGCCACAAAGCAGATCTGCTTTCCTGGGGATGCTCTGTAAGCCCTTGGGACAGCCTCATCAAAGCCATTGCAAGTGGAGTTAGGCACTAGTTAGGGAAAAAAATGGGACCTGGAGTCATGCCTCATAAAAGATTCGCTCTCCCTGAATATTTTGCACACTCCAAGTGTACTAATACTATTTTTATTCAGAGAAGAGCTCTAAAAGCTTTTAAAGCTGATATGCATATATTTAAATCCAAGTCAGTCATGTTAGGCAGAAAGGCATCAGAGCTTAACTTCAAATATGAATTTTACAGGTTAATCCTGATAAAAATAAGGCCAAACCTTATTACAGAGCATAAACCAGTTTTCTGGAAAGAAACCCCACGCATCCAATTGCTCTTTTTCACCAATCACAAGGAAAAAAAATACATTCTGCAGCGTGCCTGGTGCTGTAACTTCCATGATGCAGTGAAAAAAAGTGTTGGCAAAGGAGGAAGCTCAAGAGAGTTCGTCAAGTCATCAATGGCAGAACACGGGGGCCCACAGCCAGGGAGGCTTCATCAAACTAGCAAGAGGATGCTTGTGATTCTTGGCTGCTGAAGAATGCCTTCCCCTTCTGCATGGAAAGAACTGTCCCCAGTATGCTCAAGCTCTCCTTGTTTTAAAGAAGAAGGGACCCCATGTATGGCACTGGCCTGCAGAGATGGGCACATCTGGCGAGTCTGCAGAAGGCCTGCTGCGTCCTCCAGCACCGGGCAGGGGGAAAAACTGGATGTGATGTGGTTACACATTTTGTATATGCTTTTTGCCTGTGTCTTTCATGATTGCATGGCTTCAACTGCTTTGAGAGCCCACTAGCACCTCCTGCCACAGAGATACATTGCCAAAAGGACATGTTGCTGAAAACCAGCCCACAGTCCCATGTTAGAATGACATAATGCAAATTATTCCTCCAAGTTCAAGTTTAGAGATGGCAATCCCACTCCCACAGCTATGAAAGAAAATGGTGTGCCAGGCTGCAGTGGGAACTGGGCTGGATTCTTGCCCTGCCTGGCTGACTTCCTCCCATGGGGGCAGAGAAGGTCCTAGCTAACAACCAGAGTTCACCAATGTGAGCTAATTTCATGCTACCAGGGATTAAAACTAACATGAAACTCTCTTTCCTTACTATTAGGTCCCTACATCCATCATGAAGTTTCAACAGTTTAGCTCTTCTGCACAGGGCAAAGCATTACTGTGAAATTTAAGAGCTTTGTATCTATATGGGGAGAAGATAACAAGCCATTTTTATCCTGGGGTGCTTCTGCACTGGGATTTCATTCACTATCACAAATTGCAGAGATGGAAGAAGTCTCAAGTGATCACATGTGCTTTTGGAACCCAATTCAACCTATTAAAAGCCTGAGAATATTGATGCATTACTGGTAACAAAGATAACAGGGTATGAGACAGAAAAGAAAGTATTCTGAGTGGAATTCACACCTGTGATTAAATGATTTAGGCCACTGCGTGTACAATATATATTACACCAAAAAAGAAGAGAAAAGTTCTTTATCTGAGAAGACGGCACAGATATGAACATCCCCAGAGATAAAGTCCTCTCTCATAGTTGAGACTGGAGGGCATGGCTAACTGGATATAGAGAGAAAAACTATGGGCAAAATTCTCCTCCTTTCACCAGCAGAGCACATGTGCTCTCAGGACGCCCTAGGAATATGTGTTCCCATTCTGATCCTGGAGTTATGTGTATATATGTGGGCTTCTATGTGATTATTAACACAAAAAGCTGAAAAGAAGAAGAGTTAAGTTCTACAGGACACACGAGTAGCCTAAGTAAAGAGTTATTGATCCATCTCTGATATTAGAATTTTGTGCAAGTCTGTTGATTTCTGTAGTTGGTCCCATTTAAAAATTAATGGGAATGCTATAAACCCACATTACGGGCACTGAGAAAAGTTACTTCTGAGCTTGCTATGTAGTATGCTGAGACATTTGAAATCAGTGGGGCTGTTTCTCTTTGTAATAGCCAAGTTCAGTAGCAAATTTTTGCAGTCTGGGCTCTAAGATATGAAAACAAGATACGCACATTTAGCCTCTGAGATACAGGTATGATAAGTTAACCTAGTTAGCGAACCATGGGCTTGCAAATGACACCAGTTGTAGAAGGGAGCGGAGACTGAGTCACACGAAAGAGAGCAGATGGCTTTTTTATGTCAGCTGCTGGATGTAAACAGCCATGAGCCGGAGACATATTCCCAGAAGGCAGCAGAATACATCCCTGAATGTGGCATTTACAAAATAGGATTCTATTTCCAACAGGTAAATGCAGTAGTAAGAGGGTAATAATTATTGTGTAGGACAGCTAGGCAGCAATTTGGGATTTCCTCACAACATTTGGAAATTATGAACTTAAGCAGCAGTGAACGAATAAGCCCAAAGAGATGAGACACAGCTGGCCTGGCTGGATGTTATCCTGTCTTTGAACAGCTACTGTGCCATCTCATACTCAGCTGCCTTTGACAAAGTCCACAGCATTAAAAGCCTCAATGAAGCAAGCAGGTAGCCACTACATTGTCAAGTACATCTCCATCTGAAAATGACAACTACAATAACTGAAAGGAAAAAACCACTCACATTTGCTTCTGAATTATTTTGCTGCCTGACTTTGGCTGTTGGTATCTTTTCTTTCCACAGCTTTATCTGCACAGCCTGCTTTGCTCTGCTTTTGCAGCTGGTCAGTGAATTTCAACCTTTTTTGGTTGATGAATTTTGAAGTGTAGTTAAAAAAAGAGGTCATTAGATAAATTTTTTAAAAAATACAATCCTGGTATAACCTTTTAAAAAAGCCTTCTGAAAAATCATACCTTATGACTCTCCAAGTCTCTTCAAAAGAAACACAATACCTTGAGGTGGTTCAGTAGTGAACTTTCTGAAAGCACCACAGAAAAACAGTGGAACAGAAAATAGAGGATGAAGCCTGAGGCTTTGCAGATATTAAGATTTATCAGTCAAATATAGGGCTTGGAGTGTTTTTGTCAGAAGATGCCTAATGAAAAATGTTAGGCTCGCCATAAACAGGTGGGCTTGGGTAAGTGAAGACCTGTGTGTTTCACAATTAAATAATCAGGATAAAATATATTGAGTAAGGAATCTGAAGGTCATGTGACAAAGCTAAATACATCATCAGAAAGGTGAAACAGTTGTCTCATATACATCAGCTAGCTGATGCTCCTTAGTGTGAATTTTAATTGTTTTTGTGGTAACCTATCATGCCTGTTGCCCCTAGAGTACCACAAAATTCTTTTTCTAGAAGTACTAAATACCTGCAAGTATCTTGTAAGACACAAAGAAACTGATTTACCTATACAGAGATATTTCTTTGATTATTCTTTTGTTTATTTTTTTTAAAGACCAGGACACTTAGAACAGAAAGTTACAAATAAATAAAGTACAAAAGGAACCAAACCCTTTGCTATTACAGGCAAAAGGATTTTTATCCTTAGGGAGAGAAATCATGCCATATGAAGTGAATGAAAACATGTTTTAAAAACCCCAGATGCCACTTTATTCAGTTAATAATAGTACAGCAGTCAGTTGCTCGGTCATCTTTCTTCAGCTTGGAATGTGTAAAACATAATCTTCCTAAGATAGCAAACCTCCTGCTTATGCCATTTGAAAGAAGAAATCCCTCCTTCCTAGTTTGTCAAGAGATGTTAATATTTAAAGAACCAGACTTAGTGACTGTCAAACAAACTGAACAGTGATTTCAAAAAATACAAGCCAAACAGACCAGAATAAAATCAAATTTGTTTCATATAAATTAATTCAGGCCTCAGATGAACAGAATATTTGGCAATTAACAGATATAATGAAGAAATCCAAAGTGCTGGTGGCAAGCCAGACTGCTCTCAGGAGTCATGTAGATGAGTAACAGTGACACTGTCCATACATCACCTGTCCACTTTGATCTACTCTCTCCTCTTTCCTCCTCCTGTTTCTCCCCTGGCCATCCTGTGCTGAATGATATGAATGGTATGATATGTGTGATATGAATGCCAAGCAGATTCCTTAGAACAGGAATGGTGTCTTTTCTTTGCGCAGAGAGCCTAGCAGGAGTGCTGCATATGGTTAGCTGTAGCTTCTATGATATTGTTAATAGCAAGTAATAATATGTGGCTCTTGGTTCTGATCAAAATATTCATTTTGGATTGAGTTATTCTTGTTTCAGCACATACGTATGGAGGCTCAAGATCAATGTATCTTCTGTATGAACTGTTTACTTCTTTTAAAAATTAATTCAGATGCAATTAATTTTTCTGGAAGTTAAGACTTTTTTCCTCCTCAACATAGTAATTTTCTTGATGCTTATTATTATATCTGAGAGATGTATCAGCTAACAGTAGAGTATCTTCCATTATTAGCATTCAGTAACCAGATACTTCCTGAGTTTCCATGTAATTGGGAATAAAAATGCACAATTTTAAATTCCACTATAATATTACATTACTTGATTAGGAACTCTTTTCACATAATGCTTATCTACTTCTTCAAGAGAAAAGCTTCAGGGATTTTGGATGAAAGGACAGATCTATCACTTAAAAGATGCTGGTGGTCCTTTTTAATATTGATTAACTCTTTGAAAGGGAAGACTCTAGTTTTGTCCCTTTCAGGAGTTTTTAAGCAAGTGTGTCACTTCAGAAAGAGGATACCAGAGCCAATATTTGGATATATAATTACGAGAGATCTTTGTGTGTTTACAAATTACAAACAATTTTCACAGGAGGAATAAATCCAACCCATCTTATCATTTCTTATCTGAGTGAGCTATTAAGCGGCTTTTAAAATAATGTATTCTCACTCGATCTGACATTTTATACTGGAGCCGAGCACTTCCTTGGACTTTTGGGGAGAGTTACCTTCATTACCTGCCTTCCCCCTCAGCCCTCAGGCAAGACTGGGTGAGAGCCACTGTATTATTGATTGGTGATGCTGATATGACTCTCTCTCTTACCAGGTACTACAGGTTAATAGGTACAGTGATGCACTTGGCTCCCTCAGATGTGAGCTCCCTTCATGACTCTCGTTAAAATCTGGGCTACAGACCCAGAACCTGAAATATATAAAAATACTGGACAGAGTTCCTATTTACAAATAAACCAGAACCAACCCTAGTGATCTGACAGCAAGTAGGCATTTCTCACAGAAGCAAAAAGGAATTCCACCTTCCTCGTCTGAGTGGCCCGTGGGCCACCTCCTTTCCTCTCATGGGACTACTGAATCTTCACATCAGGTTACAGTCCTGCTTTTCTCATTGAAGCTTAATTAATGATGATTATATAATCCTCCCAAATGGAAAATCAAATCTCTTGTATTTGATTTAGCACAGGCAGTGACTCATGCAGCACTCTGCACAGCTTGCACTGCTGTCTCACTGGTCAGCTGCTCTCACTTGGGCACAGCCAGTGCAATGGGGATTCACTCATGTGCAGGCAGCTCATGTCACATCCCTGGTGCAGATACAGCAGCAGAAATGCTCTGCAGCAGGGTTTGCAGAGTACAGATTCCTCAGGACCAGCCAAAGTGTGCCTGCTCTTGCTAACCCTGGCACTGGGCTGTGTAGCTCCTCTAGACCACAGCTGTAGCTGACCCTAGGAGCTCCAGGGACAGTGATCTCCTGAAAGACAGAATGCCTGCTGTGAACTGTGAGAGCTTTCCTGGGCAATTTCTGAGCCCTGTGTATGCATGTCCTTGCCTCTTCTGGGATCAGTGAAGATGCCAGTGACTGCTCCTCTGTGGGAGTAGCATGGGTTCAATGTAGACTGTGTGTGATTTGGCTCCCTGACAGCAATTCTGGTGACAAGTCACCTTGGCAGATATCAGGTATTTGTCCTACTTCAGCATGAAAAAAATTATCTTTGGCATCTCAGTACGACGGCCTTTAAAGCCTCAGAGCTCCCATTAAAGTTAGGGAGAGAAGCTAAGCTCCTAACTGGCTTTCTAAGCTGCAATCCTTCAAATTAATCCATTCAAACCCATCCCTATATGATGTTCTCAGCCAGAAGTCAACAATGAGATTAGGGGGAAGGCATAAAGGAGGAGGGAGGGGGGCAAGGTGACTGGGGACTCACAGGCATGACCTCCTTGCCCCAAGCACCAACACTGTATGAGTAATGAGCAATAATAAAATAAGCCTAAGGAGATGATAATTCAAAAGAGGTTACATAAAAGGCTATGTGGAAGTAGAATAAAGATAGTGACATTTCTGTTAAGGAGGGTGAAGTAGGACCTACCAGTTCTTAAAAACATCAGCAAAAGTTAAATGACAAGGCATGGAGACAGATTTACTCCTGCAAGACTCTACATTAATGACAACAGAATAGCTAAGTATCCTGACAGGATATAATGTGCCCAGGGATAAAAGAACTTCCCTGGCCATAGAGGCTCTGGCATCCTTGTGGCAGGAACAGGCAGGCTGAGTGGGCTCAGAGTACGCTCAGCAAAGCATTGGAAACAAAGGCAGGAGTTTGCATTGGGTGGCTAAAAAGGAATGGCAGGATTTGTATTTAAGGAACATCCTGTATCAGTCTCCCATGTGTAAAAACATGCTCACACTTCCACTGCTGTGAAAAGCTACAGGGAAAAACATTCTTCAGTACATTCATAAGGAATGTCTCCTGCTAATTAAGCCTAATTTGCAATTTCTGTCTTTCTCCCCCAGCTAAGTCTTTTCTTATCTTTAGCTTAGAATCCCTCCTTCACAAACATCTCCAAAAAGCAGGCTTTGGGGCCAGCTGATCCTATGCATATAGGACAAATGCTGCCCTGAGTGATGTGTCTCTCCCACCACCCTTGTCACCACTTTCTCTCTTGCCCACTTGCCCTCACACCTGGAGGATGGATGATTGGAGAATGGGTATTTATTTAACAGGAGGAAAAGAGGGCAATTGCTGTCAGGCCCAATAGGTGACAGCCCCGAGGAACATGGGCTGGGGGATGGTGCCTGGTAACTGTGGGCCAAGCAGAGGCAGGAATCCAGCCCACCCCTGCACCCACCAGATGCTTGGAGTTGTTTGTGCCACAAGTCCCTGTGCCAAAGCACAGGTGCCTGCCCCCAGCCCTTGCGTGGCTTCCCCAAAGGGTGGAGCATTCCTATGGTGCTCACTTGAGCTGATTCTCCTGTGCCTTGCTCAGGGTGCAGCTGGCTGGTGCAAGGAGCCCAGTGGATCCAAGGACAGCCACTCTGGAGGTCTGCACCCTCGTCTGGCTGCTCACTCTGTAAGCCAAGGGTATCAGCTCCCAAGCAAACAGTTTGCTGCTGCTACATCTGAGTCCAGGGCACTCGCTTCCACCCTTGCTGGGAGGCAGCCATGGGAGTGACTCCCAGCCAAAGGGGAGCAGTGCTGGACATGCACTTGGTGAGGCATTTCCATCAGGCTCTGCACTGAACTGGTGAAACTAAAGTCAGATGGCAAGGGGCCAGGAGGCACCATCTCACAGAGCCAGGTAAGGCTGCCCCTCCCTTCAACCAGAGGGTCAGGCTGCAGCAGAGACGGGAAGAAAGTGGAAGAGACAAAATAAAGTGAAGATTTAGAAAAAAGTGGCACAAAGGGGGAAAAATGTGAAGAAGAAAGCACATGACTTGTTTGAAAGCTATTAAGACGGGGTCTTTGGAAAATGATTTGGTGTCTTCTGAAATCAATATGTTCCCATTTAGTTTCCATGCAGTAAGCCAGGGAAGATATCTGTAATGTAAGTTTTATCATTTTTCTGAGAAATAGCCACTGATGAAATAGTTGGGATGTGAAATCCTAACGGGTAAGGGGGCAATATTAATGTCAGGCTAAAATAAAGGGCTGAAAATCCTTGAAGAAAATGGATCAGAAATTCCCCTGGTAGAAATGCATCCTTATGAGTCAGCACCTGAAATCCGGTTTCTGCTCTAGAAAACAGAACAGCTTGGTGTGCGCGTCTGTCAGGCAGGCGCATTTCACTTCATTCAAACTAGAAAGCATACAGGCAGCTACATTTTTTTATACAAATAGAGCCTCAAATCAGATGGCACCAAACAAGAAATACATATCTCCATCCTGCACGTAGGTTTCTATTCTAGTCATGTGGAGCAAAAGCAGAAAGTTAAATGGGGACAGGGACATTTTTTTTCACAGCGTGGCGTGCAGTTTTTGGAAAGCACGGTGGGGAATTTTTTTGCAGAGGATGACCTATTTGGAACAATACCAGCAACTTTGGAAATGCCACTCTGGAGTTCAGTCAGGCAAGTAACTAAAGCAAACTTGGGCAGGCAGGAGAAGGAAAGAAATAAAAGAGTATTTCATTTCTGACACTAATGGCCGTGCAGCAATCTGTTTGTTAGAGAATGGGTGAGGTGGAAATCTGCTCTACACCCCTTGAAAGATGGTTTCCCTGGACTGACTGTGGTGCATTAGTGACTATGCTGACTGCATGTCTTTCCCTTTTTTTTGGAGAGTAGTGGGTTCTGCAGTGCTGGAGAGGAATGCAAAATGGCAGCTGGAGAGGGAGATGGGTGGCAGTGTCCACAGCCATTCTGATGAAACGTGGCACTGCTGCCTTTCCCCAGGATTTTGCAGAGAAGGGTAAGAAGACAGATTTGGCAGGTTATCAGTTCTGGCATGGAATTTGTGTTTAAAGTAAACCAGCAGATAAGGCAGCAAGATTATAATTTTGCTAATAGGTGGGGTCTTAGCACACAGTATCAGTGAGCACAAATAAACCCTCATCTAAACCTGTCATTATTTGCAAACTTACCCAGAGTCCAGGATCACTGCAAGTGAAGGGCAGTAACAAAAGCAACTAACACAATTTCACTCATCACATGTATTCATCCAGCTACTGCAACTCAGCCATGAGATCCGTGAGAAGCAAAATTTATCCCGTAATGTAAAAATAGTTCTGTCAGTTAAAAGCCTGTCTTGTTCAATGGAGCAATACTTATATTTTATTTTACACAGCTAAAGGAACATTTATACAACAATTAAAGCTTACCATTGCTGTAAGACCGAAAATTTCCTACAAATTTTATGTATTCATATGTTGGAAATTCCTTTGGGTTCAAACTTCCTCTCAGAAGATGACAATAAAACTCTAGTTCATTGTCAGCTGGATTGTTAAAAGAAGAAGAAGAAGAAATAAATATACTATTTCAGCTAAACACAACCAATGGTGTCTTCCAACCCCAATCTTGCAACTGGCAGCACAAGATCAGCTTGCTACCTCTCAGGAGTCTCAAACACCAATGTGCTATACATTGCAGGAGCAGAGGCTCTGCAAGAAAGCCTTGCAGGGATGCAGGTTGCTCAGCACTGTGCCCAGGCGTGCCTGCAGCTCGGGGACAGCTTGGAGACTTGCCCTTCTGTGACACACCTCATCACAGGAGTTACACAGCCACAGCCTCAGTGCAGCCACAGACAGAACTGGGTCCTTCACTTACTGCTTTTTTCTGCTTAGGCTCCTCACAACTCACAGCTGTTCTACATCCTGTGTTGGAAAACTATGCTTAATTACCTCAAAACATCTATTAAATTAACTTGGGCATATTAGCTTTCAGCTGCAGGTTTTGTATGATACAGTAGATTGGGCAGCTGTACATCTTACATTATTGTGTCTTTTTTGGTTTTCTGCATCTTACCTCCTAGAGTGAGTAAGGCTGAGGAAGTAAAAACATTTCCAAGGAAATCAAATTTCAATTGGAAAAAGAATTGCAATAGTTTTAGAGGGTTTTTTTGACTGTAAGGCAAACCAAAGTTACGCCACATTAGCTGATCTCTGAACAACATCTTACTTGAACAGGCTGAAATATCAATTAAGATGTGATTTGTCTCAGGCGAACTCTCAATTTCCATCAGCTAACCTATTTTTCTTAGCTGTCTCAAATGATATGATATTTAATAATTAACATAACTGCAAGTAGTCTTAGCCTAGTAAAATAAAGGCAAAGAGTTTCATTTAAAAATAGAACCAAAGGGTCATTCCAGGTGGCAAGATCTTTTTGAAAGGCTATGAACCTAATTTTTTAATGCACATCACATAAAAAACTCTTTCTGTGAGAAAATTTTTTATCCTGCCTGTGCTTTTTCATTTACTAGAGAAGATAAAATGAAACTTACTTTTTAGGTAATCAGATGAGGCAGAATCTGTCATAAGCATACAAGAAGATAACATCTTATAAATTTCTGAGTGTTCTTGTTCTGGGAGGAAGTTTAACAAATTCTGATCCAAGACATCACACTGCAAAGAGAAATAAGTTTTGAGACAAACAGAAATATCACAACAAGCAACACTTGCAGAGATGTGCAACAAGATGTGATACAAAGCCTGTGGCATTTGACAGGAGTTTCCTCACTGATTTCCAGGTACTCTAAAACAGAGGAGGAACCTGTTGGACAAACTGAGTGGCCACTTCCCTGTGGGCTGGTCATCAATTAAGTCTCAGCAATCAGCAATATTCAGTGTTTCTCAGAGACCATCAGATGCAGCAGGTATGTCCGTGCAATTAAATGATGAGACCTGGGAGAGGGCTGGAAAAGGGTGTCTGGCTCCCCATAGTGCTACTAAGCTCCATGTACAGGCCTGTTGCGGATCACTGGAATTTGTTCTCTCCCTGACAGAGCCTGACCTGCAGGAGCAGTGAGGCTGGGAGTCATCCTGAGTCAGCCAGGTCAGTCCCAGATCAAGCCCTTTCCTGGGGGGATCCCCTCAGCTCCGGGGAAATGCCCTTGGGGTGGCAGGTGTGGTTCCCCATTTCCTGCATCCTGGCAGGTGGGAGCAGGGAGAAGGCGACTTCCACGTCTGGACATGACTTTACAGCAGTTAGTCTCCAGGGAGGGGAACTTCACAGTGCCACCAAGTCCTGCCTCTGGCCAGCCATGAGCTGAATGTCCATGTGCCTCCAGCCCCATGATCCAAAATCTAGGAAGTAAGATTTGGGAATGGAAAGAGGAGATGGATTTGTGTAAAAGGCCATGGCTGGCTCAGGGTGGAGACAACAATGAGTCTGTCATGGGCTGCCAAGAGGAAGGTGTCCCTGTGCCCAGTGTGGTGACTAACCCAACAGAGTGCCTCTGAAAGGAAGCCTGAGATAAACTGACCCTCCAATGGCATCAACTTACATCTGTCCCACTTGAGACTACCTCAGGCTGAGCTGGCACACTGACACAGCTTTGTGTGTCATCAGAGCAGCTTCTATCAGACTGTACACTCATGCTGAAAACATGTAAGCTGTGTATGAGACTGGCAAGTTATTAACCATCATTATTTGTGTAATATTGTGCTTTGGTTTCCATCTGCTTTCTATTCATGCTAGCTTTTCTGTGTGGAATTCCTGTTTAGAGTGGTGAAACTCATTGAGCAGACTTTAAAAACCAGAGTGCTATGCTTTATACACACACCTTAACAAGAATATATCACTTTAGATGATTCAGTTGTAAGTATTATATATGCTCATTACTTGAATATTCCTGTTGTGAAGAATAATCAAAAGTTATTTTTGTGGCTTTAGTTTATATCTTATTAATGTGAATCCTACTGATACAGTATGTGATAAAGGTTTTTTATGTATGTATAAATACTTACATACACACTTCTATATACACATACTATACTTCACAAAATATAGTACATTGTTTCATGTAATTTTTTTGCTGTGCATATGAAGAAAGAGCCTTTGGAAACTGCACTGGTGAGTTCTGTTTAAGGCTTAGGTGCAATTTCAGAATTTTTTTTCCTGTAAATGATAATGATACCACCAGGTTAATTAATCTCCCATCTACTCTGCAGTAACTGCAGGAAAACTAGATGTGAGCCATCACTACTCCTCTAACTGAAACCTTTTGTCTCCATACTGTGACCAAGCTCCAATTCCAAACTCACCTCTTGCAGAGGTCTGGCACACCAGTAAAACAGTGCACAGAACAGAACTTCTGGATCTTGTACACATCAAGACTTCAACAATGCTCTTGAATCAATATGTCAACCCAGAATACATTGCTAAGTCAAACAGAGAGATGGAAGCAAATATTCCACTGTCTCACTGGAACTGTGGAAAATGCCAAGCAAGCTGTTCATAGCTAATTCTGCACCACACCCAAAGAGCAGACATCTGATGTCATGGCAAAAAGGTAGGTGGTGAAACAGATAAGCTCTGCAAAGGGATCTGGACAGACTGGATCAAAGACCTGAGACCTGTATGAGGGTCCAACAAGGCAAAGAGCCATATCCTGCCCTTGGGCCACAACAACCCCAGGCAGTGCTACAGGCTGGGGGCAGAGAGGCTGGGAAGCTGCCCAGTGGAAAAGGACCTGGGGGTGCTGGTCCACAGCAGCTGAACATGAGCCAGCAGTGCCCAGGTGGCCAAGAAGGCCAATGGTGACCTGGCCTGGATCAGCAATGGTGTGGCCAGCAGGAGCAGGGCAGGGATTGTGCCCTGTACTCAGCACTGGTGAGGCCACACCTCGAGTGCTGCATCCAGTTCTGGGCTGCTCAATTCATCTCACTGAGGTGCTGCAGTGTTCCAGAGAAGGACAACAGAGCTGGGGAAGGGTCAGGAGCACAGGTCTTACAAGGACCAGCTGAGGGAGCTAGAATTGCTTAGCCTGGAGAAAAGGAGGCTCAGGGGAGACCTTATCATACTCTTAAAACTATCTGAAAGGAGGTTTTGGTGATGTGGAGGTTGGTCTCTTCTCCCCGGCAACCGGTGACAGGACAAGGGGAAATGGACTCAAGCTGCATCAGGGGAGGCTCAGGCTGGACATCTGAAAAAACTTCTTCATGAAAGAGTGATTAAGCATGGGAAGAGGCTGCCCAGGAAAGTTGGCAGAATCACCATCCCTGGAAGGGTTCAAAAAATGAGAGGACATTGCACTTTGGTTTAGTGGCCATGGCGGTATTAAGTCAAAGGTTGGACTTGATTTTGCAGGTCTTTTCTGACCTGATTCTACTGATAAAATTTGACCATCAGTGATAAAAATGGATCACTTGGAGGGGAATGGTTTGCAGCGCTGTCTAATTATTCTGTAGTGAGCAGTTCTGTGCCACTGTCTGAGACAGCCAGAGTATTGCTGAATGAGATAGGCAAAGCAGACAAAAGATCAACTACAGTGACTGTGGGTAGACTTGTTAGATGAACTATGTTAATGCACAATTATGCTGCTAAGCCTGGAATCTACTCTGCATCTTCACATCTATGGGAGCTGCTAAGCAAAGCTTTGGAGTATTTACTCCTGAAAGCTAAGGCAGGCAAAGAACACCTTTGCCTACATGGATGCTGGTCTGCTCTAAACACAATACATCAAGTTCTGCAATAATGGGATGCATAGTTAAAATATTTCTGCAGTTTCAACAAAACAGCTGTACTCCAGAATGGAACTCCCTCATAATTTCATTGCTTTTACTGTGGAATGGGGGTAGTGGTTAGGTGGAAAAATTCTTGCTGCAGGGAGAAAAAAATCAAAGGATCTAAGCAAACATGGTGACTAGGAAAGGGGTGGTGGAGGGCTGCAAATGAGATGGGTTTCTTTCCCATCAATACAAAAAATAAAGATGGCTATGCAGTTGTGTGCTGGGATTTGGCCCCTGTATGAACCTGTATGTCCTGCACTGATTCCCACTGCTACCCTGTAACAGCAACACAGCATGATTAACTTCTGCACACTGTAAGGTGCCATGTCCTGGATTCTTCCACCCTGAGGTTTGCCTTAAGCACCCAACACAGCAGAGCAGCTCCTTGAGTTTCACTGGGTAGCCCCTGAGGAGAAATCTCAACCCTGCCAGGGACCTTCTGGAAAAGCAGGCAAGAAGGGACAGGGAGGACCCCTCCCAAGAGATTGCATATTCTTGGAGTCATAGTGTGCCATCTGACTGGCAAATGCTGAGTTGTGATCAGATTTCAATGAGTTCATTTCAGTTAGTCATCCTTACTATGTGAGCTAGATCTCTCCATCTCAACTGACTCTACAAGTAGTCTCCAGACCTCATAAAAAAAAAAATTTAGAATTACAACAGGGGAAGTTTGTGTCTGAAAATTTTCCATGGAAGTATGGGAAACTGTGTTAAAGAGAACCGGATATATTTGTTCTCAGCACTGGAACTTTCATGATTTTAATGAAAAAAGAATATACATCAGTTTTATTAACAGGAGGCCTCAGAGTGCCCGCTCTGCATTTTGCCCAGTTTTGCATTCTTTTCATTGTTCAAGGCAGAAGATTTTCAGAGTATTTTTTCCCTGTTGCCACAGAGTAGAAAGAATTGGTATTTTGTCCCTCAAGCAGTGACTGAATTTAGCTTACAAATAGATCCTCAAGGTAAACAAAATGAGCCACATAGATTTTCCAGATAGCACTCTGATCAGTTTTAAAACTTAAAAAAACCAAACGACAAGGACAGAGGAAGACTAAAATATCCAGTGTGCACTAGAAGCACCCTCAGCTGGGCCCCTGCCCATGGCCATAGTGATCTGCCAACCTGGGCAGGGAGAAGCCTTTATTCCTTACTCAGTTATGGCCTCTGGATGCTCCCTCTGCATGTGTGGGCTGGTGTTAACCATTACCACTCCAGCAGCTCCAGCAAGGTCTGCTCCACCTGCAGCCTGGTCAGGCTGGTCCCTGACTTGGATTGCCATGTGCTGCTTCTGTGCAAATAAAAAGTAATGTCCATCTTTATCCTTATTTTGGGCTGGATACCATGTAAGGTTATCACACAAAACACAAAGTCTTTGGGAGAGAAAACCACTTCAGTTTCTGATGGTGCAACTCAGGAATTGTAAACCTGAATCTATCCATGTTCAGTCAGGGCTTCAGACTTCAGGCACAGGGTCTGAAATGTGTCTTCCCGAAGAGGAATGCTTTCCCTCAGCAGATCTATCATCTCCACTAAGAATCAGTATTTGAAAGGGATACCAATGAAATCTCCAAATGATGAAAGACAAGGAAATTTCATGGAGATCAGTAAGCGTATGAAAACCCCACAGCCTGTGTGTAGGACAGAGCTCTCCCCACCCTTGAAGTGAGGAAAATGTCAGAAAATAGTCAAGTACTGGTCTTCTAAACTGTTGAGGATGAAAGAAAACTGAAATAGATAGACTCAGTTCAATCTGTTGTTGCATAGCAATATTTTTGCATTTACCAGGAGCTGCTCTTTCATCAAGTTCTTTTGTCTCAGAAGAAAATAATTTTTGTTCTTATTCCAGCAAGGTAGTGTTGTGAAATACATTTGTCTGGGTGAAAAACATAATGCATATTTGGTGAAAAACTAAATGAGAGAAAGAGAATTGTAATTTTCTTAAGAACATGGCAGGGGGTAGTACAATAATGATTTGGCAGCTAATTTTTTCTCCTGGGCATGTATTTATTTGAGACCAGGGTACTAAAAATGAGTGTGAGGATTAATCCATAATTATTGTGCCATTTCTCCTAGAGCAGCCTTAGCAACAGGAGCAGGGTTTGGAGCAGTCCCTCTCCCCTGCTCCTCCAGCCCAAGCCAAAGCACAGGAGTGTCTCCTGGAGCAGCACGCAGACAAAAGAAGCTGAATGTGCTGAGCATCAGCTGCACTGGTGCAGGGCTGCACCAGCACTGGCTCCACAGCAGCTCCTGGGAGCAGTGTGCTCCCCTTGGGAAAGCACAGGGCAGCTGCAGGGAGAGCTGTCAGCAGCCTCCAGCTAACTCCAGATTCAATGGGGTTTTTGTCCTTTACCTCCCTGGGAGCAGAATAAGGCCCTTAACAAGCTCCTCACTGGGCTGCCAGCAGCACTGGTGCTATTCTCTGCTAGCTTAAAAATCAGAGATGGAAAAGATCAGCCAGGTCACCCTGTCCCTCCCCTGGCCAGACTATTCCTGCAGAGCTTTTTCAAGCTGAAGTGCCTCATAGCAACAAAAACCTGAAGGATATGAATCAGACAGAGATAGTGCAGAGCTGAGCAACAGCAGCAGCCAGCATAATGCAGGGACAAACTCCCTCACCACATTTTCAGGAAAACACCACCCCCAGCACTGCTTTACACTGCTCCTACAACTGCAGTGCCCAATTCTACAATGTGTAGTAGAAAAGGCAGTGCCAGAATTACTCACCGGTAAATGCCCCAGAAGAGGTGTGATGCTGTCAGACACATAGATGATGCTTCCACCTGTGGTTACTGCTATGATGAAGCCATCTAATGCCTAAGGAAAACAGACAAGTGCAGAGTGCTTTAATAGGAATGAGTGGTGTAAACAGGACATCTCATCAGTATGGATCAAAACAGTTTGACTTCGGCACCATATTGTTATCTAGTTGTAGGAATGTTATCTCAAGTTGCAGAACAGTAATTCTCTGATTTTACAGTCTGATTTAACTTTTACAAGACTCTTTGTAGTCTAGTAAAACCTACTATTGAAGCAACAAAGGGCTCACAGGAACATTTCATGTCTCAGTTTTTAAATTAATCACACATTTTAATAATGCAAAATGACTAAGACTGGATCCCTTGGAAGTTATTAAAATGAACATTTGAGCTCTGTGTAAATATCAAAGGACGATGAAAGGATGCAGTCCTATCTCAAAATGGTACTTCTCTGCAAACCCCATAAATCTCAGTTTGTATTAATGTAACATTGTATATTACTGGGCTTTCATGTAAGTAAAAGCAATGCAAATGATCAAATAATCCTTAGCCTGAGTTTTAATTGAGTGATTTATTTTAAAGGTCATGGTATTAGATTACTCATTCCAAGACAAATTCACCCTTCTGCAGAGTTTCTTCCTCACTTTGGTCCCATCTTGTGGTAAGCCCCTCCACTCCTAGAACTGAAGGGAAATGTCAGCCTTATCCCCACCCTCTGCACGGGAGCAATTTCACCTTCAAAATGAGTCTCCTCTTTAGTCTGAGCTGCCAAGTTTTGAGCTAAATTTTGCTCAAAATTAAACCTAGGTGGATTTCGAGATCTAAGGCAAGATTAACTTATTTTTTTGGGGGGATTCTCCTCAGAGTGAAATAAAACTAGATGATCTTCAGATCACTGTAAGGAGAACATCTCAAAAAATTAAGACACAACAGTAGGGGCTCAGATAATATATTAAAACCTTCCTATTGTCATTAGGGAGTCACCAGTGAGGCTCCCAACCCTTCAAGTGGAGCAAGTCTGGGCCCTTCCTGTCAGTTCCCCGATGTTCTGGAGTCAGTTTTGGCAGCAGTACTTGAGCAGCAAATGCCCTGTAAGCACAGCTGAATTAGAACAGTGTTTGACAATGCTCCAGGGGCCATACTTGCTCAGGAGACAGGTGTACTGCAAACAGCCTGACCAGAGAGCCACGGCAGCATTACTAAACCATACCACAGATCCAGGCCTGCCTCCAAGACAGACTTGCAGTTGATCTTGTAAGCCCCAGCACATCCTTCCCCCCCGCTGACTTCAATAAGGGAAAGAATTCTGAGAATACTGGAAAATGCTAATTGTTAAGAAAAAAAAAAAAGGAAAACACAAAGCCTTGAATAAAGACACAAACATATGTTCCTTTTTCCAGAGACTGCTGAGCACCCACAACTATTTAAGTCAATGGGAATCTGCTGGTGCTTCAATCCTTTGAAAAGCAAGTCAATAACTTATACCCCAGTAGAAGAGTGAGTGTTTAGCATCTCTGAAAACCCTCCAGCTGCTATAGTTAGTTTGATTTTGTTAATCTAGGTGCAGAGAATATGTTTTTCTTTGGTGCAGTACATTCAAGCTGTTTTCTAAAAAAGCATGATAGCTGTTAACCCATAGAAGAGAGCAGTTTTACAAGGCAGTTGGATCGTGCATGTTACTATGGTGAAGGTTGTTAGTTTTTAAAAAATCAAGTCTTTATTTCATATCCAATGCAAATTACACACAGTGACTCATATCAGAGCTTTGTGGTAAAACCAAGTTAATGTGTGCATATATAACTCTGTTTTTATTTACTTGCAACTGGACATTCCAACATTAAGGGAGCATTTTCATCTTCAAAGGTTTTACTATTGCATCAGTCCTAGACAGACAAACAGAGCCTAATGCCCACTGTAATTTGGTGACAGCCTTTTCAATGTGGTAAGAAAAGGCCATTTTCAGGAAAGCTGATATATTACTGCAGTCAATTATGCCTTGAGTCTTTTGAATTAGTGCTCAGAAAAAGCCCTACCCATCTTTTAATAACAGGACAGGAAAAACTTCAAGCAGTCTTGTCCACATGCTAATAAAATAAGATTAGTAGAAAGGCAAAATAGCAGGGAATGATGAACATCTGTCACAACAGGACATCCCAATACCCAATGTTATCTTGAAGGGCATGGAAAATCACAGTAGCAAGAAGGTGATTTATAAGCTGGGAAACCAAAAGTGATTGTTTTAATCTAAAATTGTGTAGCATACAAGTAGAATCAACAAAGACCCAACCTGTCAAAACAACAGTCAATTTACTGTTATCAGAGGGACATATATCAGTGCAGACTGAAGGAGTTATGTGTGTTAAGTTCCTGTGCACAGAGATGGAAATGGGTAGTTGTCAGAGCAATGGGAGCAAAGTGTCTCATAAAACTAGTCCAGGGGAGTCTCATCACAACAAATTGCAATGGCCAAAGGACTGCCAGCCTCTGGGAGCCAGCAATGTGCTCTGGCTTTATGCCACTCCTTGGTGGTGAAGTTGTTCCCCACATCCTTCCCTGCCCATCACCAGAGCCTGGATCATGTGCCATGTTCACATCATTTGTGGGAGAAGAAGCTTGTTCTCAAAGGACACTGTGGGGCTATGCAACATCTGTGTGTTTAGTATTAGGGAAGACCCTGGCTAAAGGCAGTTCTAGCTATTACTGAGAGAGAAAAATGCATTCTAGCAACTCATTTGCTTTTCATTTCGAACCTACATAAACACCATTGCATTGCCTCCCTTCAAATCCCAGCTAGCATTAAAAGAACCAAGCATCAAAAGAATATGCTATAATTGAAAAACTAGGATTGGAAAATGCTAGAATAAGAGGTGTTTGATAAGGGCCTTGAAAATCTGAGTGGAAGCACCAACTGTATCAAGCCAAGAGGAGCTGTCAGGCTTTATCTGCTTGTTCAGCACCTAGCACTAGAGGGATGCGACACCACTGTGTTTCAGGTGCTAATCTTGCATAAATATTAGATGCTAACAACGCCTTCCAAGAACAGCAGAAAAACAGCCATGTGCCCTTTACCTCACCTCTGCTTATAAAAAAAAAACAAACAAACCTGTGATTTAAATCTTTGCCCTGAACTTCTTTCCTTGGGAGTTGCTGCACAGTTCTGCAGGCTGCAGCAGCCCAGCGCAACAGTACTGCTGAGAGGGAAGAGCAACAGGTGACACCTCTGCTTGATAGTCAAATACAGCAGTTCCCAAAACCTCCTCTTCTGGAAGGGCAGATGATAGTTTGTTCTAAATGCATGGGCGTTTCCATGAGTGCTAGACAAAATTAGGAAAGGTGTATGTGCATGTTTACCTCCAACATCAGCTGGGTGAATTCTTCATTGCTGAGAAATGAAGGCTTCCAGTCCTGCTGAATTTCAGAAATCTCCGTCTGTGCTGAGACTTCTAGACAAAGAGAATATTTACATCTTTAAAATTCAAATTAACTTCTATCTTGAAATATTACATATGAGTTGCTAGGAAAAGAGAGAAATAACCTTTGTATTCAAAAATTGCAGTTTTCAAGCCTGAAATGTTTTCATTTTTTACTCAAGTCAACTTGTACTGACTTCAGTGGGAGCTTGTATTCACAAGGCTATTGACCTCAAGCAGCATTACAGGGGTATTGATCAAAAGATAAAACCACTTTGCATGAAATTAAAATCAAGGCAAGGATTAGCATGTGTCCAATTGCTATTTACAATTTACAGCTTCAAAATCAGGATGCTAGAGAGGCTTCAGCCTATAGCTTCTGTGCCAAACAGAACAGCAAGAAAGCTCCTTCAGAGGAGCCCCAAAGGGCTGTGATCCCAAACTGCAGAGCTATTGCTCTGTTTTCCAGAAGGAGAGCGAATCAGAAGCATTTGCAGCAACTTTACACTGGTGCTACTGCCACCACCCTCTCCCTGCCTTCAGCCACATGGTGCAGGGCAGCCCAGGAGAAGGAATGGAGCTCCAGCATCTCATCCCAAATCCTGTCTGGAGGGCAGGGTCCCCTGTGCTGCCAGCCCAAAAGGTCCCAAGAGGAGATCTGCCCCACTGTTGTCCTTTCCTGACCACGTGGCAGAGGGCTTGTGCCTGGAGGGCTTTCCATGGAGGAGTGCAGACACACCAGGAAAACAACTCACAGCTTTGCACTGAAATTGGGACTATACTGGATTGCTGGTTTGCCTTTGGAAAACAGTCATTTATGTTAGCTCTGAGTCAAACAGGATTCTGGGGGATAGCTCTAATTTACAGAAACTTGAGCTGGTTTATAATTTGCTGCTCACTCTGCTTCTCTAGGAGGGCTCCCTCACTCAGGTCTAGTAGTGAGGGGATGGTGAGCACAGACTCTTCTCTTTTCAGCACCTCCTGACAATTAGCACTTTAATTAATCCTGTTGATTAACACTTCCAGAGCATGTAACACTCAATGCTCTGTATTCAGAGCACGTAGGCAAACTGGCCAGAGAAACACAAATGGACCAATGATACTAAAGACAGTAAAGTTCTTCAAGTGTCAGTGCATTTTGTCACCAAGAAAGAAATCAAATCCTCTGTTCAGGCTGTATTAGTGGAGATGCAGCCATTTGCTCCTACCAGCTCATTTGAGTTGCTTTCTGCACCACTTGGGGCTGTCACTGGCAGCACAGCAACTCTCCACAGCTCCCATGGTTTTACACACAGCTTTGAAAAGCAGACTAAGGAAAAAGAGTCCATCAGATTTTTAAAGTAGTTTCAGAATATAGGATACTTTCAGCTGATCTGTAGCTTGGAAAAGCCAATGCACATGAAATGGTGAGTGTTGGGAGAATTACTTGAGATTTGGGAGATTCTGTGGATTATAATGAAGGAGGCTGTTCATGAAGGAAAAAATCTGAAAATTTGCCTTCTTCTCTGTTATGACTAAAATCTTGGTTTAGCCTACCAAACAGAGGGGGAACATGACTCAATAAACCAGATCCAAAGTACACTGAGGATAATCAACACTTTTAAATGCTGATGCTTTGTATTATATTCTGACTACTAATCTGCTTTAAAAATAGATAACATTTACTTTTTTTAGCAAGTGCACAAACCCCAGTCACATTTTGACCCAATTGCTGTGGAAAGATTTGTGACTGTTAGCTTTCCTTCATCTAGCTGTTTTTCAAGGAAAAGCACCTTTTGGAGTAAATTATTTAGACCTTCAGCTACATTTACACACCTAATTTCAAATCATGGGTGACTGTTCTTTGCTTAGCTTTATAACTGAGCATATTCATATCTTCCCATGCCTTAGGCAGCTAAAAAAAAAAGGTGAGTTATTACTACAATTTTTTGAAAGTGTACATAACTATTAAACCTTGAGATGTCCTGGTCATCCCCTCCTGTACAAACACAGGTTAACAGTTGGACTTATTGGTCTTAAATGTCTTTTCCAACCTAAACAAATATATGATTCTATCTTGTCTGTGGCAAAAATTCATTTAAGAAGAAATTGCACTCTAATGCCAGAACCATTAAAGTTATTTCCTCAGTAAGATTGACATCTGTGACTCCATTCTGTTACAAGTCATGATATAAGAGTTTTAATGGTCTTTTCTGTTACACCCAGAGCTCTGCAGAGAGTGCAGGAAGGAGGTGCTGGATGAGCCAAGGTAAGCCAGGTGAAGTAGTGCATCATCTTGTGAGACCCCTTTATGCTTTCTGGGACCAGGGGCATTCCCCACAATCACCCACTGAAGCCTCTTCATCATAGGGGCAGAGCAGGAGAGCCCCATTTTAATCAGTGGCCTGATTTACAAGGGAGGAGCATTTCAGTGTACCACTACTGGTGCATGTCAAAGAATCAGGAAGGCCCCATTGCACATTCTCCCCTCTGAGTAGAAACTAGACCTAAGAGAGTAGCTCAGCAAGGTCAGAAATCTCCTCTGCCCTCTGTGAAGGTACATTTCTAAGGGACTTAACTGTCTCTGGTGCAAGCATTTTAAAAAATTAACTCCTGGCTTTCTGATGCTGAATTTGACTACTGCAACTGGATGCTGTGCACATGTGATGTAGCTTCTGCTTGTGCAAACTGGGTGAAGCATGTCAACTATCTGTGGATGCAATTTGCTGCTGCCAGCTTCAAAAAAAGAGGGACTTTCTGGTCTGAGTTTTCTACTCAACGTGGAAAATTGAGTCCTGCACAGTTCACTGAGGAGCTGGGGTGCTGAACAGATTGCTTCCCTGCATTTTTTCTGCAGAGAAACTGGGGCAAATGCTTTGTTCTACTGCTCAGAATATTGCAAATTTCAAGTAAGGCAATATTCCCTCTCCTCCTAAATCTCTCTTGTTCAAAGCATCTGTCTTCTTCATGAATGTTGCAGGGCACTGTTGCCATCCTTCTCTCAGCTGCTGCCATTTGCCCCCTTCTCTAGCAGGTTGAGAGTCATCTTCGACTGAAGAGCAAACAAGGAGATGGATTTGGGCAGCACAGTGTCTGCAAATGATCTTTTTTGATGAGGCAGGAAAAAACTTCAAATACCTTATGTTGGCACTTCTAGGTCCCTCAAGCCATTCTGATAATCACAGAAGGAAACAGGATATTATAGTAACTGTCTGGCAAGTGCATGAGGAGCAGCACTAAATCTTACCATTGTGTTTCTGCAGAAAGCCGATGACTTTTTCCAGCACAGTGGTTTTGTCCATTTTGCGAGTGTTGCCTGGAAGCATGGAGCTGAGCTCTTTGATGAGAACATTGAACTGATCGCGCCTCTTCTTCTCAGACTTGTTACGCGAAGCCCTGCAGACGGGGGAAAAGAAACAAATGATGAGCAGAGCAAGAAGGAAAATGATCATGTACCTGCTCTTTGCAATGTATTTACATAAAATCAGCTTTGAGCCACCTTTAGTGCCCAGCGTGGAGATGGAGGCTCTGCTCACTTCTCTGTGCTGCCTCTGGACGCTCCAGCTGAGCTTATCAGGACAGCATTGAGCTTGTAGTTGAAGGAGCTCTGTCCATCTCCCAGACATATGTAGGATCTTAAAAATTCATGCAGTCTCTGGGGAGGCACTCAGAGTGAGAAGAAATAGGAATACTGTGACAACAGTAAAACTGTCCATAAAGAAGAAGAGTAGAGACTGGATCATACCCATCTGTGCAGTCTTAACAGAAGAGAGAGATCCCAGTTTTGCAGCTGTTGCACAGAAGCTGGGTTGATCTAGAAGGACTTGCCCACTTTGGTCACAGGTGCTCTGCCTACCTCCAGGCTGGCAGAGAAGAATCAGGATATTGTTTTCCAGTCATTAAGATCAGAGACCTGGGTAGAAGTTGCTGCAGCTCCCATCTGGTTTGTATGCCACTTTGTTCAGTCTCCTTTCCAAGGTCACAATGACAAGCAGGAGAGGGCATCAGCATGGATTGTTTGAGGCTGGGATGCATTGCCATACTTGGGGTCTTGGAAGTGCCAGCAGTGCTTGCCCTTAATCTGTGCCACTGGGAAAATCAGCGTCAGTGCCCCAATCTCTAGGTCTACAACAAAGACTTTACAGCTTTCTTCACCAGTCTTGTCTGTTTAGATTGCAGATTCCTCAGAGAGAGTCTGCTTCTGCTGCTGCATTTCAAGAGCTCAAAGGAAGAAAGGATCTGATTTCATTTGGGGTATTTTGGCACCATCATAATACTGTCATTAAGGCTGTTGATAATCTTTTCAGCATGCGCGCTTTAGTTTTTTTTAACCCTATGCCAATCCGTACACACACATTTTCTGACTTCTCATGAATACCACAACTGTTTGACTCAGAGGTTATCACCTGGACTACTGTATCCACATGGAAATAGAAATAAGTATAGCCCAGTAGGTTTGTTTGTTCTTCTGAAAGCTCCTCAAGCAGATGAGATTTGCCTTGTCAATTATGCAAAGACTGAAAAATCTTGCTACAGGTAGATGGAAAAGAAAAGCCAAGAGGCCAGTTCTCACTATGACTTTATCAGTCCCAGCTAACTCTGCTGTGCCTCAAAGCAGCTCTGGATGCACAATGCTGAAAGTCAGAGCAGAATTTAGCCCAGCATCTACATCCCCTGTAAGGACCAGGATGGCAATAAACATTTTCAGCAGAGAAATCACTACAGAGGCTTCTGGATGTTACTACTGACAGAGGGGTAATTTTTGTTTGTCTTGCTCTCAACCCTGAACGCACTTGGAGATACGCTGGATAGAAGCCAATGCTTGATTATTTTACAGCTTTGAACACAAGAGATTGGGTGGATACTGCCTGACTGATTTCAGCTTGCTCTTATTACACTGCAAAAGGCTGTCAGAACAAGATGTGAAAAGCTCCAGCCTTATCCTCTTTCTCAACAGTTCAGGGCAACATTAAGAATATCAACATTTTACTTCCTCATAATTCAATCCTCAGTTCATTTTAAGCCTAAAGAGTCCAGATTTCCCTGAAAATAAAGTAAACCACCAGCTGTCAATAGGGAATGTGTTGCTTAAAAAAAAAAAGGAAAAAAATAGAAAAAAAAAAGAAAAAAGAAAAAAGCCCTGACAGAAATATAAAGTATCTATTTTTAACACTTCACATTTTATTCACAAAGGAAATATAAAAACTCCTCTAGTGGAAATAACTCTACCAAGATATGAATCAATGATCACAGTTAAGTTTTGAAAAGGAAAAAAAAATGAGAAAAGATTGGAAAAAATGATAAAAACTATCCCTGCACAGTTGAAAATACTTTGTTTAGTACAGTTATAAATGCATGAAGTAACATAGTTTTCATCACTTCCCTTTGAAGATTATTTTCTAGCCTTGCTTACTTCACTGCTAGGGCATACAATAACAGTAAGACAAAAGAACCTCTGTCTTAATTCCATACTACTTGTCCTAGTTCTCCTCCTTCCTTGCTACTCCATAAAGATTACAGCACATTCAAGGGGAAGGAGGAGACACAGTATGAATAAAATCACGATTTTTAGTAAATACAGTTAAAAGCAATACAGAACAACCTGAACTCAGAATGAACAAAATCAACAACAGCCATTTTTATTCACTTACATATATGCTGCTTGTTGTCTTAGACAGATACTGACTAAGTAATAGATACTGCATTTTGCTAATTTACAATGAAATGTGACTTTACACTAAATTTCAGATTTCTTCTGCCTGTCCAGTGGAGTGTGTTATATATGCATCAATGCAAATAACTGTACCACATATCTTCATTCAGATTCTTAAATTTACTTTTTATTTCAGTGGAAAATGGCAGGTAGTAGTCTTCATGATTAAGCACTTTCTCATGGTTTACTTCAAGCTGGTTTTGGTTGGAATTTGGAATTCAACTGAAATGTAAAAAAAGTATTTTAAAATTATATAGTATTAAAGTAAACCGAAAGAAGAGCAAATAGAGAAAAAAGTGCACAAAGCACACCTTTTGTTTAAAATTATAAAAATCTAAAACCAAAATAAACCTCATCCCACACCAAAGAACTGAAAAGGAAACTATGGCTTCTGATCTGAGAAGATCAGAAAACCT
This sequence comes from Ammospiza caudacuta, assembly GCF_027887145.1. NCBI lineage: Eukaryota > Metazoa > Chordata > Aves > Passeriformes > Passerellidae > Ammospiza > Ammospiza caudacuta. Next base: position 90,824,782 of record NC_080594.1, on the reverse strand, counting down.
CACACAGGTCTTCAATGCTGCCAACTGTGGTGCCATCATACCCACATTTTAGTCCTCAGGTTATGAGAGTGACGTTGCGCCTTAGGGAGTCAGGTGACGCAGAACAGGGCTCAATTTAACCAGTGCTCTTCCTGATCTTGGCCAAATATTAAACACCTGGCACAAGGGTGGGAGTGCAAGTGCCTCTTCTCAGGAGAGGATGGATCCTTTTTCCATGTCTGTGTAATGCAACCTGTAGGTGCCTAATAAATTGCAGCAGATAGACATGGTGTGAATGTGTATCTCTACACACACCTAACCTGAGAAACTCACCTCCTGGCTTGAGACCATCCCAACAACTTAGGTCCAGAAGTTTTCAGTCTCACCTACTTTTAACCGAGAAAATAAAAGGAGAGAACAATTTCTGGGGCTTTTTAATCCCCTCTGGTGTTTCTCAGCCCTGAGGGACCCAGTCCTCATACCAAAGAGAAGGAAAAAAAAGCACTTCCCTTGTGGTACAGGACAGGTGAGAATCCTCAGCTTACATGACATAGCAGCAAAATATTAATCAAATAGCTTCTCCTAAGTTTGACTGTCTCTGGAAGAAAACCTGTAGCTTTTAAATGAATCTGAACCATTTCAGTATAATGTATTAACTTTAGATCTTCGTGAAGCATCTCATGATTTCAAGCTCGATTTCAACTTTAGCTTTATTGCTAAAAAGAAAAATGAACTTATATTACAATCTGAAGAAGCAGTTTCCTTTTCTAATTTTGAAAGTTATAACTTTTTTATGCACGCTGATAGAGGCCAGCCCCAGGGTACGACAAAAATTCCTTCTGGGAACAAACGGCATGAAAACCATACCAGATGGTGATGACAATTGCCGAGAGCGAGGATACGTGTTATCCTACTTTTTACATATATGCATTCATTTAATGAATTTTTCTTTTACTAGACAATTAGCACACAAATATCTTGAAGATGATCAGGCCTTTAGCAGGTGAAGCAGTGCTGCAAGGTGGGCTCCTTTCTGCACCATCCTAAAGGAAGCAAAGGGGAGCAGCTGAGCCTGGCTGCAGCCTTTGCTGACCTATATTGGTGAAACAAAGCTGCAGGGAGGGAAAGAAGCAGAGAAGGAATCAAAAGAGATGAAACTGGATCAACTGCTTGTGCCTGGACTGGAAATACTTTCATTAGAAGGAACCAAGGGGAAAAATGTGGGCAACCTCCGTCTCTCTCTAAAGTAATTAAACTGTGGGCTGCGGCATTGATAACCTCGAATGCTTCCAAACTGCTTTTCTGCAGATGCCGGTCAGCTCTGACAGTTACTAAGAGTTTCATTGCCACAGGTCTTCTGCCTTGAAACACACCTTTTCTCTCCCAACAAAGGGTTCACAGTGAATTCCCACCAACTGGGACTCAATGGAGTACAGACTGCATGTGAATATAGGTTTGTGCCAGTTTAAAGCTGACTTTTTGTGGTCTTTCTCTGCTCCGAAGGTAACTTCTGGGTGTTTTCATTGCTGTGAGACAGGCATTGATGAATAAATGAATAAATGGCCATTCTAATAGGGAAAAACCCCACTTTTCCTGTTCTTTTTCTTTTGCAAAATGTATTTAAAGAAAAAAGAAAACCACAACATTTTTGTACACTCTGGAAGCTCAGATGATGTATTATAGTGGCAGAAGAATGTTGTTGGTGCTTCACTTCTGATGTTCTGCAGTCATGTGAAGAAAATGATCAATGCCTTGGCTTTTTTAACATTTTCCACAGGAAACACTGCTAGGTTATTTTCCTTTTACAGTGCAGCCAGGAGTAGGAGTCTGTGAGATGGCAGTTTTTCAAGTTGTGCTTGACTGTATTTTACTGTCTTGCTCTTTGATTAATTGATTATGGATAAAACAGCTTCTGCAACAACAAACAGTATCAAGCTCATCACAGAGAGTTATAAAGGAAAAGATACTCACCTCTTTGCCCTGTCTTTCTCATCTTCATCCATTAGATTGTCTAAGCAGTTTTTTCTGTTGAAGGAATGCAAGAATCAGTATGAACTGTCACTTTTTTAGCTCTATTTGCAGGTTAATCTCACAGTCACTCTATTTCAATTTAATAACACTGTGATGATATCCAGGTCAAATAAATGTGTCAGCAGTGCTCTATGCCACAGTCCTTGATTTTAGGAAATATCCATTGTGGGTAATGTTATTCCTGAACATTATGCTAGCCTTAGGGTCTCCTAGGCAGGGATCAAGGCTTCCAGGCACCACATGGTGCATCAGCACAGTACAAAAACAGCCACTTCTTGGGGATTTTTTTGTGTGGCAGTTACTCTCTGCAAACTTGCAGGCTGGATGAGCCTGGGGTCTGCTCAAGCTGAAAAGCATTTTCATTGCCCCCCATGTTCCCACCAAAACCATCTTCAGCGCAAGAGCCAGCATCACTGATGCCTTTGACCTCTCTGCTCTTCCTACTGGGAAGCTCTTCATCCTCCTCTGTGGATCTTGACCCAAAGCCAAACAAGATGTTAATAACTCTACTGAATTACCTCTCAAATTGAAGTGTCCTTATAAATCCCACTGCCTAAGCCATACTAAAAATCCCTCCTGCAGCCCAGTCAGACCACCTGCCCAGCCATGCTGGACCAAGCATGGGGACTGTCCCATCCCCATCACTCTTTTTGCTAATCTTCCCCAAAATGTTGTGACCTCAGCTTTGTAGTACAATTTCTCTAGCAGTGTGAGCTGTAAGGAGAAAAGGGTAAATTGGGTAAATTGGGTAAATTTGTGTAGGCAAGGCAAAGGGAAAAATACAAAAGCAGCCCAGCTGAAGGCTGAGTGCCTCAGAAACCCTTGTCACTAGCTCACTGCCCACCCTCCTTTGCTCTGTGACCTTATGAGACAGTGATGCTTGATCTGTCACCACTTCAGCCCAAGAAGGAAGCTCTGTGCAACTGCACCTCTCATGGCATCTGGCACCCCTTTTGGGTACAAAATCCATGTGCGGCTGCATCCCACACACTTATTTTCTGAAACAGCAGCACAATGCTACTGGATATTGTCAAAGCCTCATTTTCAAAGCAGAAGTGTAGTGATAGGCAATGATAACACTCTTTTTCAGCAATCAATGTTTCTCATTTAATGAGTCCTCAACATGTAAGACATGAATAAAATTGGAAGGGAGGAGGAAGGAAGTTAATTGCTAGGCTTTATTTAAGCCCATGTTATTTTCCACATATGAGTCACACATAAATTTGTCTGTTTAAAGAACATTTTATGAAAAAACCAAAGTGAAAACTCAACAATAGTAAAACCAGTGCTTCTGTTAGTAGTTCTCTTACAGCAACATTCTACCTGGTCATTACTCAACAGTTAGCTAAGAACACAAAACCCATAACCTTTTATCAAATGAGTTATGAGGAATTAGATCCACTGGTCACTGATTGAGGGGTAAAGCTGCTACTTAATGGCACTCAGCTCTTTGATGAAGGATAAACAGGAAATATGAAGGCCAAGGGACTAGTTTTTTCAGTCATAACTGATGAATTTAAATTGCTGAATTCCCTTATACAGAAAAACATAACAAATAATACCAAATAGTTTTTAGATTATTTTTTTTAGATTATTTTTCATTATTTATATTTGTTTTGACTTGCAAAACAGCCACAGTCAGCCATGACTTTTGACATGCAAGTCAGCCATATCATAATCCATATTTTGGACTAGGAAAATGTATAAGGCCAGCAAAATTCTATTAACCAGTGTTTTACATATATTTTAGGTGTTTATTTTCTTAGTCCCATAATGAAACTGTTATCCCAATCACTATGTTTTCAAGTAATTCAGGCTAAAATGTAGTGACAATTCAATGTGTTTTGTTGTTATTTGCTCACTTATTGCAACCTATGCTATTCAAGAATACAGAGGGGATCATTTAAATGGCAGGTTAGCATTCAGGATTTTGCAGTGTTTCTTGGCTAAATCCTTGCTCACAATCAGCAGGATGTTAAGGGGTAAGAAGGGACCATGAAGATCATCTGGTCCCAATGGTGGGAGGACACCTTGCACTAGACCAGGTTGATCAAGGCCTTATCCAACCTGGCCTTGAACACTACCAGGGTTGGGACACCCACAACCTCCCTGGGCAACCTGTTTCAGTGTCTCACCACCCTCACAGTGCAGCACAGCACAGCACAGCACAGCACAGCACAGCACAGCACAGCACAGCACAGCACAGCACAAAATGTTCTGTGGCATGCACACATGTTGAATCTAGGGTATGACAATCTAAATGGGGCAACATCACCAGCAGAAGTCGCTCTCCCTGAATCCCTAAAGGTCTTCCTCTGGCTGTAACAGACTCCCAGTAGAAAGCAGGAATACAAGTGTGCTGAGTGGCTGTGAGGAAGGGTGGAGGTGGACGAGACAGTCAGTATTGGTGCTGCTCAGCCCTGGCTCTTTTGGAGAGGCACAATGCACCTAATGAAAGGGGCTTCCTACAGCTGTACCCCATAAACCATCAAGAAGAAATTACACTGCCAGGAAGCCTCTACTCTTGAGAGAGAGCAACAGATCAAACTGGTCTGTTCTGCCAAGGATTTGGCTAGATCTGTAAAGCAATTCATGGCCAGCTTCCAGTAAACAAGGTTTCTGAGTGACTGACATGAAATTCTGGACCTGCTGTGCTGTTGTTAGCATGAGACAATATCTAATTGTCATTTTGCTTCTGTTTGCTCACATGGCAAAATCTCTAGAGCATCATAAGCATTGCTAACAGGGTTTGCTAGTACATATGTACCATATGAAATTCAAACTGTTCTCAACAAAATAGACACATCAGAGTATACAATTGCTGCAAACTACTAGAGACTCACAGACGCTGCCTTACACCTTGACAGAGAAACCCATGTCAAGGAGCTTAGGCATGTGCTTAGAGCAACCTGCTTGCTTTATTTTATTCTCCCAATCCCTCAGCTGTGAAGGTCCCAAACCGCAAACTGGAAACCTACTGTCTCTTGATTTAGGGGAAAATTCTGACTCATTGCAATGATGGAGGCAGGCAGTAAATACCAAGGTTCTGTGCCACGGTTCCCCTGCAAAGAAGTGACATAAAAAAACAAGTGGCACAAGTATTTCTCAAACTATGAAGAATCCTTTCACAATAAGAAAGGGAATTTGGAAACCTATAGGTAAGAATACCACATGATGTAACTCCTGCTGGCAGAGTATTTCACAGTGACAGTTACATTTGGAGCTTCATTAGTATGATCATTATCAAGGAGTGAAGACTATCACTCAAAAAGATGGGAACTACTTGGAACAAGGAGGAGGAAGCTCACATACTCCCATCAGGGAGGAACTCATACAAACACACAGAAAGACGCATATCCACAAGTGGGGAAGAATGGTATTTTGGAAACAAAAGACTGGCTAAAGCTGTTAACCATGTACCCCTGGCTTGGTTATCAGATGGAGAATTATAGCACAAACATCCCCCTCACATTCATTCATACAATGAATAGATGCTTGGGAAAGAAGTAATTCAGGCAGAGTGCCAGCTCGCTCCAGGGACTCTCCGGAAGAAAGGTTGCACATGTTTATTTTGATACAGTCTATTCCCACTGGACACAGAGCTTGCACTATAAAAAATCATCTGGCACTGATCACCTTATCCTGTGCTAGAAACATGTTTTTTATTGAGCTAAACTACTACTTTTCTGGGCTGGTGAGGTTGGTTTCACTCCTTCCTGCCCTACTGCCCATAAGGATATGCTGTAGACACTCAAATGTAGGTAATCATTGCTGATTTCCCATTAAGTTGCCTCAAAGCCAGCTAATAGTTTTTACAAATCTGACTGATATTTATCAAGAATTTTTTAATCATATTCATTTAACTCAGCTGGATTAAATCAGAGATGTAAATTTCTTTCAGAGGACCTGAGATGTGCCTGGGGAACCTTTGTGAGAAATCACAGCATTTGTGCTTCCCTGGCCCTTATGTTTGGCAGCTCAAGGAAAAGACTGGACTTTTCCTCCTCTTCCCTCTCTAGCAAGGTGGGGTGTTTGCCTCCATCACCCCACAGGTTTGCCTGGGTATTCCACCACTTTTCCTGTACAGGTATGGTCAGCCCTGGGGAGAAGGATGCTCCCACCCACTGCAGACATACCTGAGCCTTACACCTCAGACCTCACCCCCAGACCACTTGGGATGCTGGTACAATACAACCAATCCTAATTAAAGATGATGATATTGCACTGGAGAACAATCCTCTCAAAGACAAGGGATGGGCAAGGCTTGTATGGAAAACTGGGATGCTGGGATGAAACACCTTGAACTATCCTCTGACCTCTGGGAAGACCCTTCCCAACAACTGCTGTGTTGTGATGGAGGAAGAAACAGAACAACAGGGTAGGCATGCTGCCGTGCCTGCCAGACACATTGCTCAGCCTCAGGGCCCATCTCTGCTCAGCACTGCTCCTGTTCTGCCTCAACAGGGCATCCACTCTCCATGCCCTCTTTGAAGGGGAGGAAATGGCTGTCAGCAAAGAGGTCAGTGCCATACAGGAGGCACACGGGTAAGTTTGGTGGGGCTCAGGATTCAAAGGCCAGATCCAGCCATGCATGGCATCCTGTGCTTAGTGAGTACATATGTGAGTACATATCCAATACACATGAAGAAGGCACCAAAAGAGATTAGACAGGTTCTAGGCATGATCCAGGGACACAGTTTCTAGGCACTCTAGCACAGGGGACAGTGTAGCTTGGTCACTGTGCTGGCACTGCTGCCAGATCCCCTGCCCAGGGAGGATGAACAAGGTCTGATGGGCACTGTGGTTGGTCAATAGCATCATCCCATGTGTGTTCCACATCATGGATTAGATGGGGTTTGCCCACCCTGGGGAGCACCACTGTGGCTAGGAACTCCACCTGCTGCCCTAGGCTAAGCAGAGCTCTGAAATGAATCACACAAACAAGTGTAGTATTTCCCTTCCAAGCCCTGCTGGAAGGCAAAGAGAAAAATCAGCAAATGGGAAGCAGCAGGAAAGGCCACAGAATGAGAAGCAAGAAGTGATCATCTGACCATTTTAGGCACCTGGTTTCAAGTTCTGTAACATGGATGAAGCACTCAGATATCCCACCAGGAAAGGTACAGTGTGAACACACAGCAGAAGGATTTGTACAAACACAAATCAGAACAAATCAACAGATTCACAGACACATCAAACTGAAGTGTACCACTCTATTCTCTTTTCATAGATATAAACCTATGAACTGTTACAAGAACATGCTGGACTCTATAATTAAGTATGACACATTCCTAACCATAGCAATAAAAATTGATTTATCAAAATGTGAACAGACTAGCCTTTAGAAATCTTAAGATAGTAAAAATTCACTTTCCTGATGATATACATGGTTATTTGAGAAAGATACGTGGCTTTTTAGTGGGAGAATGACAGTCTGGAGTCACCATGGATCATGTTATGCCAAGATTGTTATGAGAATTACTGTTTCAAGAGTAAAGAAAAAATCCAGAAGCATTGCTAAGTGTCCAGCTTTACAGTTTTTTCCTGACAGTGTATAGCAAGGTCTTCCTGCATTCAATAGGTTACTACATTTTGCTTACACAAGAGATATTTAGACCCTTCAAAAAAAGAAAAGAAAACTTTTTGAGAAAACACTGGACTTCATGAACCTCATGGACAGTTTCATGTTTCATACATATGTGTACAATCAATCTTTAGATGGTAACAGGCTTAAAGCAAACATATATTAAAAACAATCCACATGTGGATAGTAAAAAGAATAGAATTTGACAGAAATTAATGCTCCCCTCTTCTGAACTGGGGATGACAGGAAGATGGTTATAGATAATAAGAGTCGAGTAGTAAGAGATTATGATGAATAGAAATAAAGACTCAGAGCATATTCTGGTTTTATTCTGTTTGGTGGGAAGGGGTTTTATTTTCCACATGTCAGAAACCTTGCACCTATTGCCATGTGTTAGACCCCTTTCCCCCTCTGCCTGGTGCCACTGAATTTTGGGGTGTGCAGCCTGCGATCCCTCTGTTGATGCTCTGTTTCACATCGGTTTAAGCCAGGGGTGAGCCGGCTGACGTCAGCAATGCCGGGCTGGAGCGTGGCCAGGGTGAGAGGCATCTTTCATCTCTGGCTTGTGAGCAACGTGTAAAGTTTTGTGCAGCGTTTGGATCTCTGATGAAGATCAGTACATACATGCCCATTATGTTCCTCACTGCTGTTATTACTACTGAATGACTACAGCCATTCAGACTTGAGTGCACAGGCTGTGAATCCCTATGTTCAACCGCTGCTCTGCTCTCCCCTCGCACGGCTGGAAACAGAAAGGCAAACAAATTAAACTAACATTAATCAGCAAAGACTGCCATCTGTATAACTCAGAGCACTTCTCCGCGTGCCCGTCCCCTTCCAGCAATGCTAAACAGGATTAGCCTTCCGTGGGCGGATGGGGAAAGTAGGTCAGTTCGGTAACATCGCTGCGTGTGATGAACGGAGGAGGATGTGACTGCAGTGGTCTGCTGGCAGCCCTCTCGCCTTCTCTATGAGCCAGGAGATGAAGCACCTGGGCTTGTCATGGGGTGCATGAGGTGGCTCAGATCCTACATCCCTGCACGGTGACACCTGACAATTCTAGGATCAGGGATTTGGCAAAGCCTGGCTGATGCACTGGCGTTAGTGGGTGCATTTCAACAAGGAAACTGAGGCACAGGGCAGCTAAATGCTTAGTTATTACTAGTTTGTGTACAGCCAAATATTCGTCAAAGCTTACACATAAGCCAAAGTGGCAAGGGATGGTAAATCACCTATTGTCTTTCTGCATTGACTTCATTGGGTATGTAGAGATGGTGGCAGGAAAGCCAAAGCTCACTTCAAGTGACGTCTGCAGGGCATGACAAGGGCAGCAAGAAGAGCTTCTGCTGCTACATCAGTAGCAAAAGGTTGAACAAGGAAAGTGCAGGACTGCTGCAGTACTGGAGGTGTGTGAGGAGGTGAATCAGTTACAGCAAAACAGGTGAGGCTGATGCCCGTTTTAAGGCAGTTTTCAGCAGCAAGGTCTCCCAGCCTCTGTGCTGGAGGCAGGGGCAGGGAAGAGCAGAAGCACCAGCAACAGGCGAGGATCAGCTCAGGGAACTTGAGGAAGCCTGGGTGAAGTTGACCACACAAGTTGATAGGGACTGACTGCTTCCCTCATTGGGTACTTGGAGACTTGCTGGTGTCCTTTACTAGGCTGATCTCTTTTTTTTTGAGAGGTTGTGAAGGTGCGGGAGGTCCCTGATGTTTGGAAACAGGCAAATGCTGGCCTTCAAGAAAGGAGCAACAGGCCAGTCACCCTCACTTCAGTCCCTGGAAAATCATGGAATGAATCCTGTTGGAGCACAAGGCTGGGCAGATGGAGAAGATGATCAAAAACAGCCAGTGTGGATTTACCAAGAATAACTCGACTGCCTGTTATGATGAAATGACAGGATCTGTGGATGGAGGGAGAGCAGTCGATGTCATTTATGCTGGCTTCATGCTCAAAGGCAGGGCTGTTGTCTAGGGGGAGACTGAAGGAAAGGACAGACAAGAAACTTTATGAAAGTGGTGCCAACTGCCAAGTCCTGCACTTAGGAATGAAGAGTCTTGAACTCTGACACAGTCTGGGGATGGCCTGATCAGAAAGCAGCTCTGCAGGAAAGGCCCTGGGAGTTCTGGAAGGCAGCAGGCAGCATGCTGTACATGAACCAGTGGCGTGCCTTGGTGGCAAGGATGGCCAGCAGGACCCTGGGCTGCATGGACAGGAATGCAGCCTGATGAAGGGAAGGATTTATGTCCCTTCACTCAGCACCTGTTATACCACATTTAGGATAATGTGACTGGTCTGGGGCTTTCCAGGACAGAAAAGATAGCTTTTAGGATAGAAGGAAGGTCAGTAGTATCCCCAGTGGTGGTGCCTGGAGCCCCTGACTTACATGAAGAGGCTGGGATAGCCAGACTGACTTAGTCTGGACAAGAGATGGGTTTGGGGACAGCTAAGAGTCCTCTCATTGCCTACAAGGGGTCAGTAAAGAACCAGTGGCGGACTCCTCATGGTAGTGCAGGGTGGGAGAGTAAAAACTAACAGGTGTAAGTTTAAAGAAGAGAGAAGGAACTTTTCTCCATGAGGACAGCCAGACAATGGAGCAGGAGAGAGGCTGTGCCATCCCCATCTACAGGCCTGACTGGGCAAAACCCTGAGCAGCCTGGTCTGACCTCAGAGCTGGCCCTGCTTTGAGCAGGAGGCTGGACTGGAAACCTCCTGAGGTTTCAACCTCAACTGTCCAGTCATTCTGGATCTACTGAGCTGGCTACATATCCTAAGCAAATCAGTTCGCTTCAATGAGTTCCTATATTATATATATGTTCTTGAAATATATTTTATTGTGCTTTTGGTTTCTGTACTAGAAATAGCTTATGCACTGTCTCTCCTACATTGACATTGCTCCTGCTTTATAAACAGATAAACATCTTGACGTTGTATGTCTATATTTCAGGTGTTTGTCATGCCACTTCTAGATGTTAATTAAAAAAGCATTTAAAACTTTATGATAGAATTACAAAAAAACCCCAGACAAACAAACAAAAAACCCCCCAAAACAACAACAAACACCCAAAAAACAAAAAAAAAAGAAGAAAAAAAAAACAAACAAAAAAAAAAAAAGGGAAGAAAAAAGGCCTAACACGAGAATGGCCCTTGAATGTAAAACCTGTTTTTCTTCTCTCTCTACTTCTCATGTTCTTAATCTGTTTTAGGTATTTATAAAACTTTAATCCTCATAATATCAGAAGTCCCGAATGTACAAAGACTTTAAAATGTGCTTAACTCTATACTGCTATAAGAAGGCCCTCATGTATGTGTATCTCTGCAAAATCCAGGTCAAAACGTGGAGGCAGAACTGCACAGATTATTTTGCAATTATTAGCTCTGAAACCTTTTCTTTAAAAGGGTCTCAGTTATAAAGTATTCGTAGTTGTAAGAATCTCTTTATGTTCTTCTGCAAATATTTAAATAAGTAGAGTAATACAACATTTGACCTATGATCCTCTCATGGTCAAATGCTCAGCTGATACAGGCAAAATATGCAAGGACAATACTATAAATATTTATTTGTCAAAAATGCAAGGATTTTTATTTTGCTTGACATGAACTACCTGGGACACACCAACGAAGCAGAAAATGAGTCTTTTTCAATGGGACTGTTATCAGTCATTCTCTTTGTTTTCTGGCAGCAACAGTTTTGACAAGATCATTTTCACCCTTTCCATATGATTAAACAAGCTATGGTGGCACTGGAATGTAAAGCAAGATGTCCAGGAGCTGACATAGTTTGGTCTCACTCCTCCCACTTCTTTGATTGTTAAGTGTTACTCCCCCCACTTTTTTGTTTGTTAAGTGTTTATGTATGGCTCTCAAATAACCAAATTACTCTTCTTTTAAAAGGCTCTAGGTCTAGAAGTAATTTTGCTAACAGAAAACTTTGTTCTAGAAATAAATTCTGATTTTTTGGTAGTGTTATTCAATTAATTGTCACAATTTACACCAGCTGTGATCATTCCCTCCATACACAAGATGTTGAAATAACAGACTACATGTTTCTGTGGAGATTTCATCAGGAAAGCAGAAACTAAACATGAAGCCAAATTTCCTTTGAGTTTTAGGCACCTATCCTGATGTGGCATCTCCCTCTTATTAAACAGCCCTAGGGTGAAGGGCTGTCCTCTCTCAGTGTCCTTGCCCTCTCCCTGCCCACATGGGATTTGTTTGCTTCTTCAAACCAGCAAGAACTGGAGGGCCAAGCTCCGAGGAGCAGACTGGGACTTGAGCCAGGCAGTGAGCGCTCTCCTTGGGCCTCCCCATCCTCATGGGCACAGCAGCATGGTGACACCCATGGGTGCTCAGCTGCTCTGCCACTGATGGGGCTGCAGGTGGGAGGCATGAGGGGACAAGGGGACTGTCCCTCCAGAGACCCTGCAAGACAACTTCTCTGCCCCATGCAAGAGCCAAAGCTGTGGCCTAGATCTGCTGGTGACAGGAAAAAAATCCCCATACAATATTACAGAAATAAATACAGATATCAACACCAATAATCCCATCACTTTTGTGTTAACAGCTTGATAACACATCTGCTTATAACTCACACACTGCACTAAATTTTCTGCTCTATAGTAACTATCATATCCCTGTCAGCAGAACTAAATATTTAATCATCTGGGGAGATGAATCATGAAAAGCTGTTTGGGGGAGATATTTTTAAATGGACAATTTGTTGTCATTTAATTTTGAGAACTTGCTGTCTCTTTCTTTTCAGAAGGGACCCTGCAAGCCTGTGACCACACAGATTATTGCTCTGTACTGCTTGCTCTCTCCTTGCAGGTAACACAGCCTATGGAGTTTGAAGGTCATTTCTGACCAGAGCAAGTCAGGAGGTTTCAGGGTTTGCCTGGGCATCACCAAGCCTAAAGCCAGCAAGAATAGAGACCCTCCACCTGCCTGATTGCATGACACTTTCGGGAGGAATGTTCTCTAGTTGCAGACTCCCAGTCTTCTGTCTGAATCCATAAACCTGCCAAGAATTCAGCTACAGCATCAGACTAAGGTAGCACCTGTATTTTGTGCCATCTTGAACACTGATGCCCTTGAGTCCCTCCTGTCTCAGACTGAGCCATACTCCAGCTATGTGCAAATACTGCTCTTCTCAGACCCTTCACGCTACCAGTGGTTCCCATTTCTACAAAGATAAAGTTTCTCCAGCATGATGTAAAATTCAAATCAGGTTTGCAAAATTAATCTCTAAGGAAAAAGGATAATTATTAAAGAACTTCGTTAGTGCTTTGCAATCTTAATTATGATAATTATATTTTTGTAGCTAATATAACTGAACTCCTGCTTTTAAATCCCATTAACGAGCATTTTTAATCCCTCTCCTACTGGGCCAACAAAACCATAATGTTGAACTTTACATTTACACAGAGCACTGTTTTAAAGAAAAATGATGCACTGTTTACTGAGGGTTTCCATTCCCTTTTATCTGCACTTCGAAGGTGCACCTTCTCCCAAGACACAATAAATTAAGAAAAGCAAAGATGGATTCAGCAGCTTGGGCTCAATATCCTCTCTTGGCAGCAAAAGGGCACAGTCCCTAAGCCAGGATGGCAGTAGGCTGTGAATACTGGCTGCCTTCAGGAGGCAGTGACACCACTGCTCCACTGAAAGGACAGACAAAGTTTTTTCCCTAAACAGCCCAAGGGTTGAGCTTCATCTGCTCTGGGTCCTCATGTGGACCTCAACAAGAGCACGTGCAGCTCCCACGTTAGCAGAGGCTGTGACCCACTGCATGCAAGAGGAACCTGCCAGGTGGAGGCAGCAGGAAGGTGCACAGGACAACTCTGCCATACTGGAAGAGTCCCATGGGTAAGTGGGATACTGAGGGATAGCAGGAGCCATGCTGCAGTGGCCAACAGCAATTGATGACCAGGGGAAAAGGTGGCAGATGGGGGAAAAGGTCAAAAGAAATCTCAATTAAAGAAGAAATGCCTGAATACACAAACTATTAGTGTGTGAGCAGGAAAAGGTACCTCCTCCACTTACTGGAAATGCTGAAAAGTTCCAGCAAGTGACACTTTTCAGTGACACAGTATTTTCTGAGTAAAGTTTATAATCCCTGACAGAGTGGAATTTGCTGCTGTTTTCTGTTGTGACCCACCTACCACCACCCAGGTACAATGGCCTAGTGGAGATTTTTTATGAATCTGTTTGCAGACAAATATTTACAATTACCTAACAGAGAGAAAAAAAGTAAAGAATCAAAGAGAGAAGAGCATACAAATTTAGATATCTCAATAACGAAATTAAAACAATAATGCATATATTGAATATCATCTGCCCATTAATCTCTGGAGTAAATTCAGAAAACTAATTAAAAGCTTCTACACAGATAAATGATAAGCTTCTTTATTCAATGAGCTCAACATATGAACAAACAGAGGTTTGTGTTGATATCATCATTATTAGCAATTGCATTAAAGCAAATGATTTTTGCTGTGCTACTGGGAATACAGTGGTTTGAAAAACAAAACGTTATGAGATGAAAATTCAAACCTTTACGGTACCAAACATACAGCACTTCCTGGTTTTTATTTTTAGTTAGTGGTAACTCTTATGGGTCAGCATAATAAAAAATAAGATGTGGAGAAACAACCCCAAAGCCAGTACAGAAACAGGAAAAATCTCTTCATAATCGTTCCCCAGTGGAAGACCAGCTTTAAGGGCTGATATTGCCTTCCCACATGGGAAATTCTCTAATTTGTCAGTTCTTCTGCACCTTGTGTCCCCCTTTTTCTGCTATTGGCTTCAACATTCTCAGGGGATTTTGTCTTGAATTTTAGAGGAAGGTTTTGCCTCTTCAACCGTAATTGATAGATGTTCTATTTTTGTGGTGCAACACGGCTGTGTTGCATGATGTGTGTGGCAGTGCTGCATGGGGAGCTTGCAAGGCAGCTAGAATTGTTCTCTTTTGGTCCTCTGGGAATAAATCCCATCCCAACATCCATTTATATATCTGTGACTTGAAAAGGCGGATTCTGAAGAACACAAGCTTACAGCTTAAGCTGTGTGTTCAATTTAAGTGCAGAGCCTGAAATAATAAATATCAATATATAGTCAGTTTGGAATCTGATTATTTAGAATCAATTAAAACTGATCTGGCTCCAGAATTCAGATATCCTCTTAAGGATCCTACACAAGGAAACAACTTGAAAAACTCTGTCTTTTATTCATAGAGCATTCCAGTGATCCAGCACTGATTAGCATAAAAACAGCTTTAAACTGATGAAATGGGGGAACAAGAGAGAAGTGTAACTGCTTTTGTTAATATTTTTTATTCATACACCAAATTCTTCCTACTTCATATTGTACATTAAACTCTCTCTATTGACCAAAACGAAGCAGAGATTTTAAGAAGTCTCAGGCTAATGTTCTCTTGAACACAGGCTAAATGAAGGATACAGTCCATAGAGTGTAAAGTGCACTTAGATTTTAGCTTATTCACTCAAATGCAGCAGTTCAGAAACAGAGAAGTCATTAAAAGCCCCACAGCAAAAGATCAAATTATGCCTCTGCCAGATATTAACTTTGAAAAGGAATAGAGACAGTCAGAAAACCACAGTGAAATACTGATGTGCTGATTCACCTTGCACTTACGTACTGCATGACTTAGAACTGCAAAATAATCTCTGTGCCAAATGATATTGGGAGGAAAGCATCTTTTGGCTCTGATGGGTGCTGCTTTCCACTCTTAATGTGCATTTTCCCTTTTCACTTGCAACAAAATTTGCTGTCAGAATCTCAAGTTGATTTGCGGTTTTATTTGCCATCTGTGTCGAATATTCACATAGGCACACTAAGTGTGTGTCCATGTCCCGAAGGGTATCAGTTGTTGCACACTGTTTCCTATCTTTCATAACTACCAGGGAAAAAACTAGGAGGGGGTAAAACCTGACATAATTCAAGATCTCAGCACAAGCTGTATGACATTTTGTTTATGTAGAGTGCCATAGCCATTATGGGAGCACCACATATGAAAAAATAGGACTTGAACCCTCAATGCACCATGAATTTTGCAGATAACCTAAAAAATTGGACTAAATATCCTGCAGAAAAAAAGGTACTTTACATCCCATCTATTCTGTAGCCAGTACTACGACTGCAGCTCTTGAAACATTATCTGATCTGGCTGTAGAGATGTAGTTCAGCATCAATCCAGCTCATTGTAGGTCTGCTGGTTTACATATTTACCCAGTGTCACCAAAAGAAGCTTGTGTATGGCAGCTCAGTTTGGGGGAGGGCAGGGAGAGGGAGAAAGAGGAAAGAAAGAGAAGCAGTTGGCAGGGAGCTGAGATTGGGGTTGGGTTGGATCCTCTGGCTCACAGTCTCGTGAGCAGCTCAGAGGTAACTGGAAGGGCTGTGAGTTGAGATGAAGAGAAAACGGAAAGCCCCATGTCCTGTTTCAAAAAAAAAAAAATTTAAAAAAAAATCCTCACAAAAAGAGAGACCCCAAAGGCAGTTTTGGGGACCCTCAGGAAAAATGCTGTTGTCACTGGATGGACTGGGAAGTTTATTTGCAAAAATGCTACTGCTCCTCCTTGTTGGGGAGGTTTAAAGCAGTCTCAAGGGTGGTTATTGAAACTGTAGAACTTTAGTGTCTGCAAAAAGATATCAATTTATAGAAACTGTGCCAAAGGTAGTATAAAATTTGATGTCACAGCATTTCACTTAGAAAAATTTATACTTCATCCTACACCATACTATTTCAGGAGTATTCGGGTCTGGGGATCTTTTGCTTTTAAAAAGAAAAATCTTAGGTTCTCTGTGGGTGTTTTTTTCCCTCCTCAGCCTCCCTTCTTCAGATATTCAAAAGGCAATATCCTGAGAAAACTTTTCTGCTGGTTCCTATTGTTTTCTACTTCCAAGTGAAAAAAGTACATAATGTTAAATCTGAACACCAAGGCTCTGTGAATGTGTAAACTTCAGCACTCAAAATCTTTCAGCCTGTGCCAATGTAAACCAACTAAAGAGCAGAGAATTAAGTACACTTTATCCTCTCTGACCATGATTGAACATGTTCCAGTCCTAAAATCTGCTGCAGGGAGTCACTCAAATCCCCCAAAGCAAAGTAGGGCTTTTTCAAACAAGCATGAGAAAAAGAGGGACGTCCTCATCCACATCTCAGCCCCAGCCCTTTTGCTTTCTTCTTTGAAATTATTACCCTGATGTTTCAAACAACCTCCCTCTCAAGGACACGAGGCAGAAAAAAGTAAAACCTACCTTTCCTAAGCTAAATGTTCCATATTACCTAAATTTATGGGAAAATTGCACAGATAATTCAATAAGCATGTTTGCAGTGGACATTGACATCTGTCTGTGTCACCCATCCTTTCCAATGCTGCTTCATCTATGTCTAACTGCCCTGTTTTTCTCAAAAAACAGCTATCTTGGTCCAGCTTCTGGAAGCCAATAGATGTACATTTTGGGAACCCAGTTATGGGCTTTCTGTCCAGGCAAGAGCTTCTCCCTGTCCTATCCCTGTCTGTGGCACTCTGGGCCAGGACCTCTCCTCTGGAGCGTAACCACTGTGGGGTCCGTGGCACTGGGCCTCTTCCTCCTGCCCAAGCACACACCATCCCACTCCTTGCACTCCAGTGCAATCCTCCGGTGCACTGGATCCAGTGCCTGAGTCAGAGGCCCTGCTTCTGGGCTGGTGCTGGATACCTGCAAGCACGTGAGTGCTTTCCACAGCCAAAGCCTGATGCCCACATTGGCCATGAGAAACAGGCATCCAACTGCCACTGCCTGGGTATCCAAAAGGGTTTAAGCTATTGCTACTCAGGGGAAGTTGGAACAGAAATGCATTAAAAGGCTCTCTTTCCTTAGATTTGCTCTTCTCTCTTTAGGACTCGGAAATATTTTACAGGAAAGAAACACAACGCCGTTGCAGCTGTGCTTCACTTTGTCCACTGTCTTGTTCTAAGCTATTTTCAAACTGACATTTTCCTGAGAAATAATGAGAAGCCTTAAACTATACTTCACTGCGTACTGTGTGAAGCACACAGTAAATTTCTAGGCAGCTAAAGAGCAAGGAGTGAAATGTGAGAAAATATTTTTCCTGATATTTTTTCTCTCTCTTCATGGAAATGTTGATCTGAAGGATTGTAATAGTGCTACTGAATTCTGACCCACATGGCTATAAAGATGCATTACTTGCATCAGTCCAGGAGACAATTCTCTCAATCTTGCTTCCTCTGCAAATGCAGTTATCTTGCTCTGGCACTTTGCAAAATCCTCTAAATTACTATTAAATTAAATACTTTTAATTTATGAAGATTTTCAGCTGAACTCATATTTCTGTGCCATTAATTATCAAGTATATTACTGAGTCCTGAAAAAACATTAATAAATCAATCTAAATTAAATTCCACCTTCCCCCCTGAACTAGAGATGGGTGTCATCAGTCACACTAACCTGAGAAAGTTTTATTTCCTTTGGATTCATCATTCATCTAATTCCAAATCATGTACTGAGTGGGCTCAGGGCAACATTTTCAAACACATGGTGTTAAGCTAGTGATGGCAGTATATTTAGCCATCTTAATATGTGGATGGATTTTCAGAATTCTTCTGTGATATGAGACAATTCCCCTTTTGCAATGTTACGACTGATTCGTTTCTTATTTTGTTTGTCTTTTAGATAAAACATGATTTTCAGGGTATCCTTAGACACAGTGGAGCTCTGGGAAAGTACATGTGACAAGAGAGGCAGTGATAAATCTGGAGTTGAAGGACGTGTGGATGCTTGGGAGGGCAGTTAGTCCAATGGGTAAATACAGATTTAAGTGCTGATCTCTTGACATTCATAATTGAAAATATGGACCTTGATATGTAGTGCTGGTCTTTAGCATGCCCTCACATGGCAAAAAGGTCTGCAGGGCTTCAATATAGGTAAGTCACAGCCCAAAAGAGTCTAAGGAGGACTGTAGTGGCAGAGCAGGCAAGTGAGGTATTTCAGAAGTTGACAGTGCTACCAGGGGCACCCTTATTATCCCCTAAAAACAGTGTCAAAGAGTGAAAAAACAAATGTGTTATTTCACAGACTAGTCAACAAAAGTAGTTACCATTTCATCAGTGTTTCATCCTTCATTTGCCAAACCCAACACAAATCTTGGCAGAGGAATGTATTCCATGAAGTTTGTGGACTGACTTAATGTATTAATCCTCACAGTGACACAGATTATTAGAAACTCAATGATATGTGGAATGTTTTATGATGTGCTTTCACGCTGATAAATAGCTAATCACCATGTATTTGTGACAACAGAGCATTACAGAGAGCAGTGATATGTGTTCTGAAAAACACCATTGGTCCTTTTACGCCCTCTGCATAATGCCCTATCATCTACAGTGCTTAACTTTGCAGTCTTGCTTTCAAAACCACACAAAAAACATCATTATGAGAATCCTAACATTTGTCAAAGCCTCCTTTCTCGTCTTTTGTGCCGTTGTTTTTTTCAGTAAAAGTGCATTACATGCCATTTGACAGCTGGTAATTGTATGTGTATTGAATTAAAGCATTGATTTTAATTTTCAAAGTCAATCTCACTCTCTTTTAGCTGAATGAATTACTTCGTTCTTGAGAGAAAACATTGGTACTGGACTTCAGATACAGGATCAGAGCTGAGACAGCTTGTCCTCAGGGGTATTTTCTGCTGCTCTTTTGCTGAAATATCGAAAGGTTCTAACTTGCCCATTACTCAGAAAAAAAAAAGATAATAAATTTCTGAACAGCTAGCACAGCTTCTAAATTCACAGCTAGCTTTCAACTATTTCGTGCTGGCTGCTAGGATGAGTTTCGATTGTACAGACAAGCAATAACAGACTGGGCAAAGCTGGGCAAGAAACCTTGAAAGAAAATCCAGGTGCTGCTAGGAATTGCACTGACTATCATGGATTGCAATGTATCTTTGGGTCAGTGGTGAAGTACATTAAGAAGGCTCCCTGGGAAACAGATGTTCTCTGACCTCCTGTACTACCCCCTTCACAGATGCAGACACTTTTCCTCCTCTAGACTACCCCTGAAGAACTAAACTGCAGACTGAAGCAGCTGCTGTCATGTGGAAACCACAGGAAGGAAAAAAAGTTACACTACACATCTGAAAGAAGGATCACAAGTTGTCAACCCAAAGAGATGCTCAAATGAAAACCAAAGCTTTGCGCCATGTCTCAGCAGACAGGCTGCTGCTTCTTCTGTCTCTCAAAACCTAAATACCACAAACTAAGTCTTGGACTTGGTTGTTCTTAACGTGCATTCAAAGGTATCTGCTGTTTCCTTATTCCTAAACTATCAAACCTATTACCTTGGGCTCAGTCTAGATTTTGGCCCTCTCTGTGGTGCATGAACCTGCCCCCCTGACTGCTCACACCCTGGTGAGAACAGCCTTTCCTCCCCACAGCCATCCCCATCCAGGTGTGGGGCTGCATGAACCTGCCCTCCTGCTGCTCACACCCTGGTGAGAACAGCCTCTTCCTGCAGCCATCCCCATCCAGGTGTGGCTCAGGGAAACACCGTTTGCCTACTGGCATCCTCCAGCACGTCAGCTGGGACAGAGAAATGAGGCCAGTCACTGCTCTTACTCACATCAGTGAGAAACAACAGTAAGTCTTTTGAAATGTGTGCAGCTAAAGCTCTGTAAAGCTGACCTGGAATTGTGATCTAGCACTACACACAGAGCCACTGAAATGGAGCTAGAATGACCAAGTACAGCAGCTGCCTCCTTTATGAAGAGGTTTTCTGCTAGCTGGAGTCATGGTTTGGGTGAAGATTTGCCCGCTCAGGACAGCTCCAATCATGCTGCATGCTCTACATATGACACAGATGAAATCTGGCTGAAGATTTTTATTTGTCATACCGAGTGTCATATTTGTTGCATAGTAGGCTGAACAAAGAAGACCTCTGCTGTTTAAAAATTTATGTTAATATTGTGCCTTGATTCCTTCACACCCTAATATTCTGCAGACATGCTATAGCTTTCCCTGTTTCTTTATTTAGCATTTCAGTCTTTCCAAACAGGCATTATAACAAAATGCAGCATTAAGACTTCATTAATTCAAATTTACCACTAAAATCCTTCCCAAAACACTCAGAAAGATGCAGCTTATGTCCCATCTCATGCATTTTTGCAGTTCTGCCAGTTTATGTGACAGAAAATGCTAGTCCATTCTGGTTAGTGTGTGTCTTTTTTGCCCTAAGACCGGTGAGGTTTTTTGCAGCTGTGCATTAAAGTGGATTTTCTCTGAGGCATAATAAAAATATCACAGTAAAGACATACATCATCTTTTTGATGCCAGTTTACGTGATGACATTTTTCATGGTACACTTAGTTTGCTTTTGTCCAAAGCAATTGCAAGTGTGAATGTGCACTGACCTGCTCCAAAGCAATCCTATTAGCCACCAAAACCACAGAAGATCACATACATCAATTTGAGTCTGTGCAGCACAGCATTTATTATTTCTGCAATAAACTGCAGAGAAAATAAAGTATTTCATTCATGTCTAGCTGCCCTAATGCCACAGTATTACATAACAGAAGGAAAAATAGGGATATATATGCAAAGGACTTTTCTTCATCTGGCCCTGATGTCTATATCACCACCCACTTTCTGGTTTTCCGTCTTATTTGACTCAAACTCTCTACAGCCTTTACAAGTGGAGTACCCTGACTTCTTCCTACGGCTTCCGGGCTTAGACTAGCTCCTGTTTCACTGCTTCCATTTCCATGTGGTAAAGGGAGATACTGCTTCAGCAGCTTGATGCATGTTTGCAGATATTTGCCTATCTGCTTTTCTTGATCACAAAGAAAGTCATCAACTGATGCCATATCTTCATATTTTACCTGAATTTGGGATCATGACATGAATTAAAGACACAGCTGTAAGAAAGCATTTTCTGAGAAGTGAGTGCTCCTGGTAATGCAAAGGTGAACCTTCCAGCAAAGCTTAGAATTATTATTACACTAGAAATAATAGGGGGGCAGCAGATCTTCACACAGTACGGAAAAAATCACGAAAATTACTGGCCTCTATCCAAGGACAATCATGAGGAATTTGGGGAATTAGCACCCTCTTCAAGGAAAAAGTCACCTCCTGCCCTGGGATGATGTGGATTCTACATACGGTTCTTTTGTCACCGAGATTACACAAGCTCCCCAGCCTTGCCTTTGCAAAAATATTAAAAGATTTTAAATGGGCTTTATTCTACAGAGACAGAGTCCCAAATGCTGTTACACAAATAAAGTGATGAATGGGATGCCTATATATCATTTATTTCCTCTTGGAATTGGTGACCTTCCATCAGTCAGTACTCTCCTTCACAGTCCCTCACTTGTGAATTATAAGTTAATCAAGAGTACAATGGAAACAATGCATCCATGGCCTGCTCGCTGCATTCATTTCTCTCCTCAGGGTGGATTACAGATGTTAAAGTTGTAATGAGCTTTCTTTTAGTCCAGTTTTGACCTCAATTCTGACTTTGCCAGAAAAAAATTCTCATGTGAGTTCACACAAGATGCATTTGGAAAATACACTGGGATCTGGAAATGAGTGTTGCGAAGCTAGAGTAGTCTAACAAAGAGTATCTCCTTAACTGCTGCATTTTAGTGTGGTGGGTTACTTGGAAAATAATTTTAACAGAGAATACTATTTCACAAGAATCAGTGCAGAGGAATGAGTATTTTAGCATAGTGCCCCATTTTACACAGCCTGAGCTAAGCCTGGGGAATTTCCCCTTAAAGGGGATGCAATACCTCCAGTAGAAGTATTTATTTTCAAAACACAGAGATGCACAATAGCTGTGAATGGAATACAAGGAAAGAATTATTCTCCTACAGTTGATAATACCAGTGGTAACAATGAAGGAATTATTCTCATTATAAAGAAGAGTTGATCTGAAAGGTAAAAAGAGGTGGTAATTAATTTCCTTTAATAGTCACACTGGGATCTCCTGTAGTGTGCAGTCTGATGTTAATAATATATTTTCCCCCCTATAATTAATGTTCATGTTCTGTTCCTGGGGGACTTTTCTCCACTACCCTCAGCATTGTCATTACTTAAGCATGCACAAGCAACTTTACTACTTTGGTGGCTGCAATAGCCAATCCAAGCACTGCATCACTTGCCTGTATCTTCTCTCCTGTCATGTGGGTGGCAAATGGCATCACTAGAACATGCAGTCTCAGGAGAGCTGAGAAATAATGAGGTATTTTGTCCCATTGTGGAGGAATGCACAGTTTTAAAGGAAACAGTAAGACAACAGAGAGGGTAAGAGTGAGCCCTATTTGCCTGCCCTCCTTTCTGAGGCTTGTGATTCATGAGTGCAGATGTTGCACCTACTTGCCAGCACAGGGCTGGGGCACAGCATGGTGAGCAAGGAAGCCCTTGGATCTCAGGGCAGCCTATGGCTCTAATGCCAGCCACCAAGGGCACAGGAAGAGAATGAAGCCAGGGCAGAAGCAGCATGGCCTGAGTTTCTTCTGGATGTCAGCCTCTAGTTTAAATGAAAGCTGTGCTGTGCACCAGAGACCAAACAACATTTGACTTACTCTAAAACACTCTCATTAAACCGAGTTTGATGCTCCTCAGCTACAAATGCAGACATGACTCTTCTCAGAAAGCAACAAATCTGAGAGATACTTGGGCTTAACAGAAAGGAGAGTAAAAAGCTCAAGAAGGAATAGGAGACTAAGTGCTTTAACATTCTACCACTTCCTTCCACCTCTGCCAGATTTAATACATGTTTAATTTAGGATTCCTGCAGGACAAAAGTGCCACAGAAAACAATTATTTTCCCTTTATCACTAAATTTCCTTTAGCCTGCTATGCAATGCTGATGGGCATTCATCACACTTTAGAAGATTAAGGAGAATGACTCTCAACAGACAAGTTAGAAAAGAGGGAGCACAACAAAAGCTCAGATACAGAACCATTTTGTTTTCATAGGATAGCAGAGATACACACCTAGGAGAACACAGTATTGCATTTAAGCTAACTCAAGTCACACAAATGCAAATATCTTCTGTTTGGTTTTGGTTTGCTGTTTTAAAAAATATGTTGTCTTGAGCAATTGGGCCAAAAGTGTCAACGCCAAAGTGTTTCTGGAAGTGCTTTATTTCCCTCTTCTCCACCCATCACAGCTGCCCCCAGTACCGCCCAGTACAAACGAGCACTCCCACGCCAGCATATCCAGCCTTACAGCAGCATCCAGCTCCTCTCATGGACACAGGCAGGTTGGCCTATCCTCCAATATAGGAACTTTCCCTTTGGCATTTACTTATTTCCTAAAATGAGGACACTTACAGCCCACGACACACACCTATGACAGCACCTTTTAGGGCTCGACTGGTGGTCTGTCTCTTTGTTTGAATGTGTGCTCTTTAAATTGCAAAAGCTTTTCCTGGAGCAGCAGAGAAAGCTAAGGAAACCCTGAGACTCACTTCCTTCATCTCCTCCCCTCTGACCTTTCCTACCCTCGTTTTTTTGGTTCTCGGCACATGGAAGAGTAAACAAGTGAAAGACAGAAGCAGCACCATGTTCACAAACTTTCCTCCCAAATTTCACACTTACTTTACACCTGCATCCTGAGTCAAGGATATCTCACTGAATTCTGCTAAAACTGTAGTCTATCCAGAGATTTAAATATTCTGGAAATGATTGTAACTAGAAAATGTAACAGATTTTGCCCTTTTTTTCCCCTATAGGGGAAAACTGAAATATCAGCAGTTTCACTTCAGAACTAATTTTTATTTACTTCTCTAAGAATAAAAACTCTATTATGCCAAATTTTGTTAGCACATATAGACTACTGCCAGATGTAGATGTAAGAAAAAGGAAAAAATCCTGTCTTGTGAATGGCACCAAAAATGCCCAATACTAAAGACACAGATGTAATGTACACAATGACATTTCTTCCTAGTTCACATATCTGTAAAGCAGTAAAATGACTAATTAAATAACAAGAAAGATGGAAATAGAAGGCGCCACTATCACTGAGCCATTAACAAGAAGGTTCCATAAGACTCAGAGAAGGGAAGTAAGCAGACTTAAGGCTATAATGCAGAAAGCCACACAAAACAAACCCATATTCCTAGAAGAAATGTTTGGAAAACAAACATCCATATTCATAACATAGCTAACATAGTATAGTGACTTCATAGTAGCTTAATTGGAAATATCTTATTGTATGGAAAGTAATTTGAAGGGTGACATTTCAGCACACGAACACTGCCTTTTCCTGCTTATTCTGACAAAAAGTATTTCTCAAATGCACTCAATTCAAGCTTCTTCCAAGTTTTCCAAGCTTGCATTTCCTACTTTCCACTGGGGGGAAGTGGTGTGGAGAGTGTGGAAGGAAGAGGAGGAGAGAATGGAAAGTAGAGATTATTTTTTTAATTGAAGATTTCAGTAATTGTTTCCAGATCTTCACATATCCAGGCCTTGCACATTTAAATAAATGCAAATGCAAAATATTAATGAAATATAAATTAAGGAGAAAGCTGACAAAAAGGTGATATAGCATTCTCTGTCTGAAGAATGACATCTTTTCATGGAAAAAACCAACATCAGAGACACTTTGTGTTTCTTTCAAAGAAATCTTTGGGACACTGCTTTTATGGAAAAACTGGAATGCATCTTCTCTTAAAAGAAATAATTCAAATTTTCTGACCTTTTCAGTAAAAAGTAAGAACATCTGGGAAGATACTTAATATTCCAGATTTTCTTACGAGATGTGTTTCATTTGCACATAACTCGTAAGCTACTTGCAGGCAGTGTCCACCAGAGTAAAAACTCCAAAATTACCTACTGCCTCTTCCCCCACACTGGGTAATCACACCTTGAGACTCTGATCCAGGAGCTGATGTGGGTAAAACTGCCCATGCAAGTTTCCCATTCTGTCAGACCAGCTGGGCACAGTAGTTCATGCCTTTCAATTAGAAAGCTTTTGTGGGCCTTCTCCCTAAAATGGCAGGAGACACTGGGGTGCCAACAGATCCACGATTTCCAGTAGGAGAGCCAAGCAAAGCCATACAGTGGTGGTGCTTCACATCTGACCTTCCTGGTGTGACTGGAGACTGTGGGTGCTTGATCCCAGGCTTCAGGAACAATATGGTCCTGTTGAGTGAAAGCAGCTCTGCTGCTCTGAACAGTGCTCTTAAACCAAGGAAAATAATACATTTACATTACCACTTACTCTGAGAACACTACCTTCTCTAGAAGAGGGGATACCACAGTGCTATTTAAAAAAATTGTGGCAGCTGGGTGTGCATAGTGATGCTGTTCTCCCATCCACAGGGAAACTCATGTCTAAAAATGCACACACTGTCTTATCAAAGGTTTGTTTCTAATTAGGGAGTAACTGAAGCCCTTTTTAACACCTGCACTGCATGGATTTAATATACTAATGTGTAAACATGTCTCAAATGTCTAATCCGAAAAATGTTTTACTTTCTTTTCGGTACTCCTAAGTAGTTAGTCCTGCTAATTTAACTCCATCAGGCTGAAAGGCATTAAATGAAATGTCTAGAAGGAATTAATTTAAGTACTTATCAAAGACCAGTAATATCAATTTCCACTGGTAAGTAAAATGAATGTACGTGAACTGGAATCAGATACATTGATTCTACTCTATTGTGAAAACATAGCTTGGAGATAAATAGTACTATGATTATTTGCCCAGGAAAATGTGCATCATCCTAACAGAACAGCTCTCATGACCTTGACTAAACTACTGCACTCCAGCTTTCTCAAAAGCAGTGCCAAAATACCAACAACAGCATGACATACCTGTCTGTTTTTTGAGGTGTCTGTTTTACAATGAGGCTTTGAGAGAAGCAGTCTTTATCCACAAACATTTATTGACTCATATGTGCAATTCCTGCTGTACTTCTGCAGGAAGTAACTAGTTAGAAAACTAGAAGATAGGACACTGTTCAGAGCCTGTGCTTGGGCTATAGCTAAAAGGCAAACTAAAATGCACCTTGCACTGGCATTTTCAAAGGACAAGTTTGATACCATAAACAAAGCTCATTTGTGCTTCCTGAAGCATCGTTCTGCCTTAGGGGTTAATGGCTCAAAGACAGCACAGGCTGCTCCACGTGGACACTAATACAAGTTTATGAATGGCATCAGCTGGTGTCTGTCTTTGGAAAAGCTGGAGCTGAATATTTCTGGCTGGTTCCTCCAGGCTGAAAGGCTGTGATTCAATCTAGGCTGGTATTCACGACTTCTGAAGACCTGAGTTTGCTCAAGTCTCTTAATACTCCTGCTGGAACTGAGATTGGGGCTAAGGACTGATGAGGATGAAAAGCAGGTGCTATTGCTGGGAAGATCATAAAGCTCAGAAGAGCATAAACACAGAAAAGCATGACCAGCTGTAGGGCTGAGTGGGAATAATGTGCTTTAGGTTATGTTAGTCTGGGGTTTAATGGCTTGGTGTAGAACTAGAGTTTGGACCCAAAGAACTGAGTTAATCACTGGATCTCAAAGGGCTTAACTGATGATTCAGATAAAGACAACAGCAAAACCTCACCACTGGCCTTCCTGAGCAAAGGCAAGGCTATACCTTAGCCTGAGCCAACACATCAGATTCCTCATTGCTCACCCTTGTGCAGCATACGCTTCCAAATTCAATCTTTAGCCATGGGATTTGCTGATACATCAAATTTTTCCAGGGTTATTATTAGCTTACTGAAATGAAAGTGCTGTTGATAAGAAAAAGCTTAGATAAAAAACCAGGACAAAGTGATCCAAACACAAGTATGGCTTCACAGCCTTGCCAAATATACACATTGTGCCAAGGCCTATCGTGCACTGTCTGTGTCTGTGCAGAACCTAACAAGTATTGGCAGGCAGGTAGCTTTGGAATAATACCATCTAAGGCAGCAGGCCCTAAGACACCCCCTTAAAAAACCTTAAGAGGACCATTTCTTGACATCCTGTCTCTGCCGCTGAAAAGAACAGTTCTAAAAAGAACAAGTGTCTGGTCAGTGACTTGTTCCTTCTGAGTAAATGAGAAAGTGGGATCATCAACCAATGATCTGAGAAGTAAAGCAGCTTACAGCTTTCTATGCTTTGTTACATTTGCATGTGATGTGTTCATTAGCAAAGATTTTTAGGGTTCTTTCCTGTCTTTGGGCATTGTCTCAATTTCACTAATAAAAAACCCCTCTGGCTGGGGGCTTCACATCACAGATGCTGGGGCAAGCACCTTCTTTGTTTTGGGTCCAGCAGAAGGGTCCATGTTGTGATGGGAATGAGGATGAAAATGTCAGAAAGTCTCAAGAGACTCACTCAGCGGGACTGCGCACAAATGCCAGCAGAGCAAATGGCTTGTGCACAACCCTGGAGTAGATACAGGCTGCTAAAATATACCAAGGATGAGGGTTAGTGTTAGAGCTAGGTTTAAAGGATGGGGTAGAGGAATCACCAGCTTCAGGACTGTTAATAGCACTGATCCTGCAAGGTCACTGGACTGCAATTGGGGCTGAAGGGCAGGTAGTCATTTGTACTGTGAGGAAGGGCACATGAACTTCTTTTGATGTGCAAGTTAGGTTTAAAGATGAGACTGATAAAAGTCTCATATCTGACTGGGTCTGTAGGGCTGGGAGAAGAATGAGACAAAGACTGAGGATTCATTTTAGCTCCAAATCTGGAGTGCTTCAGTTTCTGCAGTTCTTCCAAACCTCAAATGAAAACTAATCTTCTCTAAGCTCCTTGGGGAAACCTGCTGCCATCCTACCACCCTGGGCTTTAGACCAAAAATTGATTAAACACTTCAGATCCCATTTCCCTTAACCCCAATCAAGACGAAGACAGTAAAACTCAGCAAAGCATCTGCCTCTCAGCATATGTCCCAAACCCTCAGCTCAACCCAACAATTCCTCCTGATTGTCCCAGCAGAGCAAGCAGCTCACTTCTGCCTGATTTTAACTGCAATCACCATCCTAAGCCTTATTACATCTTTATCACCTGAAACTTGTAACAGTTAGAAGAGTAAATTTAAGATGTTTGACTCCTGCCTTGTCTGCCTCTCCCTCTACAGGTACAGGATCCACCAGCAAACTGAACTACCCATTCCCAAAGCCCTGCTTCATGTGTATGCCCAAGCTTGCTTACCTGTGCTACATGGGGCCAAAATTCACCTTAGAGCTTTTGGTCCTACCAGTGCTCACTTCACACTGACCTTCTGGTCAGTCTTCTGCAATCCATGAATATTTCTCCTTGTTCAGTATTTCCACAGCTAAAACTTAACAGTATCTCCTTCACAAACACTACATAAAAGTTGCCCAGTGTCTCCTCCTTTCCTCCACAGTGGGGCTTCAAACTCAGGTTTTCCTCTCATCATCCAGTATTAAAGTGATCTCAGTGAACTCTTGTAGCAATAAATTGAATTCTCCTGATCTTGTGATTGCTAGCAATAACCCAAAGTGACTGTTAATCTCAGTTTTAATTTTCTGTACCCCAAAGCCAAGCAGAATAAGATGGCGTGTGTGGAGTGAAGGCCTGACAGCAGCTTGGAGATTGATATGCCTTATTGACTTGAGCCCATTTTACCAACACCTCCAGTTCCAGGAGGTTGTGTTCACTAATGGTGCTATCAGATATGCATGATGAGGGTATTTCAGTCTCTGCTGGGTATGGGTCATTTAGCACACCCATCAGGAGTCCCATGTCAGGATTAGAAAGACCAGAGATGGAAGAGTTCCATTTAGTACTATGTCCTAAAAGTTCCTCTGTTCCAAGATGATATACTGTTGTCTGGTTATGGCTATGCTCATTAGAATAGTAAAGAGTTTTTCAATATTTTTACACAGAACATTTCTCTTTCTTCTCTACAAAAATATCAAGCAAATATTTTTTGGCAGTTTTTGACTCATCGAAGAATTCCTTTGAAAAAGGCCTGGCTCAACTCCTTTATGGTGAGGTGACTGCCTGATTGCACTGCTACAAAGCAGTACTGCTCACCTTCAGGAGGCTCCTCTGAAGGGAGGTTCACTATCTCTCTATGCTTACATTCTCCCACCCCTCCCCAGCCTCCCTAATGATAAATTAGGCATTCCAACCGAAGTCTGAGGGTCTGGATATCCACCTTTGTAACTTTCTTGAGCCTTGTCTCCACATTAAGTTTTCTAGAAGTGGGCTGAGTTCTTTCAGAAGTGGAGGCATTGGAAAGCACAAAGGCAATCTTTCTGCCTTAGAGCCATGCAGGAATTCCCCGGCCGCAGCATTGGACATGGAGAGCATCCTGTCCACAGGTCAGTGCAACATTCTCTGTTTTAAACTGTTGCGTTGCCCACTCGACTGAAACTTTTGGTTCTGAAAAAGTTATATTTTTCTGGCACGTTCCTAGAAATGTAGATTTTCAGTCTGCTGCCAGGTAGAAGCGAATAGTTGAGTTTTTTAAGACCACCAAGTGGCCTATTAGCAAGTGTAAACGCATCCAAAAAAATGAAAGAAGACTGTATTTCTGCTTCTGATTCACTGTTCTGTGCCAAATAACACTTTCTCAGTCACCTTTTCTTCCTCAAAGAGAACAGGTTGTGACAGATTGAAGTCTTCTCCCCTGCTATGTCAGGAGCCTTTATGTGACAATTACAATATCATTTTTGTTTTACGATCAGCTGAAGTCAGTTCAAAACAGCACGTCACCTCACACAAGAAATAGCATTACTTTATGTGATGGGTACTGAAATTTGGCAGGAGCATTTCCTCATTTGCAGTCTGCTTTTTTCTGTCTCAACTTGATGCAGAGTAACTTCAGTTTTGAAGTCAGTCAGGCTTATCTGGAGGAGTGACTCATCTAGGGCAAGCAGAGTAGCCAGCTTCTGCTTGCTCTGAAATGTTAAGGAGTGGAGGAGGAGAAAAATTACGAATTCATGATGGGGAAGACCTCAGACCTTCCAGATAAAACCTGTGATATCTATCGGCAGCCCTGTGAGCAGCAAGCTCAGTGCTCAGCAGGCAGTCTCTTTATCCCCTCACTTTTTCATGGTGTTTGCCTTTCTCTCTTGTTGCACCCAGCTCACGTGCCACAGGCAAGGCTGGCCTCAGAAAGTTCAAAGAGGAGCCAGCTGGCTGCACATGAGTGCTCAGATCAGTGGATCCCACTGATGTAATCAACAGCACCACGTCTTCTAGCTTTTTTTATTTTGTACGTCTCTAGAATAGCAATTAGCCAAGAGCAGGTCTAAATGCTGCAGTGTTCAGAGTGACTCTGGCTTTCCCTGACAATTGCTTTTTCACATCATCTATTATACCTAGGAAAGTAATAAAGCATTTCCCATTAATAACTCCTCTCACTTGTGATTTCTCTTTTTGTGGCCAGAAGAGACAAAGTGTGCAGTCAAGGCACAAAAATCTCTCCAAAACAACCAGTACTATAATTCTTCATCTGCCAAAACTGCAATCACCATGAATTCAAGCCACTTGGTCCTAAAACCATCCACTCTTCCCAATTTCTGACTGGTTCCTACTTCTTTCCTAGTTACCAATTTCTTCTTTCTAAAATGTTTAATTTTT
Organism: Ammospiza caudacuta; assembly: GCF_027887145.1. Classification (NCBI taxonomy): domain Eukaryota; kingdom Metazoa; phylum Chordata; class Aves; order Passeriformes; family Passerellidae; genus Ammospiza; species Ammospiza caudacuta. The sequence goes on along the minus strand of NC_080594.1, from coordinate 90,793,626 downwards.
AAAACCAAGCCCAACTCACTTCAGATGTGAGACACTTAATCCTCCTGCATTCAGATTCAAAAGGAAGTGTTTGCAGAAAATAAAATAAGTTTTTTGAGCGGCAAAACTGCCAGAAAGCTCTTGAGTAGGTTCTCTGGTATCTGCCGGGACAGAAGCCCCCAACGTAAGATGTGGACCTGCTGGAGCGAGTCCAGACGATCATAGGGCTGGATCATTCCACACCTCTCCTGTAAGACAGGCTGACTGAGATGGGATTGTTCAGCTTGGAGAAAAGGCGGCCTCAGGGAGACCTTATAGCTGTCTAGGACCTCAAGGGGCTGACAAGAGAGCTGCATGGGACTTTTCACATAGGCATGGAGTGATGGGATGAGCAGGAATGGCTTTAAACTGAAAGATGGTAGCTTTGGACCAAATGTTCAAAAAGAAATTCTTTGCTGTGAGGGTGGTGAGACACGGGAAGAGGTTGCCCAGAGAAGCTGCGGATGCCCCATACTTTGGCAGTGTTCAACGCCAGGAGAATGGAGCTCTGAGCAACCTGGTGCAGAGGGAGCTGTCCCTGCTTATGGTTGAAACCAGTTCATCTTGAACATCCCTTCCAACTGAAACTATTCTATGATTCTGTGATCTGAAGGAAAATAAAAAAATCTTCATCATTTAAAAAAAACCAACCCAACTTTGATTTATTTATAGAATAATGCTTTATTTTACTATGCTATCAGACACATGGCCTGGCATTGTCCTCTGCTTGTATGGCCCCGTCAGACATGGGGAGAAAGATAATGTATTAAACACTCAGGAGCAGAAATGCAAAAGCTCAAGGTGGAGATTCACGGGTTAGGAGTCTCTGAAATCCCTTTCAGTTCATTCTTAAAAAAATATCAGACTGTCAGACTGAGCATGTCCCTTTGACTTCAGTATTCCTTGTGTTTTAAAAATCTAACCAAAGAGCATTAGTGTTCACTGCTGTATATTTACAGTATACAGTACAAATGAGAGCAGTAACTGCCACTCAGATGTAATGGTCTTTCCTTTAGATGCTTGATATTCTATACTGCTAAGTGCTGCCTGAAAGTTGATTTACTGTCTATTTGGAGGTAAAAAACTGCATTTAATACTTTAATTTCCTTGTCCCATTTTAATTTTTTTTCATAGCCAGGCTGGAGTCCAAGAAAAATGCAAGTTTTTCAGATATGTTTAACGATCTTTGCTTTGTGATTTAGTAATGTGCATTGTCTGGTTCTTACTTGTACATCTTAAAAACCCAGAAAAGGAAGATGTTGAACCCATGTTCTAAAATAGGTATATGTTTTAAACATGGTATTAAATTGTAGTTTCTACATTTTCTAGATTTTTCCATTTCCTTTCCCGGAGTTTTAATTCCTCTGGGGCATATCATAATGTCCTTACTCAGACAAAACTACTTTTCTACTTACATTGTTTAGGTTGAAAACTGCATGAGGTAGTTAATATCTGCAATGCAAGTACCTCTTTATCATTTGTCAGCAAAGTTAAATTGTTTTTGACATACTAACTATTGAATAAAATATTAAGGTCACTGGTCCTTTTCTGGCAAGGATTGTCTTAAAAATCCAGCAATGGCTCCAGATTAGTAGTCACAGTATTTATACAGATTTTATGCATGATGGCTCACATGCACTCAGTTTTTTGTACTGTTTATGTTAAAAAAAAAAAGAAAAGAAAGCTGCCTCAGTCTTGCATGGAGGTTTCCACATTCTCATCAGTTCTGTTCACACAATCAAGCTCTTTGGAAGTTAAATTTCAATTTATCATTTTCATTTTTGTACTTTTTCCCCTTGTATTTGCCTTTCCCTCCATATTTATGCCTTTATCTAAGGGTTTTGGGCAATGGGCTGTGGGCCTGCTCTAGTGTCCAGGAAGTAAGCTAGGAGAGTGCTCAGCATTTGATCATCACCATGCCGTGTGACATTTCACATCTTTTATTGTAATCGGAATTTCAATAGTCTCGTCAATACCAATGAAATTTATAACGTGCCAGGAGGGCGCTCTCAGATTAAGCTGTTTTCTTGTGTATTAAAGGGCTGTCATGGAACATTAACCATGAGACATCAACGAAATGGACTGAGACTTTAACACAAGCTTAATGACCTAGAGCTGGAATTCAGTGCCCTTTCTCCTAGGAGAGCTACTTTATTACTCTACAAGCAGTCTCAGTTTGTTCATGGGACTGCTTGTAAGATGCACTCAGTGTGATTAAGGTCAGAATCTGTGCCTGTTGACAAAAGATTACTTTGACACTTCAGATTCCCTTTGTGCCGCTTTTGCTTTGACTGGGGAGCACTTCATCAGGTGAGTCATCCCCTTTCACTGGGACTAAAGCTTGCACAGCTTGATCTATTTGGATTTATGGGCATACCCCGTTAGGCTACACCACTGAAGAGAAGGACACTGCTTTGGAATAATGAGGTATTCACTGTGAGCAAGGAATATTGGACTGGGGCTGGAAACCCACTGTGAGCATGCTGGCAAAGGAGACAATTCCTCTGAAGTGATCTGATCTGGGTAATATTCTGTCGGACTAATAACCCAGAGGGGAAGATTTGTTGCATAAATGCATATGGGACTGTGGCTTTAAATTCCTGCCTTACAGATGGCCCTAAGCACAGCCCTCACTAAGGCACTGAAACAGCAGAAGGTAGCATTTCAAGCCTCCCTTTTATCCTGAACTTTCTTGGGGACATGCATTTTGCCTGCTAGGTGAGCAGGCAGCTCAGGCTCTACATCTTGAATGCTCAAAGCCATGAAGAGTGGGCCAGCCAAGCTGGCTTCTGGCCACCAAACAGACATGGTTGATTGTCCTGCTTCTCCTGCACTGCTTATCTTTATTGCTGGTCCATTTTCCTTCTGTGAGCTCACTAAATTCTGTAATTTGGCAAAAAAAACCAAAAAACAAAGCCATCCTTTACTTTTTTCTTTAATTTTCTCATAGAGAAAGCTGACAGGACTTCTTCAGAAGCCTCATTAGGTAGGACAGCAAAGGTAACTGGCAGAAGTGTCCAGCTAGGAGCAGGGAACAGGGGAGGGAAATCTGGCATTTATAAATGGGACTGGTCCTCCACCACCCAAGTGCACTTGTGATGGCATATTTGTGGACTTAAGTAAATTGCAGTCTGTTGTGAAACCTCATCTTTCAGTTGTCAGTAGACTTCACTATGAATCCTCTCAGTTGATCATAGCAACTTCCCTGCATGGCCTTGCAGGGAGGCCTGATTTTGTGGTTGTTTAGGCTCAAGAAGAGGAGGTTCAGGGGAAACCTCATCACTCTCTACAACTGTCTGAAAGGAGATGTAGTGAGGTGGGGGCCGATCTCTTCTGCTGTCCCTTCAGTGAGAAGATCAGAGAAAACAGTCATAGGCTGACCCAAGGGAGATTCAGATTAGATATTACAAAAATTAAATTCACTGTTGTTGTTGTCAGACATCAGAACTGGTTGCCCAGGGAGGCGGTGGAGTCACCATTGCTGGAGGTGTCTAACAGCTATGTGGATCTGGCACTGGGTGATGTGGATTAGTGGTTTAGGGATTACAGTGATAGTGCCAGGTAAGCAGCTGGACTGGATGATCTTGTAGGTCTTTTCTAGGTCTCTTCTAACCTTGACAGTTTGATGATTCTATGATTCAATTGGGCCAGTTTGTGTCAATTTTGCCATGAAAACTAGAAACTCAATTGTGGAAGAAGACTATCACATTTCCCAGGCAACAATGACAGCATTATTCCTTCTGAGTACTAACAATATCAAGATTACACTATTAAATTGAAAGATTACACTATTAATGCAAGATTACACTATTAAATTGAAATAGTTTAATTTTAAATTAAAATTCAGAGTATCGTCCTGGGAAGGTTCTCATGTTTTAAAAAGAAAGGAAAACTCAGGGAACAACAGGCCGGCCAGTCTCACTATGCTAAGGCACATAGAAAATAAGGATTTGACTGATAAGCCAACATGGTTTCACTAAAAGCAAATTGTGCCTGATAAATCTGGTAGCCTTCTACAAGACTGTTACAGCAGTGGTGGATGAGGGAAGAGCAGCTGACATCATCTACCTGGGCTCATGCAAAGCGTCTGACACTGTCTGGCACAATGTCTTTGCCTCTCACTGGACAGACATGGATTTGATAAATCAACCACTCAGTGGGTAAGGAAGTGGCTAAATGGTTGCACTGAAAGATTTGAGGTCAACAGCTTGCTGAACAAGTGGACAAGCAGCCTTCCCTGGGGGTCAGTACTGGGACCAGTGCTGTTCAACACCTTTGCAGTGGCACTCAGTGCACCCTCTGTAAGTCTGCCAACAATCCAAGGTGTGTGGGGCAGCTGACACTCTGGAGGGAAGGAAACCACCCACAGGGACCTGGAATGGCTTGAGAGGTGGCTCTGTGCCAGCCTCATGAAGTTCAACAAGGCTATGTGCAAAGTCCTTCACCAGGGCCAGGCAATCCCAAACACAAACATAGGCTGGGCATAGAAGGGATTAAGATCAGCCCTGAGGAAAAGGACTTGTGTGCTTACTGCCCTGAAAGTCAACCATATCCTAGGCACACCAAAAGTGTGACTAGCAGGTCAAAGGAGGCAATTATGTCCCCCTGCTGTGTTCTGGAATATTGACCTCAGCTCTGGAACCCCCAACGTATAAAGGACATTGACCTGCTCAAGTGAGTCCCGAAGAAAAAAAAAAACAAAAAACAAAAAAAAAACCAAAAAAATTAAAAATCAGTCTTATTCTTGTCAAGGCTTTCTTTCATCTTACACTATGAACCACAGAAATGCTACAGTTTTTCCCTCAGGCTTTGATCACTGTATTACCATGACAACAATGTATTTATTGCAGCCATTATAGATGGACTTCAGATGGTAACTGGATCCCTCAGAAGTCCATGGGTGAGCTTTTGGTCTCCCAAACACCAGGATAAATGAAAGAATTACTCACTCCTGAAGAGGTATCTAACAGGTAACTTATTTGCTTTCAATTTTTTCAGCCAAGTCCATTGCCTTTCATCAGTTTAAACTACTGACTATTTTAATTATACGGAAAACCAGGTCAAACTTTTGTTCACCACTTTCCTTTGCTTTGCTTTTTGCTGACTGAAACCTGTAATCTGGCAAGTCAATGCATCAATCTGACAGGATGTGACATATGGACATCACATAGGTTTTTATTGTTACTGTTTACATTATTCTACTTTTCAGAGTTTTCCAGCCTTGCACAGCAGAAAGCTGTAAAGCTTTGTTCTCAAAGAGCTCACAACTAAAGAATGCTATTTTGCATACATAGAGGCTTGGAGTATAAAAATATATGATAGAAACAAGACCTATTACTCTCTTGAAGACATTGATTGCATGAGGGTAATCAAGTCACTTTAGCAATAAAAATAGCTTCAAATTTAAGCACAAGTTTTAATACCTTGTTTAGTCAAAGGTATACTACAAAACATGCAATTCTAGATCAGCAAGCAAGATAATGCAAGATTCTTAAAGACTGTGTTTCTTTAGTTTGAGGAGTATCCAGACAGACAGTGGAAGTCCTTCTACACAAGGCTTTGTAGACAAAGTAAATTATAAATATACATTAAAACTGCCATTAATGCCTGTCAATCTGCTTCTAAAAGATGTAATTAGAAGATCAAAAAACTAATTAGAAAATCTGTTTGATCTCAAGAGTTTGGTTACATACTGACAATCTTGAAATAATTGGTATCAGAAAGAACTGTTAAAGCTTTATATAATTCGGAACTTGAGCAACTGATATTTTCTAAGATTCAAAAATGGTGCACAGTTCTTGAAAATGAAAATTATATCACCAAGGTAGTCATAAAAGTTAGTACTTATTAGTAAGGAAAAATCTATATTGATTTACTTAAACCAGATAAAATGTATAACTTAAAATCTCAAGAAGATAATTTGAACATACCAAACCCAATGTTTTCTAGCAGCAGAAACACCTGAAAACAAACAAGAAAGTGTGCAGGAAATAGGGATTTTATATAGGGCTAGCCTCATTGGAGCTCTCTCAGCTTCTGCCTTTTCTAGGGAGCAGTCTGGGGACAGAGCCTGCCAGGAAGCCTTGCCTGGTTCTTCCAGTTTCAAGAATCTTAGAAGAAACCATCACACTTGGTTATACAGAATATTTCCATGATTAAACCACTTGGGTTGAAATTCTACAGTCTGGTGTCTGCCTGGGAATTTTGATGATTCCTATTTTCAGCCAGAAGAGTTAAGAAGTAGAGATTATATATTTATGAGAAAAGTTAGTCTTTGCTTTGCAGGTGTGTGTGCTCTTTGCAACAAGGATATCCTCATTTTAAAATCTGCCTGAATTGACCAATGTTTAATAAAACTGAAGCTTCTACCCAACTATATTGAGAGTAATGTTATTTGAGTACTGGTTTGGGCCAGGCTAAGCTAGCAGTGCTGGCACATAAGTGCTCACATCCTTCCCCTGCCCATCCCATCTTATGCCAGTAGTTGTGAAGTGACTTAGTGAACTGATTGTGAACTGCCAGTGAATTAAGCTGATTTAAAGTGACCAGCAACAACTAAACAAAAAAATTATTTGAATGCAGTGTGATTACCAAACCAATAAGTACTGCATAACAATGAATATACAGGAAGGAAGTAAATCAAAATTACACAGGCAGACTTAATGATACTATTTCTTTATTTCTGAGTGCTCAGCTTTGCATCCATATTAGTTAGCATTCAAGGCAGTTTCTGGGAGTGTGTGACTTTACTAGGTCTTTAAAAAAATGGAAAACCCCACTATTTGGCATTGTTGTGATATTTCCAAAATATCAGCAGTCTTCCACTCATGACAGCTAACAAGCTGCATCAGCCAGAGTGGTCACAGGGTCCTGCTGTAGGAAGGGACAATGGGCTGCAGTGAGGCAAGCCATAAGATGGCTCTCCTGCTGGGCTTTGAGGCACCACAGAGGGGCATCACATTTGCCAGCACTGGGATGCCCTCCCAGATGCCCACACAGGCCAGCTTTTTCTGTCTGTCCTCCCTGACTGTCAGCTTGATGCCTCCTTCTGTACCTCAGACTCCTCCTGACCCCAGTTATACACTGCAGGATGAGCACATGCTCATCTCCATTTCTGGCTATCCAAGCCCCAGGTACTTCTAAGAACCCCACTTTCAGACTTCTCTCAGTGCAAAGACCCTCCTCCTCCAACCTCTTCCTCCCATGCTGCCACCTGACCTCCCTCTTCCAGGCTCAGCTCCAAGCTTGCTCCCTTCATGACTCTCTTTCCAGTAGATCACACCACTCCCTCCTCAGCCAAGCTTGTACTAAGGGCTTCTTTTCCATCTCTTCTTTTTCCTCACTGCCATGGATTACAGCTGAAATTTCTTTGTCTCCCTTGCTCCTTGTCTGTGCTCTTCCTTCTACTGGTCATCATTTTCAACTCCATCCATGCTCACTGTTCCCACTCCTGCTGGTCCATTTTTCACCCCAGTGCATCATGTCCTTGCCTGACCTGTACAAATCCTTGAGTCTCTGCCTTGCCTCCATTTCTTCACTCAGCTCCCCTCAAGCCCCACTTCTCCTCTCATCCAGAAATATAAAACATTCAGCAGTTACTCTAAAGTGGATTAAACCCACACTGGTTTCAAAGGAGATCCTTTGTCTTCCTCTCACCTCTGCAACCTGGTGTGGCTGCACAGTAACCCAGCTTAGGGAAATGCAACAGCTGACAATTAACCCATGCACATAAAGAAAAGGCTAAATTTCAGCAAGATCAGCTTTCTGCTCTGACACACTGGTGTCCAGAGTTGGGAGTAAGGCAGCATCATCCTTTGCAGTAGCAGCAGAGATGTACATGGGTGTGGTGGTTTGATCCTGGCCAGATGTCAGGTGCTCACCAAAGCTGCTCTATTACTCCCCTACTCAGCTGGATAACAGACACAAAATGTAATGAAAGGTTCAAGACTTGAAGATAGGGAGAGAGACTGGAGATCACCCATGAGAATCTGTCCAGGGCAAAAGAGACTCAGATTGGGGAAATTAATTGAATTTATTGCTAATCAAATCAGAGTGGGATCATGAGAAGTAAAACAAATCTTAACACCACCTTCCTGCCAGCACTCCCTCCTTCCCAGGCTTAACTTCATTTCTGATTCTCTAACTCCTACCCACCAGTGGCATGGGGAGACAGGGAATGGGGGCTGCAGTTAGCTCATCACATTTTGCTTCTGCCACTGCTTCTCCCTTGGGGAAAGGAGTCCCTCCCCTGTTCCAGTGTGGGGTCCCTCCCACCAGAGGCAGTTCATGGAGACCTCCGACAGGAGTCCTTCCCACAGGCTACAGCTCCTCACTGACCACTCCAGTGTGGGTCCCTTTACCACAGGGTGCATTCCTTCAGGAATGGGCTGCTCCAGTGTGAGCTCCCCATGGAATCACAAGTCCTGCCAGCAAACCTGCTCTGCTGTGGGCTCCTCTCTCCATGGACCCACAGGTCCTGCCAGAAGCCTGCTCCTGTGTGGGCTTCCCACGGCGTCACAGCCTCCTTTGGGTGTCCACTCGCTGTGACATGGGGTCTTCCAAAGGTTGCAGGTGGCAAGGACTGCAGGGGCACAGCTGCCTTACCATGGTCTTCAGCACAGCCCACAGGGGTATCTCAGCTCCTGAAGCATCTTCTCTCCCTCCTTCTTCACCACCCTTGGCGTCTGCAGAACTGTTTCTCTCATTTCTTTTCATTCCTCTCTTCTCTGGCCACAGTTACTCCTGCCCATAACTGGTTTTTTCCTTCTTATGCATGTTATCCCAAAATCAGTAATACCTTTGTTGAATGGCTTGGCCTTGGCCAGCAGTGGCTCTGCTTGGAGCCACTTGGCATTGGCTCTGTCAGACATCAGGGAAGTTTCTAGCAGTTTCTCAGAAAATACACACCTATAGCCTTCACTACAACCTTTCCATGCAAACTCAATACAATGGATAAAAGCAGTCTTGCAATTATGAGTTTAGCCAAAATGCGTAAGATTTGAGGAAGTAATGGGAAATCAGTCTTAAATGGAAAAATACACTATAGAGGCAATGCTGCCTGAGTTCATGCCAGAAACATCTTATGACTCCCAGTTACTGCTTTGCTCTTTAAGACAATGGTTTCCAAGAGATGTCATGCTTTGGCAGAGTGAGAAGATATTCACATCAAATACATTTCTCCAAAAGAAACCTGAAGACTAGCTATGAAACAAGACTAGGAAGAAACTTCTAAAACATTATTAACTCCAGAATAAAATGCAAAAAAAGGGCTGGCCTGAAGTGAGACACTTTCTACATTATAATCCCCCCAAAACAAGAGACTTCCACTGTCGTCATGCTCAAGTCAACATGCAAGAAGAAATGCAACAATTAAGGCTATTCATCAGTTGAGGTTTTGAAACCCATTATCCATATTCTATTCAGGTGTAGTCTGTATTTCAAATTTTGGGGGACACTGTCAGTGAGGAATGTGAAAGAACCTTCAACGGACCCTATGTTGGAAACATCTTTCTGCCAACTCTACTATGCTCCCCTGAAGCATTCTTTTACCGGGATAGCTCATTCTGCTCAGGGAAAGAGTTTAGTTTTGCCAGTAAAGTACCTGCACACAACACATATCTGTTAGAGGAAGTTACCACTGTGCCCTTACATGTGCTAGTGTCAGCAAAGATGTTTAAAAACAGACAAGATCTGGCTCACCAAAACAACCTTCTGGCACAACCATTTCTGAGCTCTCTCTGCAGTGCCTTTCTCTTTCCTTCTCTGTGTTGCAAAACATTAATCTAGATTCATAATTCAGATCCTCAAAAGAAGTGAGAAAGGTTACATCAGTGCCTGAGTCACTTTAAGTTTTGCACACAAAACTGTGAAAAAACATTTTTCATGAATGAAGTAGCTAGAAGGAGCCAAAGGTTTGGGTATGTGTTCAGTGCTGACAAATACTTAATAAATTTCAGAAACCTTCTGTGGCTGATGCAACATGAGAAATCCTCAGAGGACTTAGCATACAGCACCGTCTTCACATGGAGATAGCCAACAGTGTTCTGCAAAAGAACACTGTCCTCTTCTTGGGGTGCCAGATGGGTGAGTCTTAAAACTGACAAACATGAGGTTGCAGAGGAACCAAAAAATTCTAATTATAAACCTATGTCACATCATCCAAGCCATATGCAGAGTAATTCAAAATAAGGAGAAACAGAGGAACAAATGCATAGACAAAAGCAGAAAGTTCAGGCCTGCTCCTCTTCTTGAGACCATACATAGACAAAAAGAACAAGGCCTCTTTGTAACATCCTGATTTTCAGACAGTACATCTTACTTCACAGCTGCTGTGCTACCATGATGAGCACTCCCTTTCCATCCAACCCATGCTCGCTGCTCCATACATGAGTCAGACTGGAGACCCGTTCAGCCCCTAAATATGTGCCTAAGTCTTTCCATATTCAGTAAAGAAACTCAGATGAAATTCTGACTAATGAAAAGCATGTGCTTAAGTGTTTACCTGAATAAAGCTGCTCTGCTGAATTTGTGCGAAAATGTCAAACGCATGTCAGGGAAACTCAGGATCTTCCACAGCACTCCTGTTTGCAGAGCCTCTGCCATGAAAAGCACTGTATCCCAAAGGGGGAAAAAGTTTTTCCTGGAGAGCAGCCCAGAACGAAAGGAGCCATCAGATCAAAGATAAGTCTTACCTCCCCCACTACACCCCTCACTTCCCCAAACAGCAGATTAAGGCAGAGGAGGACTACAAAAAAGGAAAAAAATAAGATTCGTTTTCCAGCAGAAAAATGAGACGTTCCCCTGACTCCCTTGATTTCTCCAAGCAATGCAGCTAGGAGCAGGCTGTTGCTTGCCTGGAAGCTCATAGACCACAAGATGTGAAGTCATGGAGTGCCAGTGTAAAGTTATTTATTGGCATCTTCCACCGCCAAGCCACTTCACAGTTTGGCAGTACGCAGGAGGGTGCTCAAACTGACCACAGCAGGCTGACCTTTCTGCTTCCACAGACAGAATGGTCTCCAGCCCCTATGATTCAAGAAGCCATGGATACTTTTGTTTGTTGGCCATTATTCATTAGATTTGAGAGACCAAGCTGTTTAAACTCAAACTTCTTGAAGCAAAGAAAAAAATGTTGCACATTTTACATTATGTCTTGAAAATATGAAAGCTTGCTGCAATCTTCAAAGATAATATTTATGAATTGGTCTTTCAGCCAAATCCACTTTTGCATGAGGATATACAGCTGCTGGTACCCAAAAGTATGATAGCTCCCAAATATATCTTTGCCATTTTTAAAAATCATTCTAGGGGCTTGAAAATAATATTTTCTTTCATTGTAAGTGAAATCTCTAGCTCTGATGTTTCAAAGACAGTCTGAAATTAGCTGGGTTTTGTGTGAGTTTGTTTGTTTGTTTGTGCACAAGAATAATTGATTAAATCAGCACAAGTGTAACTGATTATACACTCTAACAAAACTACTGAAGAATTCAGCAGCAAAACCAGCAGTATCATGAAGAGCCATACCCAGTTTTTATGCTTACATCTCCTATATGGAATTCCCTCTTAATTATACAGTAGCAAATTTGAAATGTGTCATCATCTCGTACCACTGGATATCATAGATTATGAATGAATGTAACCTGAATTTTTCAACACTGTTAAACAATTTTTTTTAAGATGTCTCTTTAAACTTTTTCATTAAAGGGGAAAATTTGCATAGAGGAATATTTAAACACTCACAACTTACAAAGAATGTCAGCCCTCTTTCATTATCCAGAGCAATGACCCTCTAATAGTTTCACACTGATAAAAAATATGCAGAGAAATATGCCATGTCTAATGCCAATCAGGACTTTGAAAAAATACATATATTATAGACTGGTCAAATGAAATGTGAAATTCAGACTTAAAAATTGAACTTTCATCCTTCAGTGTTCTGAAAAATCATCTATTTTTAATGGAAATAGAAAAGCTATCTTTATCAAATTTCTCATTCAGCTGACAACAATAAACCTATTGTTCAGATGTAGTGGAAATGGGTCTTTGGAAAAGGAGGGTTTTAAGAAAATCAAACAGAAATTGCATCAAAGAAGAAATGCTTCTTTAACTGTCATTACTCTCTATATATAGCCTGCAGTTTTTGATTTGTTTTAGGTTTGCCAGAATAACAGGCAATTGGGCACCATGAAATTTTTTTTTTTTATCATTCCCATAAGAGAAAATGCATTTGCTTGTTTAAGGGAGAATAAGCCAGTTTAGTGTTATGTCTTTTGCTTTAAGAAGTATGTCTGCAGGGATCCAGATGCTGAGAAGCAGAAAGCTGATAGCTTTAGCTTGAAATGCTACACTATACATTAAGAAGCCATATACCGACTATTTATTTCACAAGCATGAATTAGGTCCTGTGACAACACAACTTTCAGTCATTTCAGCAAGGAAATAACAATACTTGGCACTCTCCAAAGGCTTTCCATCTGAAAAATGCAAACAGCTAAGAGGTAGCAGGGTGAGGGGGGGACCTGAGCCACTGTGCAGGAAACCAATGGAGCTGGGACATCCAGGGAGAGCTCCAAAGGCACCAGGTGTTGCACAGCTGGAAGCAAAGTGACAAGGTACTGCCTGATGTATCCTGATCACCACAGAGGTGACCAATGCCCAAAAAACCCCTTACTGTAGCTCCTCTTCCTGTCAATGGCCTTTTTAGCATCCCAGAGCTCCCTGCTTCGTGCCCCCCTCTGACACCTGGTTATGACTGGCACCCAGAATTGTTCATACCCTACAATACTCTGTAAAGCTGTCCTAGTTTACAGATCAGAGAAGTGATGCACAGAAAGCATTATGTATGTGGTCTAAGCTCATAACATTGCACAGTAGAAGAATTATTAATAAAACCCATTTCTCTGGAGATTTCCAGTTTTGTCACCCTCAACAAAACCCCTTTTACACAGACTTCAAAATCCGCGAGTATTTTTTTCTGACTGCAATACTATGCCAAATATTTATTTTATCAGTCCAAAGCTCAATTTACTGAAACCCTGCATCAATACTTCAGAGGAAATGCTAAGATTCTACCCAGAAGAAGAGGAAGGATTACTGAGATGAATATTGTGCAAATAAATCTCTGCCTGGATCACCAATCTTACAAACTGCTGTTTTGCCCTAAGGCAAGTACCTTAAAATAAGCACCTGTACATAGAAGGGGTCTAAGCAAGCTCAATGAAATTCCTGGAAACATGTATGATGTATGTAAACTTTTTACAGTGCTGTAGTCAGTGAAGGTGAGAATAACAGACTGAAAGAGAGTGCGAGACAGTAAGAGGAGAGAAGAAAGGAGGGGAGGGCAAGGTGGAAAGTAGAAGGTGCTAAGACCTGACAGAAGTAAAAAGGAAAAAAGATCCTAGTAAAGGAAGCTAAAGATTCAAAACCAGAAATATAAAAGGAGAGGGAAGAGTTAGAATACAGAGTGAGATAATTTTAAATTTTTAAATTAAAAAAAAAATCAAACCCATAAAGTGAGAAAGTTTAGACCTTTTAGAAACTCGAGTCGGTAATTTTCTGTCAGCCGAACTCTCCTTGATTTTTGCCTTAATGGGAGTGGGAGTTTTGCCTTAATGAGGACAGCAGGACAGGCACCAAATGCAGCTTCATTTCTTATACTTGAATAACAGCAAGATATAACAAGATATTCTGTTGTTGAAAAAGATGATGCATTTTTGAGTAAATATGGATGTTACAAGCCAGGCAGTATAAATGTAATTGCTACAACGAGCTGAGTTACATCAGTGTGTGTCAGCTGACAATAAGGTCCTTTGTGCTGGAAAGAAAGAAAAAAGATGGAAAAAAAAATGACTGGTGCCACTCTACAAACAATCAAATTAAAGGCCCAGAATTATTCCAGCAAAACTCCCATCGACTTCAGTGACAGCCCAGAAACAAAGAAGATTCTTCAGTCCTTCTTATAAAAAATATAAATATAGGAATGACTATGAGTGACCTATTTATTTTTCATCAGTCTTGCTCTTGCTGAAATTGTTGGAAATGCACCCAGCTGCTTTACAGAACTATTGTTTGATTAGGCTTTTTATGTGAAACTATCTATCCCAAATATTGTATTACTATATGAAAAAAAAAGGCATTGAAAAGTAGATAGGAGAATAAAATATTCTTCTCACCTTCATAGCCAAAGATAAAGCAAATTATAACAACTCACTCTTTATCTAATCAACAGGATGAAGATTTTGCCTGAGTAAATAGTGGCCTTAATGGTCCATGTAGAAATCATATAGTTGTCTTCCCCTTTATAAATGATGAACTAAAAGAAGCCTGGCTGGAAGTGTAACTGGAATGTGTGTATGTCTAATGCAAAACCTCCAATTTAAAACCTTTTCCTGTTTTATATGTCAAAACCAGGAACAGACAAAATAACACAAGTAAAATCCATAGAATTACCAATAAAAACACTGAGGCAGATATTTTGTATCAGAATTAGAAATGACAGAGAAATATCCTATCTCTAGCTGATCATGCTGCACACAGTATTGACTAGATTTTGCAAGCATACTGTTCTTATGCATAACATGGGAAATATGTCAATTCTCCCAAAGTATTAATGAGAGGTGTCCCACCCAAACCAATAAATCTAGGACATGTTTAAAGTCAGATTTATTCAGCCACTGACTCAATCAGATAACCAGGAATGCTCAGGTTTTGCATGGTTACATCCACCTGTTGATTTAGAGATTACAGGTGGAAGCTGCCTTATTAAAATTGTTCTTCAGCTTAAAAATTTGACACACCTAACAGAGGGAATCAAGAGAAAAATAGTCTGGTCTGTTATCGATGATAAAAGGATAATAAATGATCAAACTCAATTATTATTGTTTGCAGGGCTAACATTATGCTTAAAGAAATTCATTGCCATCTGCAAGCCTGTTAAAATTGATTACAATTTTCTTGTGCTGGTTTTTTTCCCAATGGTTGAATAGCATTGTCTGTTTTTAAAAGAAAAAAATCCCAAAGCTGCTTGAATAATAAATTGTTTATCCCTTGATAGAACAAACCATAGTGATGAACTTTAAGAATGGTTACCAAATTAGAAATGAGAGTGAAAAACAAGTACTTTCCTGTTCAAGGCTTTGTTTTTAATGTCTTTTTATTTTTAACTAAATTGAGTGCTGATTACAGAAAATTCAAGGCTACCCAGACATCAGGCTGCTCAATTGACTGGAAAGTTTGATGACTTCTCTGAAAAGTGAGGTCTGTGTATGAAATTAAGTCAGTATCACTGGTTCTAGATAATTTAAGGGGGAAGAGAGGAAAAGGTTAATACTGCTTATTAAATAATGTTAAATGAGATCAAACAAGACATGCAGGATTCAGGAGGGCTCTTGGAGCTGCGGTTGTTTCCCCAGGCTGCTTATGCAACCTTGTTTGTGCAGGCAGTGCAAGGGCCTGCCATTTTATTACATAAGGTAGCCCAAAAATATACAGCCAGGCAGTTGTGAGCTCCATTAAGTGCTGCATTGGAGTTTCTGTATCAGTTAGAATCTGGAAATTTTAGGCAACTACCAGAAGGACTTAAGACATTGCTGAGTTTGGGAATGGTGCTTGTTGTTTTAATAGCAACAGACCTCATCCAAAAGGCAGCAAAATGCCATTACTGTGAGCTGTGTTTTAATACATTGTGCTTTGACCATTGCTTAAGTAAACAGCAATACAGCCTTTGGTTTAGCACAGCCGTCATAAATGCAATCCATGGCTTTAAAATCTGCCTTTCAGATGATTAAGCAAATTGTCTGGTTTAATAAACAGCAGTGAACACAACATTTCTGTTTTAACCAGTGCTTAAATTCAGTGGATAACTGAAGAAATTTAATTCCCAGTCCTCTCATTCTCAGTTCAGAATGTCAAGGCCTGGTCTTGTAGAGACAGATGAAACCAACTACTCGTCAGAGAAAATGCCCACCTTGGCCCAAATCCTCTCCCTGGCACCGAGCAGCAGGGAAGGCTGGGGAAGCCTGTGTCAGCAGGGCAGGCATGTAGCAATATTACAGTCTCCCAGCAGGAACTTCTTCAGCCAGGCATTGTATCTCATTATTCAATGCCTTCAGGTGGGATTGCTTCCCTGAATGAAGTGCTTTCTGAACCTACTTGAACCCAAGAAGATAATCCTCACCATGACTGCACAGCTCCACAACAGGACACCAAGGAGGGCGCTCAAGCAGTGTACACAGCTTTTTGGAGTACAGTTCTGGACCATGCCTTGGCTTTTCTTTGGAGCACTTCAACTAGCTGCTCCCAGCCAGCCTGTTCCATGGCAGATGTGCTGTAATGGAGCCAGCTCTGAGCAGGGAAGGTATGAGCCACTAGCAACATCTTGGCCTTGGGAACTGAGGGGGGCCAGATGCTGGTCCATTCTCTCCACAGGGAGATTTCCGGGCCCAGCAGCCCCTCTCAGCCATGGCCAGACACAGGTGCTGAGGAGCAAGTACAAGAACAAGGCAAACCAGTGGTGGTATTTCTTCAGGATACTCACCAAGCTTCCAAAATATGCTGCTCAAAACTTCCCATGCCAGAGGCAGTGGTTTTAAATTTAACAGCCCTTGATGGATTTCTCTTCCATGAACTCATCCAGTCACCTCATTAGCTGATGTAACCTCTCAGCATCCACATCCTGTGGTGAGGAGCTCAGCAGTCTGACCATGCCATGTGAAGAGCAATCTCCTTTTGTTTGCATTCTTGCAACTGCCTGCCCAGTGCCCTCTGCTGCTGTGGCTGTGATCAGTCATTCCTGGTTTGCCTTCTCCATGCTTTGCTTAATTTTACAGATGTGTGTTGCATCACTTTATCAGCATTGTCAGTCCTGAGACAGGAGTCACTCTGTTTCTGATCCCCTTTCCTATGACCCTCCGAACCATCTCCCTTGCCACTAGCCATCTCTGATGTGGGGGAATCAACATCACAGGACACTGGAGATAGAGCACATTACAGCTGCTACAGTGAAATAATGAGGAGTCTTTTTTATAATTTCCCATCATTTAAAAAACAATCTTAATGTTCTATTTCCTTTTGTTTTTTAACTCACACCTCCACATTGCATTGATTTTTTTCCCCTGAGTTGACCAGGGAAGATGTTGTCTAAGTTTTGGCACCTTCAGTGACCTATGGCAATTAATTTCTATGACTATAGATATATTTTCTTCTATTTATTTTCAAACTGACATGCATATTACATTTATATCACATGAAGATACTCAAGGAGAAAGGCTGATTGAAATGTCCCAGTAGATGACACTGTCATGCCAGCACTTTGTGAACATTTTGAAATTAGAGGTTTCATACCTGAATTTCCAAATTTCAGTTCTGATCTCAAACATACATACTCTCAATTTTTTTTTCCCATATCATCATTCCACTTGGCTAGAAATCTTCTATTTTATGCAGATCCCTAAGAACGGTAGTAAAACAGCTGAAAAACACCTTCTGTCATAATCAGGCCAGCAGAAGCCCAGCTGTTTTACACAGACTTGTGCCCAAGCAGGAGGAGGTTAGATAACCACCCTGTTCCCACCATTTACATGGTCATTTTTGGAGTATCTTGATGCTCAAGGCCTGCTACCTTGCCACAAAGACACAGGAGAAAGAGATGGCATTGCCTCAAAGTGCTTGGTGGTAAAGGAAAGAACAAGAAACAGCAGGCAGATGGGGTACTATAAATCTGGTCTTATAGTATGGCAATACTATTTCATAGTAACAAAGGTCCAAGCTCACCAGTGACCTAAGTTTTGTGAGAGCTTTATTTTGCTGAAGTCACAGGTGGATTTTCAGACCGAAGCAGGATTAAAACTAGCACTGGGGATGCATAAGACTATTCTTCCCAAATGTATTAGGCAGCCTGCAATAAACACCGATTTCTGCCATGGTCCTTGGATAAAGCAACAGAAGTGTCTTTACCAAAGTGTAATTAAAAACAATGTTTTGGTTGGACTGAGCTGTGCCTCATAGTTTGCCTTCAGGGGGAAGAGACACAGGAAGAGCAGCATAAAAACCAGTATTTATCCCTCTATCCCCAAAATACGTTGAATTTATGTGGACAAGGCCAAGAAAGCCATTTCCCTAAATCCCTCAATCTAATCTGCCAACATCCCAGAGCCACCACAAGATAAATGCAAGGAGCAGAGAATGAACCACATCTGCAGCTCCTCAGCTCCTTATTCAGAGCATGAGCCTGTATGACCCACATCCCTTATCACCCCCTTGCCTTTCCTGCCCTGCAGCTCTTGTAATTTTGAATTCAGCTGGCAATATACTGTTTCACATACATACATGCATGCATATATATATATGTATATATTCTCTGTCCCATACCATGTCACAATGGCTTTAGTCCCTCCCAAAACAGCAATACCAAAAGCAGCATTGCATAAATAAATCCACCACCATCTATGCATTCTGCTTAAATGCTGTTACATGGTGTTTCCTTTTCAAACTTCAGTAGTCAGACTCATAAAATCACTCTATCAGCTGATGCAGAGTGCCTACTGAATTAAATTAGCTAAAATACAAATGTTTGCATGGCCTCAGCCTGCCTTTTCAAGAAGTTTTATTAAGATCAAGGATCGACAGACAGTTAAACCAAATCCAGGAAAATTAATTTTTTATACAGATAATGATCCCTCAAAAAAAATCTGCAATTCAAGTGCATCTCTCCTAAGAGCCTAGACACAAAACTATAAACACAAATGGAAGTTACCTAAGTTCATCTAACACAGAAAGAAAAGCAATTAAATGCACATAAAATGTGTATTTGGGTGTTATTTTTAACTGTATGACATTTACCAATCCAGGGAAGAGGCAAAGAAGCAGAGGCAAGGGCTGAGACACAGCAGGCAGCGTGGGGAGGAAAATGAGAAGGATGAAAAAGTAGTAGTACAATGCCCTGGTTATTGAAAGAATGGAAACCACTGTGGTTTTGCATGCTCAGATCTCCTGTCCCTGTACACGACAAGTGTCAACTTCCTTCTTTCCACCATTCCTTCTCTTGGCCTGGGTTTACTACCTCTATCTACAGTTCCCTGCACCTTGTTCCCAAGATTTGTCATCTATGACCCCACAAATCCTTGGTCTCAAATATCTGCTCTTCAATTTCTCCATGTATCCATCACCAGTACTTCTTCTCAGAAGTGGTACCATTCTAGTTCCACAATTTTTGTAACCGTGCAAGTGAATTAAACAGTTTCCTCCTCCACCCTTCCATGGCATCACCAGGCACACTCGGCCACCCAAGACACAGTTGAGAAAGTCTTCAATTCTCCCTCCTGCACTCACTGTAGAAGCAACACCCTGGAAGAAACCCTGGAAGAATAACTGGGGGGAAAGTCCACTCAGCCCATCAGCCACCAGCTGGAGGGGTCTCATCCTTCCCAGGAAGAGGAGCAGTTGCTCAGCTCCTAACAGTGCTGGGATGCTCAGCATGCCTTGTGCTGAGAGCATCTTCAAGTCAGTGCAATGGTCAAGCCCTCAACAAGTTCCCTCCCAAGAGCACACGCCCTGAGCATTGCGATAAAATTATACTGGAGAGAAATTCTGGAAGATTCTCAGAGGATCAGCAAAAGGCACTCCCCCATCATAAGATGATCCCAAGAAAAATATCTTTTCCCTGCTCCAAAACACGATGCCACAAGAATTTAAATCTCAAAGAAAGTGTTTCTTAGCATAGTGAAAAAAATTCAGATTCCCAGATAGATCAAGGTCTCCTAATGCAGGATGTAAACCTAAACCATCTTCATCAAATACGTTGTGAAAGACCAAGTTTACGTCTTACCATGATCTCAGAAATAACCAAACCACTTAATCTGAAACTTCCCAAAGACAGTCTGTCTTCAGCAGGCACTCAACCTGCAAAATACCAGCCTAGGCTTAATCTTAGCAAAAAAACCTGACAGCAGAGCATTGTACTAGAAAGCACTAGCTAATTTTAACTGTAGACAACATTGCTGCCTATGATGAAAAAAACAACTCCTTTAAGAGCTCTTGCATGCTTCAGGGTAGAGATTTGGGCAAAAATATTGTAATTCTGTGGATTCAACCCTGCAAACGTGCAGGAAGGCACCTTTATTTGTGAGGGAAAACTAATTTAGGAAAGCTCACTTTCTCCAGGCTTTGGTGCAGGGCACAGAAGTGCTGCCAGCTTGGGGAATCACCCTGATGTCACATACCTAGTTCTAGAAAACCTTCATTTCACATCTTCAGTGAAAGAATGCAGTTTGGCAATCACATTCTCCAAATACTCCTGGCCATCTCTGCAGAGCAACTCTGTGCTCATATTCATCTACTGAAATGTATGCAGGATTGGGCCCTCCACCAGCTGACAGCTCTCGGAATCAGACGTGGATCAGTGGATGATGAGCTGGCTACGTCTGGACACTGTGAACTCTAATTATTTAGCACCACCAAATAAACTAAACCCACAGTTTAGGGCATTAACATCTCACACTGGGGTAAATTAGATTATTTTCCACTTCAAGAGCAACCACTTGTTGAACTGAATGCTCAGGTTGGCTGTGCCCATCCGAGAGATCCCTACAGGAGGTTTAGCGCCATGAAAAAATCCAAGTTCCTCTGCTGGCTGTAACGCTTATAACCGCTAATTATTTCTGAGTCACTTGAGTGAAAGTAAGCTGCCATCCTGTAGACTGCTAAGGGAGTACGGAGCAAAGTTTCTGGATGAGCGTGCTTGTTAATTGACAAACGGGCTAGTGACCATAGAGGAAAGCACCACGGCACAGCTCCGTGTGAATCCGGCGCTGCGGTTCAGCCGTGTATTTAAGGTTTACCCCGCTCCACACAGGGATGCAAACACGCGGGAGGGGAGTTCTGCGCAGGGCTGCAGCAGCAGCAGGGCTCTCCCGGCACACGACACAACCCCTGCTCCCCCCGGCAGCTTTCACCCATTCAAAATCCCCACTGGTCTTACTGGAAGTTTTCCTTGAGCAAACACCTCCCGATCGCATCGCAGACCCTGTTCCAGTCTAGCTTACAGGAACCCCCAAAGTCAGGAAACGTCCAACCACACCAAAACGAGATGGCGAGGAGGACTGCTTGGGGGACAACTTATTTTCCAAACGGAGGGGCCCGCCCGGCCGGACCCCGCCAGCCCGGCCAGGGCAGACACGCCGCACATGAGCGGGCTCCCCACGGAAACTTTCCCGCGGCAGAGCCACGCCACCCCGCACCACCGGGCACGTCCGTGACCCCCGCGGAGCGGGCACACCGCGGAGCTGACCCCGGCCGCCGCCGCGGGGTCACGCGTGGCCGAGCATCCCGCGAGGGTGCCCCGGGCGGGCGCCCCCCGGGCGGGTGTCGCGGTTGGGCACCCCACGGGACGGAGGCAGGGTCGGGGCCGCACGGCCGCGCGTTACCTGGGGTGCCGGTGCTGCGGGAGCGCGGCGGGGAAGCCCCAGCCGCCGCCGCTGCCGCTGCTGCTGCTGTCCGCGGTGGCCACCTGGGCGCGGGAGCCGCCGCCGGTGCCGGTGCCGGCGAGCTGGATGCCGCTGCTTTTCCGGTGCCTCCCGGTGCCGTTGCGGCAGCGGCCGCCGCTGCTCCAGCCGCGCAGGAGGCCGGCCTCGGGAGCCGGCAAACTCTTCCTCGCCGACGAGGAGCCGGGGACGCTGCCCGCCTCCTGCCTGCCGCCGGTGCCGGTGCCCTGTCTCATGGTGCGCGGGGCCGCCGCATGCCGCTCTGCCGCCGCCCCGGGCGCCGCGGGACCCACGCGCGCCGGGGCCAGGGGCTCCGCCGGCACCGGGAGGCCGCCGGGAGCCCGGGCTGCTGCGGGGGAGTGCGGAGGCCAGAGGCCGGGGGGGCTGCTGGCTGGGGCTCCCGCTGGGGCATTAAGTTGGACGCGCGGCCTGGAGAGGCAGGGCGGGCGCGGGGGCTGCGGGGCCGATAGTTCTCCGCGAAGTTGGAGCCCGGCGGGCGAGGCGGGGGCATCCTCTCCGCCGGCCCTTCATCGCCGCCCGCCGCCGCCTCCCCTCGCCTGCCCCCGCCGCCGGGCCACCGCCCCGCGCCCTCAGCCGGCGGCTCTGCGGGGGCGCGCCCCGCGCCCCGCGCCCATGGGCGCAGCCGCGGCGCCGGCGGCAGAGGATCTCCCGTGCCGGTTTCCTCCGCCGCTCGTCGCCTTCTCCGGCAGCGAGCGGGGGGAGATGGAGGGGGGGAGGGTGAGGGCCGGGGGGCGCCCAGACGCGAGGCTGTTGCTCAAAATGGGTCAGGAAAGGGGAAAGGGACCCCGGCGCTCGGCGCCCCCCTACCCGCGGTGGGCGCCGAGAGGGCCGGGCTGAGGCGGTGGGTAGCGAGAGGACTGCGGAGGAGCTCTCCCGCCCCGGCTCCCGTGCACAAGTGCAGGGAATGTTCCACTGACCTACATATTTTTCCAAACATACGTGACCTTTTTTTTTTCTCTCTCTCTCTCTCGTTCTGTGGGAGGAGACAGGCGAGGATCCAAGAAAAGGAGAAGCTGGAAAGAGAACGAAAGGGGAAGCAGGGAAAAAAAAACCCTCAACCTAAGATCTAGCCCCGCATCAAGGATGGTTTCACACCGCCGCCGCGAGCGAACCCCGGCGTGCCCACGTTTACATATGTCTGTAGCGATATCCCCGCTCCGCACCGGCGGACGGCTCGGTAGCCTGACCCCGGGAGCCCCCGGCGGTGCCGCCGGCCCCGCCGAGCAGGACTGCGCGCGGTGCGCGGCCCTGGCTCCCGGGGCGATCCGGCGGGACCTCTGCGCGGCTCCGCTCGGCGGGCTCGGGACCCCCTCCCCGCTCGGCCCCCGCCTCAGGGGGCGATCCCGCGCCCTGTCCGTGCCCGCTGTCCCGGCCGTGGTGGCGGCGTGAAGCGGGCCGGAGCGGGGCACGGCACCGCGCCGCCCGGGGCAGGCTCACGGGCACAGGCAGGAGCTCCCGATCTGGTTATGCAACGGCGCACAGGCAATTGGAGCAAAACCTTGACAGAGAGCGCTTTTTTTTTCTTGTTTCAAAGTAGGTCATTCTTTTTATTCCCTATTTTGCCTTTTTTTTTTTTTTTTTTTTTTTTTTTTTTTTTTTTTTTTTTTTTTTTTTTCCCTCTAATACTCGTCCTGCAAAGTGGCCAGTAAGAGAGAAGGCGGTGTGCTCGAGCCCGGTAGGAGCTGGCGATCGGAGCCTTGCTCTTGCCTCGACGGGCACTCCTGCCGGCTTCTGGCGGCGGCTCCGGAGTTGCCCTTCTTTCCCGAGGAAAGCAGAAGTGGCCGGGGAGCGGGGACACGGCTCGGGCAGAGCCCGCCGCCTCCCCGCCGCTCCGCCGCTCCCGGCCGCGCTCCCCGCGCCTCCCGCCGGCTCAGCCCAAGGAGCCCCGGGCCTCACCGGCTATTGCCCCCTGCCCGCTGCCGCCCTCGCACCGCCTGTGTACCCGGGGCTTGCTGGCACTGCTGGCAGACACCTCTTTCACCGGCAGAAGGGGTTTCTCCCCGAGATACAGTATGTGCTTTCGGGACAGTTGTATTTTTTTCTGTTCAGAGGAGGGTTTTGTTGGGGAGGGAAAGCCCCCATATCGAGGTGCAAGCTGTGTCCTTTCCAAAAGGCCTGACTGCGCAGCCATGCCTCTTCCAGTAGAGTTTGTGTGGTGGGCTAGGCGCTGTTTCCCCATGTCCCCCGATGCCTCCTTTGTAAAGACACGTTAATCTTCACGAAATATCCCCCAGCAGAGAACACTGCCCACTCCGGGTATGCGTCTGTGGATGCAGCGTGTGAACTGATGGTTTTTCCAGCTACCTGGCCCTTGTGGGGAGCTGTGCTGCTTTTCCCGCTACCCCCACCATACAGCTCACCCAGTTATCCCGCCGTGATGTTTGCCTCCTGCCATACACCTTATCCAGCCAGTTATTTGATCCAATTCAATCCCCAATGCAAATGTGAATAACTACAAGGTACGGAAATATGTTGTGCTCCTTTGCTGAGCACTTTTACATCATACTTTATACAACAGTCATGACTAATGTCGAAAGGGTAAAGTTGTTTACTTTTAACCAAGATTAAGTACAAAACTTCAAAAAGCTCCTCCCTTCCTTTGGATGAAACCCAGCATTTTTTCCCATTTGGAAATTGTCAAACAGTGGTTAAACAATCCTTTGGCAAACAAGTAGCGCCTGAGGGAATAAAGCATCAGATACATGGGGAGTGGAATAAAAGACATTTATTTTCCTGAGGTACTTTTCTTGTGTTGCACAATGAAGTATAACATAAAATCTTCAAGCCTTGTAAGGTTAGAGAAAAGGAACTTCCCATGCTTATATACACTACATGATTTGATATTCCAGTCCTTTTGAAAACCTACCTAAATCCTTTCCCCAAACCAACCCTGTGCTTTCAGAAGCTGGGAAACCAAGTACCTTAAGGAAAATACCAGGCTGAGAAATGCAATCAGACACACAGGCTCACGTACAAAATTACATCTCTATCGTGCTGTGTTTTAACATCTTCCCTGTGAATTTCTAAGGACACCATTGCACAAGTGAACAAGTGAGACTGGTTAAGGTTTGTTTCTTAATTCATTCCCTAGGTTACCAGAGTAAACTTTAATTAGTGCAGCAAAGAGCAGAGCGGCTGAGGGTGAGGCAGGTTTTTCCCAGCTCATACCTGAATCCCATTGTGAAATACCAGCCATTCAAAACACAAAGCCTTTCTCTCCGTCCAGTGACACATGGAAAATAACCAAATACTGTCAATACCATGTTTGGCTTGGAAATTACCCAAAGAATTATGCTAGATGCTACACGTAAGAACTTTAGGCAAGGAGCCCAGCTTCAATTTTAAAGAATGAAATCTTTTAATAATAATGAAATATTAGTAAGCAACTTTTCAGACACCGGGAGCCTGTGATCCAAAGACACAATCCCTTTTGTTTCAACTAGAATAGGCTGGCCAACCTTCACGGCCCAGAAACAAGGCAAGAGGGTTTTCAATAGGCTGTGAACCACAGGCTAGGTGTCTCCCAGTGAGAAGGGCCAAGGGGGAGAGCCTGAGAGGACAGCAGCACCCCAGGGACTCTGCTGCTCCATTGTGGCAAGACTATGGGAGGGATTTGGGTTGGGTGTGAGTTCAGCCCAGACACACTGTGTTTAACTCTGCTGGTTTGCTTTCTCTTGCTGCCAGGAGTTAAATTTAGGAGGTGCTGCCACTGCAAGGCGTAACCCTTGGCACAGGACCTACCTTGGACATCCCTTGGCTCCAGAACCAGAGCCTGGCCACCACAATCTGGAAGCATGGGCCTCCCAAATACCTAAAGGGGGCCTACAGGAGAGCAGTGGAGTCACTTTTTGCAAGAGCATGTAGTGATAGGACAAGGGATAAAGGCTTTAAAATGAAAGAGGACAGGTTTCGATAAAATATTAGGTGGTGGGTTTTTTTTTTTTTTTTTGTTTTTTTTTACTGTGATGGCGCTAAAACATGTTGCCAAAGAAGTTGTGGATGCCCCATCCTCACAGTGTTCAAGGCCAAGTAGGATGGAGCTTTCATCCTACTTCATTAGCAACTCTGTCTAATGGAAGATGCCCATGGCAGGATGATCTTTAGGGTCCTTTCAAACCCAAAAGGTTCTGTGATGATTCTCTGATTGCCTGTTCTATATAAAGGCTTTTAATTTTCAGCAGACACCAGTAGATGTTGTGGGAAAACAGGATGCCATTTGCAGCCCCGTAATTTAAATGTGAAGCCTACATTCAGATTAGTGTTTGTGTAGACGTAAATAGGCTTCTCCCAAATAATCATCTTCTGATCAACATAAATGGCAACAGTGGTGCAAAAGTCAGAGATGGCACTGTAGAGCAGAGGACCATGATGGAAAAAAAATAAAGGACCCACAAAGACCTGACCAATTCCATTGAATATGACTGTTCTCTTTAGTTTTCAAGAAAGTAAGGAAATGGACAAGGATTCATTTGATTCATATTAATTAAAGGGCACAACAGAATTTGGATCATTTTTCTTACCTTCCACTTTGAAAGTGAGAGCAACAGGCACAAATAAATGGCAAATAAATCGAATGTCTCATGTTAGTCAGAGAAGTCAAACCAGCTGTGTCTGCTGGGAGCTCTGTGCTTCTTTCCAGACAGGCTGGCTGGGGGAGGCAAGCATGGGAGCACAAGGACAGATGTGAGGAGCTCCTTCTTTGGGTAATGTACTTCTGTAACCAATTTTGTTAGAAATTTCTGCAGGGCCGAATAGTCTTCTGGGGATCAGCATTATTTTTCATTCTGCAGCTTGCAGCTTCCTGAGGGAGGGAGAGGTAATGCATACTTATCAACCAGCAGCACAGTCTTCGAAGCAGGGAAAAGCAGAGAGATTCCACAGTGAAATGGACCTCAGATGCATCCTACTGGAGCTGCCCCAAGCAGTGGAGTAGGATGTTTAATGGGTCATCAAGATCTGTTCCCTTAGAAAACCAAACTCCTTGTTTTTCTGCATGGTTATTACAAGAGAAGAGAGAATTTCCTGATTTGAACTTACTTCAGTCAGATCTAGTTTGAAAAAAACATCCATTGCCAGGGTTTTCATGGAAGAACTAAGCCAGGTGTATAAGCTACCTGAGGGTTTGACTTTCTCAGGTTATTCAAAAAAGGGGTTGTAAGTTTCTTTAAAGTGGTTAATGCAAAGAGTGGGGAGGAAGAAGGTGTGGGTTGAAAAATTAGTTGCAAACCATTGAATAGACTTGCTGTCTGGAAGGTCTTAGATTACTGCTGGGTGCCCAGAAAGCCCTAAAGCTTGCTGGCAATCTTGTGGCTGAGCATTTGCATATTTTCTGGGAAGAACTTCCCGACAGCATGAGCTGTATGTGTGCACTCAATTGCCACGGAGCATACTGCATGTGTGTGTGTGTGTCAGCCTGGCGAGCCAAAGCTCAAGGCTGTGGAAATAATTCCTTCTTGTGTGGGAAAGAGATGATCCACTTACCCTGTGGCTGACAGCAGTCTTTGTGCCAGTGCACCCATACAAGACCTTTGGTTCACTCATAGCAGAATGGGAATACATCTCATCGGAATACATCCAGTTTCACTGTGACTGTGCTGGTTAATAGGAATAAGAAACTATGGCATGGCTGTGCCTGGGAAAAAGGCTCTGGTCTCAAATCAGACTGATGGAGTTTGTTCAGATTTGAGAGCTGTTCAAGAAAAGGAAGCTCAAGCTTGAACCCAGGAGTAAGGGATCTGCTATTTTTGCTCTGGAAGTCATAGTGAAATGGAAGATAATAAGGGGTTGTAGTGCTACAACTGAATTAAGAACAGCTGGGAGAAGTCTGAATGCAAACACAGCATCTTTGTCCTAACCTTGACTGAGAATAAAAGACTATTGCTAATAGTTATTATGTTTTACATCTTACATTACTGTTGCACTGTGTTAATACTTTTTTGTCAGGCACATATTCCTGTGGACCTGTATAAAAGTTTTAGTTCCTGGCCAGTTTTACAGAGACCTTCTACCTCATGCAGAAGCTCTTGATGAGCAGAAGGAAGGTGTAGTTAACTGTTGCCTCTCTCCTTACATGAAACAGCCTCATCACTATCTCCAGTGATTTCAGCAGAAGCTGGATTAGGCCTGGATTTCATCATCACAGTCAGGATTCCAGTTTTTCAAATAATTTTGATAACTGCTCTTCCTCCTCTTTTTTTCTGGGTACTGATTTTGCTCACATATTTGGAGTTATACTACTCACCACCACACACTCCCTCTTTCAAATTCATCTCAGCTTGCTTTGATTGTGTGCAACACTCTGCTCTTGCACCTACCTTAATCTCATAATGCAATTGCTAGTCACAACACATGCTGCTAGAAATATGGATAATTTAAATGTGGAAGTTTAGTAAAGAACAAAAGAAATTTAAAGAAATATTCAAACTCAAGGGCATAGAATCTGTCCACACATATTCAGCTCTGTCATCTATGATTCTCAAAGCAGTAAACAACTATCATATCAAGACAATGTGGAAGTCTGAATTTATGTGCTGTTATCAGATTCATCTCTTCATTGTATCTTTCAATCTTTTTTAAACTACTGCAGTCCGTGGGTACTAGATGTTAATGAGGCCCTAGGTGTGTTCTTCCTTGGGCTCATTCTTGCTCAAACAGATACTGAATTCCTGGTAATAATTAAAAAAAAAAAAACACTCCTAAATTAAACCATGCATTTAAAAATAATTTACTTTGCTGTTTCAAAGTCTTAGTTTGAGCATAGTCATACAATTAAAAAAAAACTTCAGAAAACTTTTTCCTTTAACCTAGATTATGTCCTTTCTCTATTGTCAATGAAAATGGGTGAGTTCATGGACTGCTCTTCCTTTTTTGTGGCTGTCAGCTCCTCACCCTCATATTGATGCAAATGTGGTTATTCCATTGTGACTGCCCCAGGAGACTCTCAAAATACAAACAAAACAGTTTCAGTAATGCAAAACCAGGTGAGGTGTTCCCTTGATTTTGCAAAGTCAGAGATGGGGCTGCAAGAACTTGAAGGATGCATTTGGCTTCCATCTCTAGGGCAGATAGTGTACAGATGTAGCTTCTAGCAGAGGCTGTGATATTCCCCTTTCACAGAGCATTGCAGGAGGAAAGGAAGCAGAGGAAGAGAAAGTGTTAAAAAGGTAAATATTGACTCAAAGAAAGGAGACATAAAGGAGAATGTGGGAGAACTGTAAATGAGCCAGAGAGGATGGAGAAAAATTCTTCAGCAACTGTAATTAGGTTATATTTCGGAAGTAATTGCAGTGTTCCAGCATCAGCAGATACTGTAGGCAATGTTTGCCCCCAGCTCTGTTTGCTGAGAAGGCAGTGAGTTGTTTCAGTCTGCAGGGCCTGATCCTGGTGTGGTGGCAGCAGTTGTGCACAGACATAGCCCAGTGAGGCAGCCAATGTCCTCCCTCTACATGCCACTGGATGCAGCCAGAAGGTTTGCAGGGAATGGAAGTGGTGAGTGCAGAGATGAAAACACAGTGGCATGTGTGGATGCCTAAGTGAATAATATGTATTTAAATGAGCTGCTGCTGCAAAATTGTGTTAGGAATTTAACACTGGATAAAAGGTGTTTAAATTGTCACCAATGTCTGGCTGATGCTGCCGCCTCTGCATAGGTGTGGATGAGGCTGGGCTAGTGCCTACCTCCTCACCATAGGCTGGAGTAGTAAGTGGGATGCAGGAACTGCATTGCCCTCCAGTTCCTTTGAGATACACTTCTCCTGTGTAAAACCAGATTATATAGGCTTTCTGCAGGGAGAATAGATTTCACCTTTAAGTCTTCTGCAGACATTTTACACTAGTAGTTCATGCACCATCAGAAAATCAATTACCATTGGTATTATGTGCAGATGAACAGTGCAGAGTAACGGAGAATTCATTTTACACAATGCTTTTAATAAAATGCTAAATAGAGCAAAATATTTTCTAAAGGGCTATTTCTAGGATCTGTGTAGGAAGCATGTCTCCAAGGGGAAGTTTGCACCTTTGTGATTTGGATGAGGAGTGAGTCTCAGAATTTTTAATGCTAACATTGGTCAAGAATGTATTTCTGCCAGGCTGGATTGCAGACAAGAGCAGTGCATAATCTATAGTGCAATAGCTGTCACTTCACATGGAGAAACACTTTTCCTTTTAAAAACAAGAGTTTCACACACTGTGTTGTTGTGGTGCCAGTTGTTGCAAGATCCTAAAGTAACCGAATTACTGCTTCATTCTTGACACTCTTATCATCTTTTCCTGTTCTTGATGCCAACACAGTTTGCTGATTAGATTTGCTGCGTGTATTTCAGTAAATCATTTACTTCAGCACCTTGTTAGAAACAGACATCTGCAACAGCAGTCTTACTTCTACCTTAGCTTGGGTATGCATATGGGGCAAAGAAAGAGACTCAGGTGGTTTTATCAGGAAGCAATTATGAAAATTAAAACAGAAATGCAGGGCCAGACCAAAGTATGCTGCCTCTAACTGTGGCCAGAAGGAGAAGTCTGAGGAGGTAAGAATAGCACAGGCATGCACTTCCATGGAGTGCTTCCTCAGCCATCAATGGTTTATGCTCAGGAGCTTCCCATATGCCCATGTAACCACCATAAGCAACATCTTCCTGCAGGGAACCCCACAGCTTAACTATATATTTTATGAAGAGCCATCTGGTTTTGCTCAATTTGAACCTGCTGGTGTTATTTGGTACCTTTTTGTTCTTGGATTGGAAGAGAAGAAGAACAATCAGTCTCTCTTCAACCTCTTTATGGTCTTTGTGGTTTTATAGACATACGGCATATTCCCTCCCAGTCATCACTTTTCCTGGCATGGAAATTGCTCTGTGTTTTTGAGAATCATCCCTGTGATTCTTCTCTGAATGCTTTTCCACAGTATTTCCTGTAAGGTGAGGACCAGGACTGCATGTAGTGTTCATCAGGCAATCCAAGTGCACACACACTAAATCTGTACGGGTGCATGATGATGTTCTTGCTTTTCCTTCACTAATATTTGCTAGCACAGGGCTATGGCTCTTGTGTCATTAAGACCTTTGGAGATGCATAGTAGTTCAGTTACACGAGCTCAAGAACAGTTCTTTCCACTTACCTTTTATTTTTAAAATAGGCTGTCTGAATCCAAATTAATAGAAATTTGTCTTAATCTATCTACATATTTCATTGTATTGAAAGAAAAGAATGGCTAGAATATTGCTAAAGGGAAAATGTATTCTCATTCACTGTAACTTCCAAGATTTCTGAAGGGGCTATATTTAAGTATGTATGCAAAAAACCAACCATGCTGAGGGGGAAGGGGGATCAATCACAGAAAGCTTGAATAGCAAAAGGAAATGTTTCGAAATGTCCTAAACTTGTGGGGAAAAAAGTATGACAGGATAGAATAGAATAATAAAAGAAATCCTTCCACAATCTCCTTGCAATAGAATGTACTCCCTTCTTTTAAATGTTTTTGTTAGAGCTAAAACTGATGAAACCATGAGAACAACTAAAATAGATGAATCCTTCTGCCAGTTGCTATTACAATCTATTACTTGCAGGAAGGAAGCCTGTTTGTTTAATAATATCCTCTCTGCCCTTAAAGATGCAGTGAGATGCTTGCATTACTTGAAATCGGTTGTAAATATTGTAATTACCCCGTTCCTTTTTCATTTTGCAATCCTTGCTGGATGTATTATTGTAAATCTCACAAATTTAAATTAATCTGTGCTGCTACTACTACTAAGTTAGACTGATATGGCACTATAGAAAACCAGCAGTGATCACCTAAGTTTCGGTCCAACATTTCCTACTTCCAGGATAACCAATACCTCTTTCCCACTTGGTTCCACTAAGCAAACCACAGAACTCCCCAAATTCCCCAGCTGATACCCACCCTCAGGTTTTCCACCATTTTTTCCTGCAGCATTGGCCTGTACTCCCTGCCACCACCCTGTGATTAGTCTGGCAACCCCAAGCCAAGTAACATGGGGTACAAATATTGAACTTGTGCCTTAAAATGCCTTTCCAAAGTTGTGCCTGAGTATCTCCAGCTGCTTTATGAGAGTGAGTGAAATGGCCTGAAAGCTTGATTTCAATTAAAATAAGCTCTGCTCCAGGTCTTCTTGCAATAATCAGCAGTGGCATTCAGCTTTCAAAAGCTGATGTTAATGCTTTGTTGGCATGAGTGTGCTGGCCTGTTTGCTACTTCTGAGAAGCACAAAAAGAGCTCCAGACTGCCTCACACAAACAGAACTTCATGTTTTAAAAACCTTTGATCTGAAAATTTACTACCCTTACCATTTCAGCTTGGCTTATATACTTGGAACACTTCCATGGAGATACAGACATTTCTTTGGGGCATGATGAGCTTTTGACTTTTGCCTTTGATTTTTTTTTTTAGATAGAGAGCTAAGATCTTTTCTGTGAGTATGCCTGCCCCAGGCAGCCACTATTCAGTGGAAGCTGAGTAACATTTTGCTATTCAAACAGAAATCTGAGTGTGTTGTACAATTGCAACAATACAAGACCAACATGGCAAGATGGCATGGAGCCATTCATTCCTGCCTGGTTAAGAAGGAGGCTTTGGGAAAGGCAGGTAGAGAGAAGGGTATTGGCAGTATGTTAGCAAGGCATGAAGAAAGGCTTGAAAAACGTGAGGCATTGAGAAAAGGAGAGATCAAGAAGATGGGATGAGATGCACAGAAGTCTGGTGGGAGGTATGGACTAAGACTTGCAGGGATTTGGTGTGACCTGGTGATGTAAGCACTTTGCTGAGGCCCTGGATACTTCAGCATAGGTCTGAAGTTCAGTGAGCTGCTTTATTGCCACTGGAGGGTCACTTCACCTCCCCAGCTATCAGATTTCCCCTCACCCCTAAATCTCTTCCAGCTCATCAGATAAGCATCAACAAAAAATTGTCAAGAGAGGAGAAAAAAAAAGATAAATTATGCTGTAGCTGAACAATGAGGACATGGGACCTGAGTCAAAAGATTACATGATTCTATGTGTTTTATGGGAAAGGGATGAGACAACTTTAGCTCCCTTCAGAAGATCTGACATTGTTATGTTCAAAGCTCTAAATGTAGAGACATGATCCTGGAGATGAGGTACAGAACGTGCAGCACTCAGCCAGCATGACAAAATCATTGCCAGGTAGAGATAAATGTAGCACAGTGAAATTATATAAACCCCTCTCCCTTGGTCTTTAGCTGCTAAAGAAGGATGGGGCATTGAGAAACCCCTCCTGTTTGATGGGGCAGAACACAGCCAGCTAAACTGGTCCTTTAATAATGCTCAGGGAGAAACACATGCTAGTGCTGCTTTGTATTTATTTTTCATTTTAATAATCAAAGTCAGCCATGTCTTCATGGATGTACTTGAGTTTGCTTTCAGTTCTCATGTATGTGATGCTATGCCTTATCTTGCTCTGGTGGATCAGTTTGTTTACACAAGCTTGGCAGAGTGAGGAAGAGCTGCAGTCTGAGCCTTGGATCCAGCTACACTCTCCATTGAAATGGCACCACACACTGGCACTACGGTATAGGATTCAGGGAGCACTCAACAAGGGAGAGGAATGATGTATTTGACTCCATTTTATCAGAAGGCTAATGAATTACTTTATAATACTATATTATTCTATATTATATTACACAATATTACATTACATCTAAACTGAATCTGCCAAGCACTCAACTGCACTCAACTGCCCAGAATCTCGTGACTGTCAGCCGACAATCCCAACACACACACACGGATTGAATTGGTCAGTGAATCAAAACACTCACACCAGAATCTAATTACTAATTCTTTTCAGGTAAACAATTGTCTACATTGCATTCTACTTGTGAACAACAAGAGGAGTAGCAATTGGGATAAGAATTGTTTTTTCTTTCTCTGAGGTTCAAAGAATATAAATCCCAGAAAATATCCTTGGGAAGTTGTGCCTTTTCTCTGTGAAGAGAAATGTGGCTACACTACAGGCCCAGGTGCTGCACCCATGCCCTCTCAGAGCCAGATGTGAATGCAGGACTTGAGATTTAATCAGCGTTACTTTCAGACAATAATTGCAATACATCTGGAAGTGGTAAGCTGTTTATGTAAACATAGCTATAGTGTATCTCTTTTCAAAGAGGTAGTATCCAGGATTTTAAAAATCTTCTGAAGTCAGGAAAAAAGCTTGTGTGCAACCTCAGGAGTTCATTTGGTTGTCAACAGCTGGTCAGGCTTCCTGATGCCAATATACAGTCCCTCTCTGTACCAAGGAGGGAGCTCCCAGATGGTGTCATGAAGGAAATACAGCAAACTGTGTGCAACTGAAAGCCTTGAGCTTTCCTGAAGAAATTGTTCCTTTCACAGAAGGAAGAGCTATGGTCTGGTGTAGGGGAAATCTGAGACTCCTAAACATTCCAAATCCATCCAGCGTAGATTAATTATTTATAATGTTATGGACTTTAGCTGAAGTTATTAATTACTTCAGCTCCCCATTCAAGCAATCCAAATTGTCTACCTGTCTCCTTGGACATCTAAAGACTACGGTCAATGGAGCCAGGGTAGTTCAGCTAAGCTAGTGATGGAATTTATCTTCTAACAACATAAATTTCTCTCTCGACTCCATTCCCTGTTGACTAAACTTCCATTGACTCTAGTGGAAGCTTAGACATGTAGCTCACATAGACCTATCTGTATTGCATTCAACTAAAATTAAGCATCCCTTTCAGCATCTAAATCCCCCTCTATAAGGCTTATTAGGTCAGACTCATCTGGGCAGGTGAGTGGCCTTCTGTTCTGCATGCATTGCCTCAGTGCAGAACTCATGTTGTCAATACTGAATATTGAAGTGACAGGTCTGAAAACAGAATAAATTGCTCAGAATGTTATATATAAATGAAATGCATTGAAATTTCAGATTCTTGAGAACTAAAATGAAATGTCTGAAGGAACACTTGAATGCACCATCCAAAGAACATAATCCTGAAATTGAAGGAAAAATAATGGGGCTCATTGCCACCAAAACTTACCAGAGAGGATGAACTAGACCAAAGTTAAGATCTGTTCAAACTCACACATAGTTTTCAATGCAGACAGTCAGGAAACAGTCCAAAAGAGAGTGATCCTTCCTCTTCTGTGCCGTCACAACTTCAGCAATCAACAGCCACTTGGGTACTTGGTATGCTGAAGAATGTATCCAGCTTTGTGTATCTCCTCCATGGGCTCTCTCCTCCATGAAGAAATTCAAGCCCTTTTGGAATTCAGACCTCTGTTCCTGTCTTGGAACCCCTCAACATACACTTTTTCAGGATGAGAAATTCAGGACTTACTGCTGTGGCACTAAGCTCCACAATTTAAATATGCTCTGTGCAAAATCTTTGCATTCCCTTGATTTTCTTCCGATGTATTTCTCAGAGGCGCTGCCTTGTTCTACCATCAGGTGAAATAGTGAACTGCCTTTCTCCACTCACCTTTTCCATCATTTTTCAGATTTTATAGATGTCTATTGTAGTCTGTCTCTGCCAGAACAAATGTTGTTTATGATAGCTGCAAATGTTTGAAAAGACACCGGTTTGTATGATAATCAACTCTAGGAACCCAAGCAAGAGCTCACTGTAGAAAGACACCTCTAATGAATATAAAATAGCTAGAGATTTAATACTGGATTTTGTTCCAATAAAGTATTTTGCTTTGGTCAGGCATTTTTAGTACCTGAGTTGTTGGTTCCTGTGAAACAACCTGGAGGTTTACTGGAGTCTCTTTCTCCACTTGTTTTAGTTCTCACATGAGATGCAAGGTATGAAATCCTTACCTGTTCACAAAACTCCCTCAGAGCTGAATGCATTACTAGTGGTATCTTTAGCTTGCACTTCTAGGGAATGAAGAAATGAGAAATACTTATAAATGTGTATTGCAAACCACTAGTTTAGATAAAGCTTGTGTATAATCCATGTTGACTTTAAACATTAACAGGTTTCAGTCACCAGAGGATATTATGTTTAATAGCAAATTTTAATGCAGCCATAATAAAATGCAGAACCCTAATCATAATCAACTTGCAGTTCTAGACAGAAGGTGTACATGTCTTGGTTCATATGCTGAGAAAGGTCTACTTATGTTAGGTCATTTTGGTAGATAAATTTGCTTTTCAGAGATAAGGAGAAGATACACTTTTCCCATTGTTTTATTATTCACACATTACTTAATGCAGACTGGGAAAACTAACTCGACAAATTTCAGTTGGATTTTACAGTAAATACTTTCAATGCATTTAATAGATCTACTGAGCAGTACTTACAAGAGATAATTTCAGCAGTCAACAGGAATATAGGCTGAAAATTTGAGTGCATATTACTGAGAGAAAGATTGGAAACTGATAGATGAGCATGAGAAATTAGTACCAATAAATGCAGCATAAATTATAGACAACTTAATCTGCTGTAGAACACAGATTTTTCATCATCTCTGAAGAGAAACTCTAGATCTCAAGTTCTGTGTGCTGGCATAAAAGCCCTGTTTATCCTACGTGACTCCTGTCTCTGTGTGTATGTCGAATCTATCACTGAATCACAGCTTTTCACTGAACCTCTGCTTTTGGGACATGATATATTGTATGATAAATTTTGAGTGGAATGGAAAACTATTTAAAAGAAATTAGCTTGCTCAAGCATCTGCCTTTCTTACAGTTTTTCAAAGCATGCCCTGGTCTGGAAAAAGCTCCTGGTTCAATGTCTCACGTACACAGTTAAATTAAAATACTTAATTGTGCAGAGCATTAGTCAGTGCTGATCTCCTGGGGAAACAGGAACTTTATGAATGATGTCTGCTTCCCACTGTGAGGAGTAAAATTACAGTGTTTAAAGAATATATGTGTTAAGTCCTAAGGCTGTTTAGAGAACTCTGAGATACCATAGTAGACTATCATGTTATTGTTAAAAGGAGTTTTGTGAAGCAAGGTATTTAGTTTGGAAGCTAAAAGGAAGAAAATGTGAAATAAAATGGGACAAAATAGTTGTTTTACTTGCTGATATGGTAATTAAGAAGGGGAAAGTGGTTTTGTTGAGCTATGCTGATGAAAAAAGCCCTGGGAATAAGAGTCCAGGTGTATTTTGGAGGGAAAAATGGAAGTACATTTGCAAGTGTACCCTGTGCATCTCAGAAGCATGTTGATGAGTGTCAGCCTTGAACACTCCAACCAAGTGAAGTGTGCTACCAAGTGCCAGAGGTCACCAAGTGTGATACTGACGGCAAGCCCACGGTCTGTAAGCATGGCAGTATGGATTTTCTGATTAGATTAGGATGTGAGCACTTTGGGCTCAGACAGGTGATCCAAGCACACACCTTTACACCACTTCACGGGCAAAGGGG
The DNA here is from genome assembly GCF_027887145.1 of Ammospiza caudacuta. Lineage (NCBI taxonomy): Eukaryota > Metazoa > Chordata > Aves > Passeriformes > Passerellidae > Ammospiza > Ammospiza caudacuta. The sequence continues at coordinate 90,756,748 of NC_080594.1, read as the reverse complement.
CTCTGCTGGTTGCTGAGACTGGAGCCAACAGGCAGCCCTAGCTGGAAAGAGAGGGAATCACTCTTGCAGAACCCTGAGCCAGGGCATGGGTGACTCCATCCTGTCCCCAGTGGAGGAGGGTATGGTGTGCCTGGTGTCAGAGGACAGAGGAGCACAAGCACGTTACCCAGACCTGTCGTGGTTCTGGCCCCTCCAGGAAATAACTTGCTTTTGAGCTACAAGACAAGGATAGAAAACAGTAAATGCAAGGAAGGTTTCAGAATCAAGCTGGTCTTTGGTTTTGCTCCATCTTTAGTTCATAGACCTGCCAGCCTGCAGTCCTGATAGTGGTTATTGCAGATTGCAGATCTGATTCTTTCCTGGGTTCATCCTTGAACAGAACAGTGCTGATGGCAACATCATTGACATTTCCAGTGACAGCCATGCATGTGCCTGCCAAAAAGCCCTGGGACAATCCAGACTTGGCCATTTGAAAATGCTGGGGTTTTCTTACCAGGAGAAAGAGAGGAAAAGGTTTTCAGTGGTTTGTTTTGAATGTCCAAGTGACACTACTGGGAACAAGGTGGTGTCTCAAGGAAAAAGAAATCAGAAAATCCACGTTTATAATCCAACTTCAACCTATTTAAACACCGTCCAGAGCAATGTCTCTATCAATAGAGATCAAGCAAGACAACTGTGAAAACACACCTGTGTTTTCTGTTAATTCACACTTTCACCTGTGAGTCAAGAAAAGTGAAAAATACTAAAAACTTTAGGGTTTTAAAAAAAACCCTACTTGTGTAAACATTGTCTGATAAATATTTTATCAGTTTATTTTGTTTTTACTTGTGGAACATGATTAGAAGAAGTAAGGACTGTAGAAGGAGGGAGAGAGTGGGGGAATGTACCTGTAGTTTTCAAAAAAAGCATTATGAATTTTTCCATAAGGCAGTTTTAAGCTCTAAGTGCCCTGACAAATCTGTAATGTGATTTTCCAAGTGGTGTGCAAAATGTCATCCAAGTTTAAATCTGTAATATTGCTTTAATCTCCAAAAATTAAATAATAATGTTTGTCTTTACTGTGTTTGATCCAATCCTGCATTCCTTCCCAGAATCAGTTCCTACTAATTTTAGTGATCTGGGCCAAGTAATGCACATTTGACTTTTCAGTTTATTTGCAGCTTGGATCTGTCATTGCCATTAGGTATCTAGGATACACATTTCACACACATACAGCACATTGAGAACATGTACTTGTAGATATACTTTCATTGAATATGATAATGTAAGAATCGTTATCCTACCTAAAGAAATGCATTTGAATTGCATTACGTCTCAAGCTACCCTCCAAACACCAGATAAATACCTTCCAAAAATAGCATCACTCATTTTTCACAGCAGGTGTCATTCATCAGGTATGAGGCTGCATCTAAACGTGTTAGTAATAATAATTCAGTTTGGTATGTGACTCCAGCTCATTACCAGCAGCCCCAGGCACTGGAGGCTAGCGAAGTCACTAGAGCAGTGCAGAAATACTTAATCCTATAGCAAATATTCAGTCCTATGACATGACTATTACACAAATATTGGTCCTGTACATTAAAAAGAATCAGAAGAAACTGGCTTTCTTCTTTCAGCTATCTGATGTGTCTTGCTGTTTGCTTACTTCCATGGTCCTGTTTGCAGAGCCGGACCAGCTCCAGCTGCCCACCTTACCTGATCAGGAAGGGAGTGGTGGGCAAAGGAAAGGAGGAGAGGAGGGATCTAATCCTATCTCTCCACAGGCAGGACTATGGCTATGCCTGCAGCTCTCCCTGTGAAGAAAGGACATTGCAGTTGTGGGATGGTACACTCCTCCATGCTTCTCCTGTCCCTCCTGTGGGATCTGCTCCCAGGTAACAGCCCCTCAGTGATTTTTTTGAGGTGGGAATGATGCCCTGTTGCTGCTTGTCACACCTTTCTGCATTGCCAGGGAACACACTTTGGTGCCATGGTTGCCATCACCATGAGAACATGGCGCTTGGTGTCCCCCAATTGCCGTGCCACCCTGGTGGTAGAGGATCCCAAAAGGCAATTTTGGCATGCCCCACTCCATGGGCAATGCCACCACAAGTAGCAGAGCAGCTGATGAGCAGTGCCAGTGTGCAAAGGCTAATTAGGAGTCTGCAGGGAATCTTGCTGCGTGTTTCTGCTTAATCTGTAATATTCACACTAGGCCTGACAGAAAGCCACTGCGGGGACAGAAGCGTTTCCAGTGGCCTTTAATGGGTTGTTTGCCCTGGGACACTGGTAATGACAGCCCCATTTGCACAGGCAGTGAAAGGGCTCTCCTCAGGCCCCACCAGACACCAAAGCCTGTTGACCTTAATTAGATTTCATGGCACACTTGGCTTGGTCCTGCAGCAATTGCTCAGCCTTTACTTATATGCACTGGCTAAATGGGAATGCCCTCCTAGGCAGCAGTTCAAAGGGAGCCCAGGATATGATGAGACCCATCTACAGTGCCTTGTACCTCTTTTCAGAGCGATATGCTAAAGATTAATTTTTTTTAGCAGCATAACAGTGATAAACACTTGCTTTTCTCTTTATCACTACTCACTATTGTTACAGAAGTGTTTCCAAACCTTGCTTATGTCTGGTGTGTTTGTGATGCTGCACAACACAAGCAGCAGGAGCCCATATCTTCATCCCAGGGTGTTGCCACTCAGACACCTGCTGGTTTTAGTTTGAAATCTCAGTTACAGACTCAAGGCAAACTGAGTGTTCTGGTTCAGGGCAAATTTGGGAGAGAGCCCCCAAAGGGGCTCCTCTAGAAAAGCAGATTCAATTGGTCCCCTAGAAAAGCAGATTCAATTGGTCCCTCCCCCAGCTGGTTCAGGAGAAAATACCTCCTTGGAGAAAAGTGGAAAAAAACTGTTTATCAAACAATAAAACCTAAAAAATATTAAACAATAAAACCCCTTGCTGCTCCAAAAGAGATGACAAACTGAGACAGTCCCCTCCCCCGGTTGCAACTCAGCTCACTCAGTCTCTGATCAGTCCCTCCAGCGCTGGAAATGCCGCGGCCCAGGCCCGGCCCGGTGGGCCTCAGGTGCAGCTGCTGGTGCCCTGATGGGTGTTCAGTCCAGAGCAGGTTTGAACAGATCCAAAGAAAAGGGAAAACAACTCACACAGTCCAGGGAACTTCTTTGCCTCAGCTAGCTAAAACTAACTGAAAGCAAAAAGATCTCTGTCCTGCTGTCTGTCCATCCGCAGACAACACCGTCCAGGAGCAGGAATGTGGAGGGGTGAGTGCAGTGTCTGAAAACAAACTGCGCGCTTCTTCTCTCCCCCCGTTCACTCTCTGCAACAAGGCTTAAAGGTGCAAAACTTATTATTCAGCATAAACAGAACAAGACAACTGGGGATAAAAGCATCATACAGTCAACCCCAGGACACTGAGCTGTGCTCAGGTGACCAGCCCCAGGCATGGACAGCCACCTGCAGGTGCTGAGTCACATGAGGAATGGGTCTGACCCCATCCTGGTCTCTCCCGCTAGGGATGCAGGGGGGCAGCTTTGCTGCTTGCCCGTTCTTGAGGGAAAGAAAGGCTGTCCTTTGCACCAGAAGTCACAGAGCAAGTGGTGGAATTACTGTCCCTGCTGTGTCCCACTGCCTGACTTTTCCATCTGGGCCCATGGAGGAGAGGGTCAGGGCTGGATTCCTGTCTTGCAGGAGGAAAGAGACACCTGCTGAGGCTATGCAGCCATGCCAAAGAAGCCTTTGCCCTCATTCCTACCTACAGACCACAGAACTAGAGAAAAACTTCCTCAGTAAGTCCTGAGGCTTTATCCTCCTCCAGGGTCCCAGGAAATACAAACAAGATCACACTAGCTCTCCTAACATTCCTTTTCTTGGATCTTCTGGAAAACAGAGATAAGTTCCCCAATAACCCTTGGGGAGTCAAAAAAGGAGTTCTCAGGCTTTGATCATTTCCTTGAGGAGGAAGAAATGTAGAGAAATGGGGAAAAATTGTGTGCAGTGCTGAAAGGGCAAGAGATGGGTGAGAAGAGGAAGAGGCTGTGGTGAGAACAAGGAAAGGTGAAGAGTGGAAGGGATGGAAAGCAGGGAACAAAGGGGAAAAACCCTGAACATTTGAAAGAGCAGGTAAATGAGGAGCGGACTGAGATGGGAAAAAGAAGAGGAGCACTAACTTAAGAGAGACATGTAACAAAGGGAAGAAAAAGAAAGTCTTAGCAATGTATTAAATAGGAAAAAATGGGTGACTTCCTTGTTGAGAAAGAGAGGTGAGAGCAGGCTGATTCTAAGGGGGGAAAGTACTGAAATCTGAAGAAATACATTACAAGCTAGACACACAAAAGGAGAGGCATAAACTGTAATAGAGAGCAAAAGAAAATGAAGTGAAAAAACAAAGCAGGTGGAACAAAAGGAAGCAGTGCATGTAACATATTTTTAAAACATTAAACGTAGAAGTTGGATTTAAAGAAAATATTGCTGAGCTCATTTCTCTCTTTAGAACTGTACAGTATGAAGTGAAACATATGTACAGTCTGGCATTGCTGTTCAAATCCGCTTTTAATGGGTACAGATAATAAAGTTGGTGACCGTTTAAGAGCAAATGCCATTACAAATGATGAGCTGTAATCCACTGTAAACTCTTACCCTCTGCTTACACAAACAGACCTGGGTACTTGAAATGAAGAGAGACTCTTATTCTTGTTCTTTTCATGTGGAGATCATTGCTCTCCTGGCCAAATTTTACTTTCCAAATGACAAATGGTTAAAACACTGGGATGTGGGGTCTGTTTAGAAAGAAAACAGTTTTATTTCATACCTCCACTATTAGGAGATGCAGTAGTCTATTCTATTTACTACCAGTGAATGGCTTGTGGAAGGAGGATTACTGAACAATTTGGCAGAGGGTAGTTTCTTTTCCAAGTGATAAGGTGTTGTGGAAGAGCTGCTTGTTGCCAACACAGCCTCCAGCCAGCTTCCTGGAAGGCTCCTTGCTCCTCCTTTGCATGCCCAGGGCCAGAATTGCACACTGCGCTGAGTGGAGAAAGGAACAAGCCAAGCACTTGGAGCTACCCAGTGCTGTGTTACCTGGCATGATCTGAGCACTGTGCATGCAGAGGGTGTGACTTACACATTTATGAGACATGGGCAAGGTGATGGTGATAATCCTGGTGAGTGAGGAATGCAGAGCCTTTCCTCCTGCAGGGAGAGAGTTGCCAGCCCCAAAAGGAGAAGCCAAGACCATAGTCTAAGCAGTGTCCTGCCCTACCCTGCAGAAAACGTCCTTGGAAAAGTGTGGGATGCTCCTTCTGAGTGCTGCGCTGGGCTGTGGGGCTGAAGGTTGGTGCAAACTCAAGTCTTCTTTGCTAATGCAAAGAAAATGTAGTGCAAGATGTAGAATGCCTTTATGCAGGTCCTGTGATTTGTAACCACTCCTCCCAGCTCACCAAACTGCTGCAGCTCTTCATGCAGTAACCAAATACGATCACATTGCTTGGCAACATTGTCCTTCTGGAATCAGCTCTTCTACAGTTACCTCTGCCTCTATCCTTCCCTCCTTCTCCCATTCAAAAACATCACCCACAGTCTGGCTCCCCATCTCTCATCAGAACATAAAGCGTGTAACTTCTCCACCCTTTACCATGCATGGTCCCAGTTAAAAATCTAATTTTAATGTTGTTTCAATCATCACTGGACTTGTGAGTTGATGGCAAGAGATTGTAACAAGGCTGGACAAAAGACATAGAAACCCACAAGAAAAACTAATGATGAATCATCATTTGAAGGGTGAGTCATGCCTGAGTGCATGCATATGTCAGGCATGAGACTGGCATAGCTTCACTTGATTAACCCACATGTGATTTGCTTAAGCCTTCTCTTGCAGCTCTGGTTTTAAGGAAACAGTAACACAAAGTAGTTGTTTGTGCAGTGATTTTATTTCCTATCTATGGGAATATTTTGTTGGATCCTAGCAGAGAAGCCATGGCTGGAAAGAGATACCCAGTTTTACTTTGAGTCCCAAGACAAGGTCAGGTCCACTCTAATTCTTTTTAATAGAGGTTTGCATGGTCTGCTCTTTAAATTTGCTGGAAATGGAGATTCAGACCATCCACTACTGTAGACTCAAACCTCTCACAGCCATCATTGGATTTACAAGGAGACAAGCAGCTATCCTTTAACAGGGGCAATTTCAGGACCACACAAGCAACCATCCTGCTTTCAATGGCACCCTGCACTCCCTGGGACCCCTTATCAGTGACAGGGGTCCCAGGGGGAGCAGTGGGACACATTTATGCTTCTGCCTGGGTGTCCCTGCTGGCTGCCTGACCCCTGGTGCTGATGTGAGGGATGGGGCAGGCATGCAGCAGCACAGGGTTAGGGCAGTGTGGAGCGATGGAGAAGCTGAGCCCCAGGCCATCATCCATCGTGTGGTATCTCCAGCTGCACTTTGACAAACACACTGAACTTACCAGAGTCGGAAGTGATGCTGAGTGAGGTGATGGTGGGGCTGCAACTGCTGCTGGCACGGCTGCCCAGTGTCCCCAAAGATCAGCTGTTCCCACCAGGCACTGTTCTGCTCCGTGCCCCTGGTGAGGCTGATCTGCTGTTAGCATCCCTGCCAGCAGCAGGGCAGCCTCGAGGGGGCCGTCAGAGGTGGGCTGAGCACTCAGCTGTGTCCCTGTGCTCGTGTGACACCGCAGCTGGGCAGCACAAGCCCATTCACTGCTGCAGTGCTGTGCTGCTCAGCTGGCTGCTGGACTGCTGGCATCACCAAACCCCTGCCAGCATTTGTCTCGAGTGTCACAAAAAATCCCACCACACCCTATTATACTTGTTTCTATGTTTCTGGATAGTAGGAGGGAAGATCTGCTTCATGACAGCAGAAATTGTGTGGCAGCCTTCTGTGATAGGCATGCAGAGTTTTCTACCAAATAGAATGTATGGACTTCTTCTATAGGAAAATACTTGTATATTAACTGTTAAGGATCCTGGGTCATTTTCTGCACTGATGCAGAAGGATTTTGGGACTATTTAGAAAAGGATTCAGTGCTGGTAAATGCACCAAATTTTGCTAGGCAACCAGGTGGTCTAGAGAATTCCTGATTTCTAGTCAGGTGTTGAGCAGCACAAACACAGAGATAATATCATGTAACTCTTGCAAGCATTTAGCCATTGGCAAACAGCTGCCTACCAATCTCTTTATGAGATTTATTTCTCTCTCATGGTTTTGTCAAGGAAACAGTAGTCATTGATAGCATTCAGAAACACAGAGGTGCTATTTAATACTTGGGATAGTGAACAAGCAAAAAATACACTGTAGAAAATAAGCTTGTGTGAACATTTGACTTTAAATATAATATTCTAGATTATGTGTGCCTAGTGTTTATAATTCAGGGAATATTTGTTTGCAAGTAACATCAGCCCCAGTATCCTTAGAGCTATAGGCTTTGTGGTTCTCTGATCCCTACCCCAGGTGGCATCTTGGGGCTGTGGCTGAGGTCTCCAGCGTCATGAATGACCCAGATTAGAAATTATGTGTACGTAGCAATGTTGGTGCTGTGCTGGGCTCCCTTTGGTGTGCTTTTTCCAGCCCCAGTACTCTAGAGGTGTAGGCTGTGTGGTTCTCTGACCCCTAACCCCAATCCTAGTGCCAGCTTGAGTCTGAGGTGCCCGACATAACGGGTGGCCCAGATAAGAATGGTGTGGATGCAGTGCGGTGCTCCCTTTGGCATGTTCTCCCTTTTCCAGCCCCTGTGGAAAACTTTTTATTTTATCCAAACATCACTATTCTAATAGGCATTTCAGCATTCATACTGTGCGTTGCAGCAACATCACTCATCTTCCTGCAGGCAAAACTCTGTTTTGTTTTGACAGTCATTCCTGATGCTTTTCCTTTTGGAAAAAAAAAACAAACCAAAATGAGGCAACTTACCCAAGATAAGACTTGGGGTAGTCATGGGAAGGAAGTAAAATTGGAATGCAGTTTGCCTGGTAAGGCATTTCTACTTTTCTTCTTTCCAAGCAGCTGGATCATCGCTCCACAAAGGGTCAAGCTGGGCAGCCAGTGCCAATGTCTCTCTAAAACTGAAGTACCTAATTTTTCCTCAAAATAAAAGCACTGCCTACAGTCCTGAGCCTGTGGGAAAACCACTCCTGACAGCTGAGCTCAGTTGCAGCATGCTGCAGCTCTGGTGCTTGCTGATTCCTTTTGGAAGGGAGAAAGGGAAGACTGGGAAAATTACACTTGAAAATTTATTTCAGCACATCAGAGAAAGCTCCATCCCCTCTCACCTGCACAATTCCAACAGATTCACCCTGCGAGAGGCAGCTGGAGGCCACGTACCAGGCAGGATCCGTGCTGCAGCATAACATTTTGCCCTAATTTTGGCTGAGTGCCACAGAAGCACCCCTATGAATCCATCCCTCAGGCTCGGCAGGCAGCGCATGGCTTAACGCCATATTAAATTGCCTCTTTCATTCTGCGCAGCGCAGCACAGCAGTATTGGCAGAAGGAAGGAAATGTAAAAGCATATCACATGAGTCAAGGCAGATTCTGTACTGCAAACTTGCTCTCTCCATTAGGGCAGCTTTATAAGGGCTGATTGGTTCCTCGAGGGGGAAAGATGGGATTTGGCACTACAGTGCTCAAGTGCTTTCTCAATAAGAGGAAGAAAAACTATTATGGCCAACTCTTACATCAGGGCTAGTACTGAGCTTGCCTTTCAATTACAAAACTGCATTTTAGGGTTTTGCTTCTTTGCTGCTTATATTTTCCTCTGTAGGGATGCTGTTGGAATTTCCATATATGTTTGTGATGCGGACCAACCGGTCAAATCCAATTTCTACTCAAATTTATAGCGAGCTTTCACTCCACCAAAAATAACCCAGATTTAATACCAAGAACATTAGAGTCCCTCAAATGCACGCTTTTTCCTCTGACTCAGAAGTAAAGAGCAGTCTTTAGGCACATCCTAAGGACACTAGTGTACATCATCAAACAGCCCCGAACCTGACAGAATGGTGTCAGTTCAGCTGAGGGAACAGACTGCTCTTGCTAAGCTCACAGCAGGGAAAGGAGGGGATTGTGGCAGGTCACTGTTTTCACACCTAGGAAAGGACTTCTTGGGCGCTTCAAAGCTTGGTGCATTCCCTCTGTACTTCCCATTCCTGGGTTCATTTTCCCAAATAGGCACCACAGAATTGCAGAGCTCCGCTACACACCACCAGGCAGAGCAAACAAGGAGAGGAGGAAGGAGGAATTACCCTGGTGATCCTTTCTGTGATTCCCCAGCAGCTGCAGTCCTCAGCTGACCCCGGCGGGGAGAGACTGTGAGAGTTACACTGGATTACAGATCCCAGCTGCTCTTAACCCGGGGGCAGCCGCGGCTGCCTTGGCCAATGGTGCAGCAGGAACTGTCTGCATGCATGGCTTCACTGCACCCAGGCAGTTATTTATACAATCTTCCTGAGTCCCCTTTTTCTTCCTTTTATCCCTGCAAATCCTTACTGTGTCATTGTGTGGCAATAATATCATTGCCACTAATCTTGCGACAGTTTGATTCTTATGTTTTTCAATTAAAGTGGGTGGCTAGTCCTGGGAAGCGCCACGGCTCAGCAGAGCAGGGAGTCTGGATCCTAATGGAAGCTGATGGTTCTTTCTTCTGCTCTGTCCTTAAAAGGTCCTTCCTACATCTTGTGCTAGTGACTGGTACAAAATGAGGGGAGGAAATCAGCCTATCTGGTCACCAGGATAGTTCCCAGTGATGGAGAAACTGTCCGGAAGAGCAGCAGTACTGCACTGAATGGTAGCTGGGACCTCATACCTTTTTCTGTTTGGATCTGCCTGGGAATTCACACCCCTTGTGCACAGTGCATTTTTACTTCATTCAGGGGAAAATGGATGCATTTCTCCTCTCCAATTTTGGAATATTTGTATTTTATATTTGGTCTTCAAGGAAAAAATATTTGTACCACCCACATCACTTCTGTCCTGGTAGCTTCTTGTTCTGTATATAGCTTTAATATATAGGGATATACATCACAATCACTTACATCTCTAATTTTTACCCTTCACAGCCCCCCATCACTGCAGCCAGGCATGCCCAGAGCAGCCCTGTAAGAGCAAGGAAGCATTGGGAGGATTCAGAAACAGGAGATCCCCTCTGCCCTCTCCCTTATGCCTGTCCTAAAGCAGCCCTGGCTGTGTATTCACTGGACTGGGGATGGTTTAGGGTCTCTGTCTGAGACCCACACTCATTTTTGCTTTTGCAGAATAAGAATATTCAATGCTTATAGCAGCAGATTTCCCAACCTACATGGGTTTTTCTCCCATGACAGAAGGTTTTGGGCTGCCTCTGGTGGGAGAGTCACACACAAACTCCACAGGCTAGGGGGAACTGGGGAAGAATGCACAGCCCTCAAAACCAGCAGGATTTGGTAGGAAATTTGAGTCTGGCCTCTTCCTTCAGCTGAAGTCACTTGAGGGGGAATAGTTTGGCTATTTTTGAGGCAATCCTAACAAAAATAAGCTTGGGGTGGGGGTTTTTTGTTTTGTTTTTGGTTTTTGTTTCATTTTGGTTTGGGTTTTGAGGGGTTTTTTTGTTGTTGTTTGTTTTTGTTTGTTGATGTGTTTGTTTGGTTTTTGGGTTTTTTTTGCTGTTGGACCGTCAAAGTACATTTTACTCTGCCCTCACAGAGTCCTTCTAAAATCTAATGTTTCCATAATACATAGTTGCACTTAGGTCTGTTATTAGTCCATAGTTTTTTCAGAGATTTCTGTTCATAAACCTGAATCTGCTCTGTATAAAATGAATGGAAATATCCATTAAATAAATTCTGATTTAAATTATTTTCTATAGTTATTGAATGTATTCTTTTTAAAAAGAATCTCTGAATTCTATGGGAGATGATTAGGTCTAGGAATGAGCATTGTTGTTTAACACTCTTGCTTTATTCCAGAGATCTATATAATATGTAAAAAATTAACAAGTGAAGAGTTTTGCCCTTCTTAAGGGCTGCTGGTATCATTCTACTTGTCTTGTGTGGATGCTACAGACTCTATCTCACACTCATCACTACACCACAAGGTTTCTGGGAAGAACAAGAGAGGCCAAGTTTTCAATGCCAAGTTTTGCTTTCCCTTCTTTAAGAAAGGCCTAATCCATACAGTGTGGGAAACTGAGCATCCAGCTGTTCAGGGCAGCATGCAAGCCCATGCTTGTCTTGAGGCCACAACTGTGAATGGACATGAGCAAAGTTATGGGGTTTTGCTGAGCCACAGCCTAAATTGTCCAGCACATACTTCACTCCTGTGCTTAGATATCTAAGTCATTCCAAACCTTACTGACTGATCAAAATCTTTGTGTGGTGTTATGTAGCTGAAAATGCCACATTAGGTGTCACCAAGACCAACAGCCTTTAATTCCCGAGAATATGGGCCAGGTCCATGCTCTGGCTGTGGGAAGCAAGGAGGGAGGAGCCCTGCAGACCTGGCATGACCTGCCAGCAAGCAGAGGACAGGCTGCCTCGGTGCAAATCACTCCTTCCAAGTGCCATAAAGTCATGGTGCTTATTCGGTCAGAAGCCTTGAGCTGGTGGAAACAATTTCTTCCAGTGTACGCTAGAGCACTGTGAACACCCTTATTTATCAGCAGTGGGTAGGAACAGAAAAAGCCATTTTCTCTCCAAAGGCAGTAAAATGCCCTGTGGCCCTGGCTACTTATGCAACCCCTAAGAATGGACCACAGTTTCACGAATTTCTGAATTAGGGTACCTGATGCCAGAAACAGGAACCCATACAAAATATCCTCATAAATACCCACAGGACAGAAATGAGTCTGCTGTTCCAACACTTTCTGTTAAATAAAATCCAGCCCTGCTTTGGTTAATACACTGGATATTTAAAACTTCTTATTCTTAATCTGTGTTTATGTGCTAGAGGAGTAGTAGCCAACTCCAGATGACAGGACAGATGGAGTTTTACAGTGCATAAAAAAAATTGGGTTCTCGATAATAAGTCATATGTTGCACTTGCGCATTCTTCTACAGAATTAAGATATTTCCTTTAACAATTAACAAAAATGGAAGAGAATTGGCACCACAGTATTTTGACATAGCTCTAATAGCTCTAATAAAACTACAGAACTGAAACTATGGAAGTTCCACATTCTTCCCACAGGACACTACCCAGAAAAACAGATTTTTGGTATGCTCATTGGGCTACATTGCAGCAGAAATTGCTCCTCATTCTGGGTCAGAAAGGACTCTTTCAATAAAGAAGGCCACTTTTCTCTTGCTCTGCACAATGCACAATGGACTCTGAGACAAGAGGGTTGACTCAGCTTTCAAATTCAGGCCTCTCCAAAGATGTGCAATAGGAAAAAGAGTGTAACACATGAATTCCCTCCATCTTTGCTGCCTTTTAGCAGCCAGCATTGGACATCACCTTCACATCAGAGCCTTCTAATTGCTCCCTCTTCCAAATCATGAGGAGAGGAGGTTATCACTTCCCAGCAGGACACACTCCCTCCCCACCTGGAGCTGCAATGTGTGATGTTGCTGAGTTTCAAATCTAGATAGTCACTAAAAATCCCTGCAAAGACTACCTAAAGATTCCAGAAAAGACACTGAAGGCAGGTTTTCAACATCATCCAATGAGGTCTGGCAGCCACTGAGCTAGCCCTCATGCCAACCACACTCGTTCTTTAAAGCTGTATCTTCTCTTTTCAAGGTGGTTGTTTCCTTGGTGATCACCATGACCCAGAGATTCCACTCATGTGTGCAGCAGGAAAAAGAAAAGAGAAAAGAGCTAATACAGAGAGAAGGGTTTGCTAAAATTACTTTAATCTCCTTACTAACTGCAGTGGTTATCCAGAAAGAAAAGTTTTTACCTGCCTACTTTCTGATTCAAGATTTTTTTGTGTAAAAATGTTATCTTCTGGAGAGGGATATTGCAGCCACAGGACATTGCATTATTAAGTGAAGGAGGAGCTGGGTCAGATCCTGAAACTGAAATCTCCTCCACACTGTCCTCAACTTTGCTGAGACCTTTACTCTGAGACAGCCTTCCTTGTGAGCATTTTCAGATGTGGCAGTCCCAGGGAGCCTTTACTCTCTGTATACTCTACAACCTCTGGTCCCTGGCATCACTCCCTTCAAATCCCAGTGGGTGAAGTCTGCAGTCCAGCACGAGTATTTCTGATTACCTGGAGATAAATCCCCTCTGTCCCTTGACAAAATGCATTCAGCTTCAGGATAGCCACAGAAGCAGAAAAGTTTCCCTGGAAAGTGTTTCCCATCAAATGTCTAAGAACTCAGCCAGGTGCTACACTGATCACTCTGCTGATGAGCTCAGAGCAATCAAGCACAGCAAGTAAAGGGCTCACAGCCTCTCAGAGAAGATCTTTAGCATCATGGAGATCTGAGCATGATGCTCTTTCCCATAAGTCCACAACTAAACAATGTTGGAGTATATGATTTTCTTTCTGTCTCTACTGACATTTAAGGCTTAGTCACTCCCTCTGATGGCACTAGGTTAGCTCATTTCCTCCCTGTTATATTTGCATAAACTAGCAGATAACGGGTGTTGTCAGTATTCCAGCATCAGTGGGTGGGGAATCATCCTCACACCTACATCCACTGGTCTGAGCTATAAGGAGGCCAATTAACAGTAATATAGATGGCTGGGAAGGAAAGCCAGGGGTGTATGGAGAGAAAACAGCTCCTGGAGTACTCCTGGAGTTCATTTCCTAAGGCACCCTGTGCAGTGGCTCCATCCCGTGCCAGCCTTTTATATATTTATTTCTTTTCCTCAAGAGCCTTGTAACACAACTCAGCCCTAAGGGGAACACTCATACCTGTGTTTGAAAAAAGTCTTTGCTAATAATCTGCACTCAAGCAAGGAATGAGTACATCTTGTGATATACCCTTCTGTAGGGCTGAATACTGAGTTTCAGGTAGCCAGGTCTCACACAATCTCAACAGACTGCAGTGGAAAAGCATAAAATCTTTCAGGGGAAAAAAAGGATCTGTAATTTTTCCTGCATTTTTTCCTTTAGAATGGACTGAAAAGGATCCTCTCTTTGGATTTGGATCCCCTCTTCATTTTAGAATTATTTATTTTTTACTACAAAGAAATATTTTAATTGTGATAGTTCAGAGGTGAGGACAGAGATTTTCAGCAGCTATGGGTTATGAGGGGTGGGTTATTTGTGCTTTTCACCTTATGAAGCAGTTTTTGAGTAATTCTAGTGAATATCTGATTTTCCATGGCTTTGACTGACTGCCTTTTCTAACTGAATCACACTAAGACTTCCTGTCATCTCTGAATATGTCTATTTTGGTGATGAAATGCAAGTGACTATATTTATTTGTAGAAAAAGTAGGTCAGGGTAAAAGTTGTTCGGTGGACATTAGAAGCTGAGCCATTGGAAGAACTTGTTCATTTATTTTCCTAGCATTTTTGAGCTTTCTTAACACTTCCAAATATTCTCTCCATCTGTGAGTATTTTTAATTTACATTTGCAATATCATTATAAATTTGCTATTTATTTTTGCCTGTTTCTTGCAAAACCATGAACATCTGAGGAAGAATGAGAAATAAAGACGGATTCTGATGGATTCTTAATGACAATTCCAGTTGAGAGTGTATGAAATCTGTGCACTATTTCTTTGTTCTTATGCAAAAATGAGGGGGGATCACACTGATGTTAAGGTGAGTCTCAGAAGTATAAGCACATCCATAACAGACCACTATGGAAGCATCTACCAAAGGAAAATTCTCTTTAAATCCACAGCATAGGTGTTTATCTTAGATGGTAAACTCTGAGGGCTTCTGTTCCATGTATAGGAACACTTCCCATTTCACTGCAGGTATTTGCATTTACTGTATGTGCTTTAAATCCCTCTTGAAATATCTATGTTTATATTTGTTGCTCTTTTTGCATCATCCTGAGCTCCCAGTGCCTGCACTGACATGATGATGAATTTACCAGGTTGTCTCTCCTTTTCAGATGGACTCTACCTGAATTCTTCTGGCCCAACAGCCATCTCCCTGGCAGCACCTCTGTGAGTTGTGAAAACGTCATGGATCAGCTGAACTTTAACAGCATCATGTGCCTTGCAAACAAGTTATTAAGAAGTCATAAACCAGCAGGAAGATATCCTTCTGGGAGAGCAAATGAAATCTGAATGACAGTTTGGTCCCAAGCCTCTTCTTCCATACCAAATGAAAGAGCATAAAACTAGAAAAAGCCATCTCCTGAGACTGCTGATATCACAGGTCTTTGCAGCCTTCAGAAAGTTCTGAAGGTAAATGGCATGTCCTTATACCAGAACTATTGCTCCCAGAAAAATCGCCTACCATATCTGACCTCAGTTGTCCTTTGACTATGCTCCAAAGGCAAACCTATGCTGGTAGACTCCAAAGAGCAGCTTGTCTGGTCTCCTTGATCAGATTTCCTCCTGAGAAGCAAATTTACCTAGAAGTGTGAATTTAAGGAAGCCCAGGAGTCTCTGTTCTGATGGGAGCCTGCCTGGTGACAGGTTTTCTCCAGTTCCACTGTTGCTGCTACAGATGTCCTCCCAGAAGATTAAGAAAGTTTCACAGAATCATGGAATCATCACAGAATCACTTACATTGGACAAAACTTCTGAGATCATTGAGTCCAACCTTTGACTGATCACCCCTTGTCAGCTCCACCATGGCACTAAGTGCTTCCTCCAGCCTTTCCTAAAACACCTTCAGGGATAGTGACTGCACCACCTCCCTGAGCATTCCAAAATCTAATCACCCTTTCTGTGAAGAAATTCCTCCTGATGTCCAGCCTGAAACTTCCATGGTGCAGCTTGAGGCTGTGTCCTCTTATCCTGTCACTCACAGCTGGCGAGAAGAAATTGACTCTCACCTGGCTACAGCCTCCTTTCAGGTGGTTGTGGAGAGTGATAAGGTCACATCTGAGCCTCCTTTTCTCCTGCCTAAACAACTCCAGTTCCCTCAACTGTTCACAGGACTTACCCTCTGGACCCTTCACCATCTCTGTTGCCCTTCTCTGGACATGCTCCAGCCCCTCAATATTGTTCTTGCAGTGACCAAAACTGGACGAAGGATTAGAGGTGTGGCCTCATTACTGCTGAGAACAGGGGGACAATCACTGCCCTGGTCCTACTCGCCACATTAGTGCTGATACAGGGGGATCAAGCCAGGGTGCTGTTGGCCTTCTTGGCCACCTGGGCTCATGTTGGTTCATGTTCAGTTGCTGTCAAACAGCACCCTGAGGTCCTTTTTCACTGGGCAACTTTCCAGACAGAGTGGCTGTTGTGCTGCCTGGGGTTGTTGTGGCACAAGTGAAGGATGTGGCACTTTGCCTTGTTAAACCTCATACTGCTGGTCTCAGCCCATCTATCTGTCAGCCTATCCACCTATCTCAGCCTTTCCAGATCCTTCTGCAGAGCCTTCCTGCCCTCCAGAAGATGATCACAGGTTGGTTCAGGTTGGAAGGGAGACCTTAATGATTATTATGTTTCCCGTTGTCCGTTCTCCCTTCCACGGACAGGGATGCCACCCGCTACGTCAGCCTCTGGACAGTTTCCCTAATTTCTGTTGGGTAATTGCTGAAGAAGTGAGATATGCTTGCTTTGATGTTTGGAGCCCAAAAAGATAGTGATCTAATGAGAATAACTGACACCAGGTGTTATGTTTTAACTGACACCAAGTGTTATATTTTCACTCTATTAGTTGTTATAATTCTGTTCTTCTCCATTTAGTGAGCAGAATGGTGAGAAATGAGTCAATGCATCCAATAGATCTTTTTGGTTAATTCCTATTGAATGACAGAGTCCTTCAATTAGCCAGTGCTAGCTTGGAAATCAATTACTTGGAAAAGTGTATATAACATCTTGCCTAATGCACCATGTCTCATAGTTTGTATCATCTGCTTACAGTCAGGTTCGAGCACTTTGCACTCTAGTAAATGTGCCACCCCGTAAATAAAATTTTAGTGGATGGAAAAGGAATAAAGATGCATGAGCTTTGCTGTAGTACTGAGGGGAATATCAACAGGGCAGTAAAGAATGAAGATATAAATTTATCTGGTACTTCCCTGACACTGATTTGCAGACACATATGCACACAGGAGGATTGTCTCTGTGACCTCTGCTTGACAATGATAATATGGTAGTAATTGACTTCTCACTATCATGTAGCTATTAGAACAAAAATGGACATACTTCCAGAAGCAAATTTATTATCTGTTATAGCTCCATCAGAAATTCTTTCAGGTATTTTCTACCTTTATTCTGCTCTGGAGCCTAATTCTTTTTGTAATTAGCAATTATGGTGCATATTGAAAAATAGCACATAGAGTAGGCAAATTGATGTGAAATGAATGTGTATGATTCACACCAAGTTCCTTGAAACCTACTATTTCTGTTTTTCTTTTTCATAAGATGGACAAGCGAGTCTACTTTAAAGAAAATTACTCCTTGGCAACAGTGACCCAAGAGGTCTGCAAGTCTGCATAGCAAGCAATCTCGACAGCTTGATTATTTGTTATAAGAACAGCTCTGAAACATTTAATCTATAGAGCGTGTTATGATTTCAGCTGAGAAATTTCATCTTCAATATTCCTGAGGACTAAACTAAAGTGAGAGGCGGGCAACTGCAAGTCACTCATTAGTACCCACACCATGGTCTAATCCTTGTTAGAGGAGAATAACAAATGTAGAAGGGTTCATTTTCCCCCTCGCATGGGAAATGCGATTCAAGAGTGTATTTTTTAGCCTGCTCAGAAGCATGCAAAAATAATGTTCATTAGCATTAGGGAAGATAGAGATGCTGTGTGAGAGAAGGATATAGCGATGATCATTGATTCTGGCAGAAGATGTCAGGAGCTCTCTTTGAAGTCTGACAACAGGAATCTGTGCCCAGATTTGCCAGGCTTTAATCTGTGACAATTAAATTAAGGGATAATGAAAAAGATGGTGCTGTCTTCATTCTTGGTTGAATTAATGATTTCTGCATTGTGGGGAATGCTTACCTTTCAGGCTGGTGGTTACGGAGCTTCTGTTCCATCAAACTTTGAATGTAATACTGGATTTAAAGCCCTCAAAGCACTTAAAATTTTCTTTCCCGTGCCTCCACTGTTACTTCTGCAGACCACCAAGTGCATAGGTTGTAAATGCTACAGGGATTGCTGTTAAAGTAACTAATCCAGGGATGCGTGGAACAGATGTGAGCACCAGCCATCCTTGCACAGGGAGGAGGTCCTTGTGGTCCAGGAGGTGCAGCCAGACGTGCAGGGGGCAATTTTTGGTGATGAGGAGGGTGTTGGTGGCATGATGTCACCCCTCTCCATCCTTGTGCTGCCTTGCTTGTGTCTCTGTCATGTCTCTACACACTGAGCTTTGCTTCTGCCTAAAGCTACCCAGAGCCAGTGCCTGCACATCCACTGCATGCCTGCACTGCTCCTGCGGCTGAACCGGGTTCACGTGACCTGTTATAAAACCATGTTATTGTCTAGTTTAAAAATGACATAGCTCAGAAATACCCCAGAGCAGCTCAATTTTTTCCTTCTGGAGAACTCTTGACATAAGATTTACAGCATTCCCATTTAAAAATCATGCAGTTTAGTAAAAAGAAATTCCTATTTTCTTCGGAGACAGCTGGATAACATATTGCCAGAGGAACAAAACTAATAGTAATTTGGAATTTATTGATATTTGTCTGCAATTTTTTATACTTTTAACATTTCATCATATCACAAGGCTTCACCTATGCCCCTCAAGCAATATTTACTTATCATTACAGTCAGCATTTAGAATGTATGTTGTGACAGCTAATATTTATATAAATGGTACAATAAAGAATATAGTTCAAAGTTCCCGGAGTTGATCAAGAAATCTCTGTCTAAAATATAATGTGATCCTTGGAATTTCTGGAGAGAAGGTGAGTGTTCCAGTGGTCAGGCATTTTGTTTCAAAAAGTAATTGTACTTCAGCTACAAAGAAAAATCATAATTTCTCTTAAGTATGGAAGAAACCAAGCATGTTTATTCTTGAATATAGAAAGACAAGCTATGTAAACTTGGAAAATAAAGGGTTGCATACCTCAAGATGAATTGCTGCTGGAGGAAGGAGACACACACTGTTGCAGCTTTCTAAGCTCCACATTTGGAAATGCATTAAACTTTATTAAGCTTTCAACATATTTTATATGTTTTACTCCAGTTGTACTGTGTCTAGGCAGGATACATCTGTTGTAGCTCAGGCATCTGAAAGTCACACATCTAAGTTTGACATGGTCAGCCAAACTGCCTTCATAGTGAAAGGACAGAGGCAGGCACCTGCAGAGAGTATTTCATCTCATGGTGGCTCTGGGCTGTAGCAGGAGGTCAGAGCAGCTGCCCCGGGGAGTGACAGGGTTTCATCAGCCATTACAAGATCAGCCTCGAGTGACCAGCTCCTCCTTAGATCTTTCAGACATCCTAAGTGTGGCAACTGCTCAAGCAGAAAGGTCCCCCCAAGACTGGTGATGACAGAATACTCGCACTCATTTACAGAGCAGAAGGTTTCAGGCTGGTTCCTGTAAAGAAGATGAAGTACACGACATGCACCAGATGTACATGAGTGACTTCTCTTGCCAAATTTATTGTATCAAATTTGCCTGGGTCTCTGTAAGTCTCAAGGGGACTAAAGGATGCCAAACTTCTTGAGGTCTGATTAGTTTCAGCAATGCAGAGCCTTTATGGGGATGCTGCTGATTGACTCTGAGAAGAAAACAAGACTAAATTGCTCTGTTCACTGTGTTAATGAATTAAGGCTATCTGACAAGGTAGGCTGCCTGCCTTTTTATGTTCATCCCAGTTTCAACAAGAAGCCAAGACAAAAATGAGGCAGAGAATTAGCCTGAAAAAGCAGTTGTCATGGTGTAGGCAGGCATTTCAGCTACACATATTTGTGTACCATAACAGTTCTGAATTTGCTGAAGTTGAACGTGGTATACTATAGTGCTTCCACTGATATTTGCTTTGTGCCCTAACAGAAAATGAGAACTGCTGTCTTTGGCAATATGTAAGGTAAATGATTACAACATTTTCCCCCACCTAATCTAATAGAACTATTCAAATATTTAATAAGTTATTCTATTTTCTTTTCTAAGGTGTTTTTCTGTTCTGGACTTGCCTGCCCGCCTTTGTGGTTTTGACTGTCTCTTAATTGCTTGATAGCATGAGACAGACACGTGGATTCCACCTCAAGGAAAGCTTTTGCTGTTCTCTTCTTAGCTTTGTGTATTCTTGTTACCCTTCCCCAGCTCTGGTGGAGCCTGGTGAGAGAATCAAACTCCACGTCACGCAACAGTCGCTCCAGCCTGGCACAGAGAAAGCTGTCAGTATCCCAACAAGATTAACTACTGATTGTGTCTGATCTCAGGCAAGATCCTGGAGGCAGCCACATGCAGTTACCTGCTCTGCAGGCTGTGTAGTGTGCTCCTGTGCAGTGCTGCAGACTAAAAGGGTCAGAGAAGTGCCAAGTGGCCAGCCAGGGTGGGGGACTTGCCTGAAACAGAGTTGTTCATGAGCCAGTTAGATGCAGAGAGGCATTGCCATATCTAAGAAGAGAAAAAGCCTTGTTATTTTATTTAAGAGAGTGGTGAGGATGCCTTCTGGCAAGAAAGAAATAGTGTGAACTGCACGATGATAGATGAAACTGGTCTGGACCCCTCAAAAAGCTCAAAGTGAAGCCTGAAGACAAAAGACAATATAATTATGAATGAGAGATGAGCTGATCTTGAAGGAGAGGGGATCTGAGGGGAACACAAGGAAGACAGGCACTGCGGGCAGCTCTCCAGTGGGGTTCCCCCAGAGAAGCTGTGTGCCCCCACTGAGGTGCCCTGGGGGTGTCCCAGAAGATGCACCTGGCAGTGCCTGGAGTCCTGGATGAACTTGTCAGGTCTGGGGACCGGTAACTGTCTATGCAATGCAGCCCCATAACTTCCTATTGAATTTCATCCATTGCCTATTCTATATACATTTGTAAGTAACTGTGTTGCCTGTTTTGGAAGCTGTGAATAAATAACTGTATTTGCCTTTTATTTTAACCTGGTTGAAGTCAAGTGTGATTTCAGGTAACAGGATGACAAGTCATTCTTTTCTCAAAGATACAGTGAATCTGTGAACGAGGGTCTGGTTTAGATGACAGGTCACTCCTGCTATCTTTTTCTCTGCCATCTCAAATGATGAGGTCTGTGCAGGGTATCGGTTCAAACGGCAGCAATGAACCATGTTGTAATCAATATGATGTTCTGGGATGGAATTTCAGTCTTCCTCTTTTGACTTTTTTATAAACTTAGGAAATTAGAAGCACAGACCATGTCGTATGGAAAGAATATTAGTAAGGTACTGCATTGAGCAAAAAAAATTAGTATCAAAGACATAGTCAGTTCTGTAAATACACATAACATTGACCAAAGACAAGATCCTTTTAAATCTCTCTGTTGCTTCAAGATATCTCCAGTATATTTTATTGGTTTATCACTGGTAGAGGACTTTCAAGACATCTTCATGCCACCCAATAACTCATGCAAAACACAATCCCATCTTTTTGTTGATTCTGGGACACTTACCTATGAACCTATTTACATCCTCAGTGGATGTAAATCACCATAGTCACCATGGAGGTCAACAAAACAGAAACAGTTTGTGAACTTATCACAGGAATAATGGGACAATTCAGGTTGGAAGGGACCTCAGGAGGTCTCCAGTCAACCTTCTGGGACAGCTTTGAGGCCAGGCTGCTCGTGGCTTTGCTTTGAAAAAATTCAAACAAGAAAACAGCACAGCCTCTTGGAGCAACCATCTCCACTACCTAGCAGTCCTTATATCCAATCCAACACTCTCTTATTTCACCTTATGGCTTTTACTGATCCATTGTCCTGCATTTGAATCACAACAACCCCATGCAGTGCTACAGACTCAGGGAAGAGTAGCTTAAATGCTGCTTGGTGGAAAAGGACCTAGAAATGCTGGTCAACAGCCAGCAGAAGGGGCCAGCATGTGCCCAGGTGGCCAAGAAAGCCAATGGCATCCTGGCCTGTACCAGCAGTAGTGTGGCCAGCAGGACCAGGGCAGGGATTGCCTCCCTGTTCTCAGCAGTAAAGAGGTCACACCTCTGATCCTGTGTCCAGTTTTAGGCCAGTTACTGCAAGAACAACATTGAGGGGCTGGAACATGTCCAGAGAAGGGCAATGGAGCTGGGGAAGGGTCTGGAGCACAGGTCCTGTGAGTAGAAGCTGAGGGAGCTGGATTTGTTTAGGCAGGAGAAAAGGAGGCTCAGAGGTGACCTTATTGCTCTCTGCTATCACCTGAAAGGAGGTTGTCTGTCTTTTCTCCCAAGTAAAAAGGATAAGAGGAAATAGGCTCAAGTTGCACCAGGGGAAGTCTAGATTGGATATGAGAAAAATATTCTTCATCAGAAGAGTTGTCAGGCATTGGAACAGGCTGCCCAGGAAAGCAGTTGAGTCACCAGCCATGGAGGTATTTAAAAGACATATAAATGTGGCACTTGGGGACATCGTTAATAGTGATTCTGTAAGTGCTATGTTAATGGTTAGACTCAATAATCTTAAGGGTCTTTTACAACCTAAACAATTCTATGATTCTGTGATTGTTTCTCAGCCTCCAGCCTCGTGATCCTGTGCCAGGTTTTGGCTTCTTCGTGGCCTCTCCTAGATGCTGGCCAGCTGTTAGGTCTCCTCAAAGCTGTCTCTCCTGCAGATTGAGCAAGTCCAAACCTCTTGTGCTCCACATGCTGATGCACAGGCATTGCATCTCCCTCTGCTTTCTCAACCAAAGGTGAGAAAAACCACCTCGTTCTCCTCTGGATGTGTAGAGCTCAGCCCACCACACATCCCACTGGTGTCTGGAGCTTTTTGAGGGGTGTATCTTGCAGTATCCACTGGGTGAATCTGGTTCCTATACTTGGACTTACAATTGTGTACAGGTCTTAAAAGTTCAGGGTTTTTTAATGATAGCACTGTCTTTGTCTCCCCTTCATTTGAGAGTGAGATAGGCTCTACTATCTCTCTAGATTGTGCTATCTCTCATTTTCAGCTAAGTGCACTGTGCTGTGGTGTCATTTTTCAAACAAAGCCAAAAGACTTGCTCTATCAGGCACGATTTTGATTTCTTACTTTACCCACTCCCATCTCCCTCCTCCCTGCAACGAGATGAAAACATCAATATCTGTTTTGGGCTCCCAAGGTATGACATAATGTCAATGGAATTTGTTTTTAATCTGGGTGACTAACGGTTATCTGACAATTCAAGTAATATTTCTCCACATCCATCTGTCAAACTCCAGCAAATGTACAGGGGAGGCAGTGTCAGATTTAGCAGCCGGGCAAGCCCATTAACACCCTGAGACTGCAACTTCGACTCCCTGCAATACGATTTTCCCCATGCCTGTCCTGTGCTGCCCTTTTCATTTTTTATTTATGTAAAATTATAACTCCTCTGTTTGAAAGTCATCTTCTTTTATTTCTGAGGCTGTTTCCTACAGTGAGTCAGGTCAGGCGAACTATTATTAGGACCATGTTTATTTATAATGGGTAGTTTAGCATTAAGCAACGCGTTGTGACAGGCTGTGCATTTCTGGAGGATGCTGGCAGGCTCGGGGTGCCTGTGCAGGCGCACAGGATGCCGAGGGCAGAGGGCTCCTGCCACCCCAGCCAGCCCCCAGACACGCTGAGCTGCCAGCAGCTCCTGCCCTGACCAAAGGGAACATTGGGACGAGGATGCGCCACAGCCAGCGCCGGTGCTGGGGGCTTGGGCAGCACCACTGACGTCCCCTGGCAGTGCCATCCCTGCCTCCCTGTGTGCCCTGGTTAGGGGCAGCTCACAGGTGGGACTCCTGAGGTGAAGAACAATGTCCAGAGGCAGAATTCTGCTGCCCCAGTGTTTACCAGGTGTCCCTCTCTCGGGATCTCTAGCTGGTCAGAGTGACCCTGAGATACATTAGAATCTCTTTTCCCAGCCCAGCACTCAAAGAAGGAGTCAGGGCTCTTCATTTCTCAGTCTCAAGGTTGTTAATGGTTTCTTATCTATAAAATTCCTTCTCCTGTCCTGCTGAGAAGGACAGTCCTCAGCAAGACAGTCAGAGGCACTCTGCCTGCCCCTGGGGCAGTATTATCTTTATATACTAAAAACTATGTGTACAATATTTACAATTACTTTCCAATACCTATCACCTGTGTTAGACAGTGAGCTTCTGTGCTAAACCAATCTAAAAATGCCAACATCACAGCAGAAGATGGAGCCCAAGAAGAAGAAGAAGGAGAAAGGCTGGACATGCTCAGATTTCTCCATCTTGCCCCCTGAACCCCCATTCTAAAAACTTCAAAAATCTATTTTTCACTCTGTGATAAATTCACTATCATTCTACTTAAACTTTTGTGGCTTGTAATTCTTCATAAAAAGATTGGTAATGTTTTTTCCAAGGGCTAAATCAAAGGGGTCTTGGGCCCTGTGCCAAGGTCTCTGAGCCCCCTGGACAGGGGCTCGAGTCCTCCAGGGCAGCCAAAGGAATTTCCTGGGTTCCAACATTCCTCTTTTCCACACCTGTGTGCCTTCCCTGGCACCACTATTTTATTGCCCCCTCTCTGTGTGGCTCTGCTGTGTTCCATGGAGTTTTCTGATTCTACAGCAGCACTTTCAAAATAATTAAATAATTTATTCATTTTTATTCTATTCCATCTTTCCTGACAGCTTAAGATCCCACAAGCCTGACCAGAGAGCCTGCCAAAGACTGCAGAATGTGGAGGAGACCAGCACATTCCTGCAGTGATACTCAAACCGGAGCAGCAAAGAGGGCCAAGGGCCATGGAGACCCTTCCCTTTAGAGGATGGCTAGGCAGATATAATTCACCACTTGACTGCCACACAGTGGGGCAGCCTGTGCAACCCACCTCAGCTTCCCTTGGAAGAAAAGGTTGCTTCCTTTTTGCCATCTTCCCTCTGGTCCTGTACCCTGAAGAAGAGCTTGTGCTAGCTGAGTAACTGTGCAGAAATGTATGAGGTTCAGGCACATAATTTCCCCCCTCTTCCTCCCATGCACCTGAGTGTCAACCTGCAACTCGTGTGGGAAGGCATCTGATCCAGCACAATGAATTCTGCTGCTGGAGGCAGACGCACACTGCTGAAGGTGTCCTTAGGAGAGATGGGGCCCCCCACACTGGCAGGGGAAGGATGCAGGTGTTGTGGCCTTGACCCACGGGCTGTTTCTTGCCAAAAGCAAGCCCACACGGCCTACTTGCAGCTGTGGAGGTTTTCATCTCTCCCCTTAGCTGACTCCAGTACCTCCTTTATTTCCCTGTGAGTGTGAGCAGTGGCAAGGAACGTGGTACTGGGGATTGGTGAGGGGGTGATCTCCTGGGTTTTTTTCTTTTCCTAGTAAATCTCCACCTGCACTTTTCTTCTTACCTATGTGTTTACATTTGCTTGACTTCAGTCCTCATTTTGTTGAGGAGATGTTGAAGCTACTTGAATGTTTATCATCTGGCAAAACCAAGATGACATCTGTGCTTCTGCATCCATCTCTAAGTGAGAAGCTGTGACCATGGCTGTCAGGAGATCCACATCCCAGTCAGCTACCAAGGAGCTAATCCAGCAGCTCTTATTCAGTTCTTAGCTTGGCAAAACCCCAATGAAGATAAGGAGAATTTTAACTGATTGAGGATGTCAGGTTCCAATAATGAGCATGGCTGTACTTCCTGAAATGTGTGTGCATGAATTTGCTCAAGAGTGTATTGCAGAGGTGTTTCTGACATTTGGCAGCATTAATATTTAAGCGTTCCTGTGTTATTTTTGCTAAAGGAATTAGAAAATAGCATGCCATGATCATAATAGAGGAGCTGAAAATAAAGAACCAGATTGTGCCCTCAATCCACATGCGCAATTCCCATGGATGTCACTGGAAATTGTGTGCACAGGCCTCTGAGGGCAGAATTTGGCCCAGCACCCCTCTTTCTGCAGTGCCCGTGCTACGCTGGCTGCTGCCAACGAGAGAGGAGTGCAGGCCTAAATTGTTTAGCACCCAAGCCACCTGCTGTGCTTTTCTTGCCGTATTTTTCCTTCCTTTTTCATAGAGATTGAAACTGTAATCCTTCCAGTGGCTACAGCTGATGTCTTTGCTGCACACCTCTGTTAGTAGGAGGTCAGTGAGTTGCCCACAAGGTGTGTCCCTGGCAGACCATCCTGTTGGAGTCTGTACCAACAGGATACACCTGGTTCTGCTGGGATTACAGAGGTGTCACTGGGACTGCCTTGGGGCAAGGACATGGGCTCCATGACCTCTTGTTATTCACTGCAATTCAGTCTGTGCTAAATCATCTTTTCTGCCCTTGAGCTGGGACCTGGTGGACTTGGCTCGTGTTAAATGTTATCCTAATGAAGGATGCTTTCCTGAGCCAAGATTTTTAGCTGTAGTGTTTTTTACTCTACAAGACCTCTGGAGAATGCTTAGTTGCATCACATTTATAATGATTATTAAAAATAAGAAATTTAAGAATTGCTCAAAAGATAGGGACAGGGATGTTTCATTGAAAAATAGTTGACTTTTTACTTTGCTCCTCCAAAATACTCAGAAGTGAACCAGTCCTAAAAATGGCTTGATTCATCAGCAACAGAGTACTCTCATGTAGCAAACTCTAAAAAAGGTGTCAGCTGTGACAAGACTATATGTGCTATACATATGCTTTAAAAATGAGTGGTAGCAGACATTTTGAAACACCATATTGTGATCCAGCAAATTACACAAATACAAGTCTTCATCATTCAGGCAAGGCACCTAACTCAAACCTTGATGAGGTTTGAAGGACTGTCTTCCCATTGCCTTTGTTGATGTCTGTCCCGCCCCAGGTACCTGGAAGGGCACCTTCCAAGCAGGTCACTGCTGTGAACTGCAGAGAGCTGTGCTGGCCCACAGTCCTACTCCCTCTGTTGCCTCCAGCTGCTAAATTTCAGTCAGAGAAACATGCCAAATACTTTCCTAATACTATTTACCCATGAAAGTAGTGGTTTTGTGGTAGTTGCCACAGGGATCAGACGCTACTGAAACTAGAAGGGGGAGTACTTGCTTGGAATGTTATCTGCCCTGTGAAAATGTGAATTGGTTTTTCCTATACTTCCACTTTGAGACAGTGGATTTTCAGAAGAATGGACATGCAGTTTATAGCTCTTCCCAAATGAAGAACATGTAAACTTCAGTCTCCACCCCAACAAAGATACAGCCCTTCCCTAGGCATTTCTGAAAGTTTAGGATTTCAGGTGCACAAAAACACACCGGAAGAAAATATCCAACTTTCTTGCTCCACAGTTAAGTCAGGCAATCAGTGAAACCAAAGATAAAAAGCACTGGCAGCAGATTTATGCATGTGCTGGCATAGCAAGAGAGAAGAATTAATGCTGAAAGTAGTGAAAAGAAAACCATTACACAGGATTCTGTACACTGCACTTTAGGAATCAGAGTTGATAAGAGGCTTTCAGAGCTCTGGGACAGCATTTCTGGCATCATTATTAAACATTCTGTATGAAATAGTTATGGCAGACTGGGAAAGAGTGGGTCAGGGGTTGCAAATCTTGCTGTCAGTTCTAAGGCCTTGCTCCTGCTCCAAGTGAAGGGAAGGGGACATCTCCTGAGGCACATCGGAGAAAATATATGAGTTGACACTTTAAAAATTAAGCCTCCTGGAGCTACTGTGTCGATTATTATCCCAGAGACAGCTTAAGTGATTTGCCTACAGTCACGCAGTGAATTGGGGTTGAGCCAGGAATAGAAGATAGGGCTCCCAGCTTCTGTTCTTTTTCTTTCACCAACCAGGCACATCCCCAGATGTACAGTGTAATCCACATGGGGACGAAAATCCAAAATCAAAGATTTAGCTCACTTCCTAGCACAGCTGTATGCAGCTCTGCAGCACAGACATAGAGACAAATCTTACTGCCCCAGTTAAGCAGAGTAACCCACTGATTCCAAAGGAGTTGCTCACCTGATGGATTTTTGTCTTCTTGATACCAAATAACTTAAATCCCTACAACATCGATGCCCATCATGGGAAGAGAAGACTGTGTGGTAGCCCAAATTATGTGCCTGGGATTAGAGCCTTGAGCAATTTTAGCTGAATCTGTGATATAAAATTACATTTGTTTGTTACTGATGCCTCACTCATTAATGTGCAAAGGCAAATAACTTTGCTGTAGCTCTCAGTATCACCTGGCTATGCAGGGAGGAGAGGTTAAATGCAGAGCAGACCATACTTGTAAGAAGATTAATACATACAACAGGGATAGTAGCAGGCTTCTGCTGGGTCTAATCTGGCATCTGACCGGAACAGAGAGAGAGAAGGAAACTCTAAGCCAGTTAAAGTACTGGATTATTGATGGCAGAGGATTCACAGCTGATAGGGGAGCTGGAAAGAGCAGGTAGTAGGGATTAAATGCAGGGCAGAGCACAGAGTGAAAAGGAGGTAGAAGATACTATATTTTACAGGGAAATTCTAAAAAATGTGAAAGACTATGGAGCAAGGAGAGAAGGACCCAAATATATCCTAGCTTCCTCTCTAAAATTGTATCTTACATATCAAGGAAAAGGTATTTGAACTTGGACAAGTAAATTATCCAAGAAGATGTGCTGGGTAAAAAGAATTCCAAGACCTCCTTGACCTGCTCTGCTCAGACAAACACGAAATGCAGAATAACAATTTAAATAACTGATAATTACTGAAAGTCTGTCTGAGACTTCCATGTAGATAATATTATCTTGGGTAACAGGCAGCTGAAGTGGGCTGAGGAGTGCAGGCTCTCTGCAGCACAGCTGGCTAATCACAACTACCCTTGACAGATATTTTTTAATGACTGATATTTGAAGGAAAATGACTTTGTAAAGTTCTGGAGCAATATTTAACAGGGACATTTGGGAGTAGCTTTCTTCTTTTTGTTTGCTTGCTTGTTTTCAAAGGAGGATGCTTCAGGCACTGAGAAAGGCTCCAAGGTATCAGGAGTAGGTGTTGACTTTGAGGTGAGAAGAGGAAACAATTCCTTCCACTGACAAGGAAATATGAGATAGCAAAATGGCATATTCACAGTTGGGAAGCACTTATTAGGGCTTTCCTATTACACCTGACAGGCTGGGAAGAGTTATTAATAAAACTCTTCTAATGTGTTTCTAAGAATTAAAATCAATGCACTTAGAGTGTTTCTGGCCTGGCATGGAGTTTGCTGAAGCCAGCACTGCCACTGCTTCTTACCTCTGCAATTTCTTCTTGTACCTTCTCTGTCTCCTAGGTCCTGGCCAGTTCTCTCTGAGCTGACATGCCTGCTCCAGGTGGCTGCTATTTTAGCTTGGTTTTTCTCTTCATTTGGGCTGTGACTAGGAAAACTTGCCTGTAGCAATGTGTTAGGAGATCATACTATAGTCTGGATCATGATTAAGTTACAGTAAAATTACAGACTGTCTAGAAGAAAATGAGCTATCTCAGCTCTGAATATCACAGAATACATTATCTCATAGATTTATTTATTTTATATTGCCTGTTTAAAATTCTGTGTGACTCCCTAAGCTATCTATAGGCACTAGTTTAAATCAGAAAGGAAAAAAAAAGTATGCTGTGTTATATTTGGACTTAGAATTTGAAAAATGAGACAGGATTTTGATACACTTAGTTTTGTTGAAACAGTTGATACTGCTAATAGTTGATACATCAAACTGAGTTAAAGAAACTAAAATTTAAATGGCTTGAAAACCTGATTTCCATTTCCGTGACAGCTTTGTCAATGTACAACCTGTTCCTGATTTTCTTGCAGGAATGTATTGGCTATGTGGGTACTACAATTTAAGAGCAACTCATTTTCTTTTATCTTAAATCAATTTCTAATCAACTTAGCCCAGCAGAAGTAAACTAGGTTTAAGTGTTTAAGTGTTTATTGAACATCCACATTTCTACTCATTTGGCTATGCTGATTTAAATGGAGACCTTTAGTTAAACTGTCCCAAAGACAGGTGCAGGCAAGGGCCCCTCACAGCAAGTGCAGGGGGTGCTCTGGGGCAGTGTGTGCTGATAAATAAAAGAGACAGGGACTGAGCATGACATGACTCTCAGCCATGAGCTCTGCTTGCTCCCTGGTCTGATCCTCAGCTGTTTTAACTGGGGAACAGGTCAGCCCCAAAATTTCTCCCCAAAATCAGTAGAGATGAGAAAGAACCAGGTTTTGACTAATCTACCCTACACAGACCTCCTTGGGGCTCACACATGCCCCATCCTACCCTGCACTGGTCCCTTCTTGGTCAGAAGTGGACACATAGCCTTTGTGGCTGGATCTTGAGCAAGGGTGAGACCTCCAGGGCAAAGGAAACACAAAGTAAATAAAGGCAATAAGAACAAAATCAAAATTCTCTCCTGACTTTTGATGGATAGGCATGTGCCAGTTCATTCAGTGCACAGTAATCTTGTCTTCTTGTTGGTTAGAAAAATCTGATGACATTTGCTGAGCATCTGCACTGAGCACTTAATTGCCCTGGTTAGTCAGTGTCTGTTGCCTACCACCTAACAGTAAAAGAATTTCTGATAAAATGAACTTTTCTTCCATACTTGTAACAAATGAAAAAAGTATCACTCTTGTCTTTGTACTAGACAAGAGCAGGTGCAGAGTCACCTCTGGCCTGGCTCTTCCCCCAGGCTCAGAGGAAGCCCCCTTGGTCTCACAACCCTTGCAGGTTTGAGGGGGCAAGATAGAACCAATGCAACCTGCACAGTGAGGAAGGGGTTCAGTGCCTGTACTCAATCCATTCCCTCTTACCAGGTGTCCAGACACCACCTCTGAGTGCCAGGAGGGCTCAGAAGGTGCACAGCACCCCGGCAGTCACCCTGTTCCTGGTGCCAGGAAAACGTGCAAGCCTGGGCTGGAATGCACAGGGTTCACTCCCAGCAGTTTGGCTGTCTGTTCCTACAAATACTGACTCCCTGTCACCAGCAACAGGAGTACTGGGAAAGGAGAAATCAAATCATTATCATCTTCCCAGTCATCAAGAGAGCAGACAAGAAATGTTAGTCAGTACTGCAGGAATGAAATCAAGTATGTAAGAATTTAGATGGATATAACCAAAATATAGTGTTTCAAGCTTCAGTCAGGTTGCAAGGATACAATTTTACCTTGGAAGAGCACATTAAAAGGCAGTGAGCCATCCCTCTAATTTTCTCCTATTTGAGTGATGGAAATACCAACAAAAGGAAAAAAACCTCCCTACCCTGAGGGAAAGATGGAATCCAGATGCCAAGCTGTCTAACCCCAATTTGCTTGGCCATTGCCAAGTTTGGGTGGCATTTTGTACGTACCAGGGAGGTCAGCTTATACCTGAGACTATGCCCACACATCCTTGGGGAACTTTGAAATAGCAGAGATAATGTCAGCCCAGTTACCATATGCTTTCAGTCTGCCCAGGCAATGATTGTATAATAATCCCTAACAGAAAACTGAAGACGAGATTTCAAGTGGCTGCCAGAAAACAGTTTTTCACTTGGAGTGGCAACTCTGAATAAGGAAGCATCTGGCACATTTGATCAGACAAAGA
Organism: Ammospiza caudacuta; assembly: GCF_027887145.1. Classification (NCBI taxonomy): domain Eukaryota; kingdom Metazoa; phylum Chordata; class Aves; order Passeriformes; family Passerellidae; genus Ammospiza; species Ammospiza caudacuta. Next base: position 90,725,137 of record NC_080594.1, on the reverse strand, counting down.
AAATTAGGTCACTCAGAAAAATATTTGATGCTCTTCCTGAGGAACATAATACTAAAAATGCATCTATCTAGAAAGGCAGCATTCTCCTCTCCGGCACTGTTTCTCATATTGTGATGTGTTGTATTGTTCTGAGCAACAGCACTATATTTAGTATCTGTTAAATAGTGGAATAAAGATTATATAACTGATCATTTTCTCTCTGCTAGTAATAAGAGTTTAAAATCAAAGAGGGTTTTTTTGGCCATGGGTTTTAAAAAAATACAAGGCAGGACAACTACTTTTGTGCAGTTAACTGCTGGATGTTTTCTATGAGGTTTTTATGAAAAGTTGTGTTGAATGAAAAAGTAAATGATCTTTTTCAAATATTTTTCTTCTGTTGGTTTTAAGAGCTTCCCTTTTTTTATCATTTCTGAACGGTCAGTGGAGTGACACTTCACCAAAAAGATCTCAGAGATGGAGGAGTACACTGCTAAATGCCCCTTGTTGGGGAGAGGAGGGGATGAGGATTGCAGGGAGGGTCGTGGCAGGAGGGACAGAGTTAAGGGTATGATCCTTTGCAGGGTAAGGATTAGTATTTCCGCTGACTATTCTCACCTGGCAATCACATGCCTTCCCTATGCCAGCATAACACCATCTTCAAGGTGCTCAGAATGGTTGGGCAGAATAAATACAAGACCACGCTGGCATAAGGAGTGTTGAGGTGCTTTGATTACTTCAGGGAAGGGAGGGGCCAGAAGCTGAAAAGTCCAAACAATTGCATTTGTTACATGAAGACATGCAGTGGGACAGGAGCTTGGGCTACTGCTGGATCCTGGGGCCTGGGTTATGTTGTGCAGCCACCAGCAGTTCAGGGGAACAGCCCAAGCATTTCAGACTGCTGGCTGGGAGTGAGCTGGTGCTGACTCTAACACTACTAATCAGCACCTGGGTGGCATGGCTTGTCACTCTCTGGGAAATTAGGGAAAAACAGGGCTCCCCAAGACAAGCTTTTGCTAGCTGGAGAGTTGGCCTTGTTTGTGGCTTATGGAAAAAAACCCACACATATCAAGCATTCTTGCTCCATTTACTTAACTTCCAACAATCCATCCTCAAAGGAAGTTTTAAAGGCAAAAATCTGGTTAATTAATATAGATTTTTCCAGCTTCCTAAAACCAGGAATGGAAGCAGTGACCACAGAGTTTTCAGACCGTACAAACTCAAATCTGATTTAATGCATAAAGACATGGTTGCTCCTGCATTAATCCTTCCAGATGGTAAATGAATCAGCATGAGGTATTTTCATTTGATTGTAAAGATGTCAGGTAACCAAAAAGGAGTTCCATGCTGCCATCTCAGCCTAATTTGTGGTAGTGTGGTACCATGACTGGCTTATTCACATCAAATCCATGATCCTTCAAACACTGTCTAAAGAACAAAAGTATTTCTATGATATGCACAAAATCTGGTCTTGATTTTCAGAATATTTTAAACACAGATGTGAATGTGTCCTTACTTACTGCCATATTTAGTCTTACAAATTTTATCAGCAGTTGGAAGAAAGTTTAATAAGGTAAAAAGCTTGCCCTAGGTCAAGTGGCATGTTATTCAGAAGTGGAATTAGGCTTCAGGAGGTTTCTGCCACTTAATCATAAACTCAGTTCATTGGTCCTGCCTCTTTACAGATTCTCTCATTCAGTCTTTAGTTTTTTACAAGGGTTTAACTGCCCTCATAAATCATAAATGCAAAAGTTTTGAGAGGCTTATTTAATTCAACAGCCTCAGAATGGAGGCTGAATTTTAGCCTGAAAAGGTTCTTTTGAGAATGTACAAATTCAAAGCATCTGGTGTAAAAGGTGGCTGAACAAATGGGATGGTCTCAGTTTCCCAGCATCTATCTCATCCTCCCCAGCCTGGAGGAGCTGCTTTTTTTCTCCTCTTCTTCAGGCTAAGCACTACTTTTTCAATCCAGATTATTTCACTCTTCTGATTGTAAAATTGCGTAAATGGATAAACACTTGCTTTAGTCTGTTTCAGGGTCAGATGCAGTCCACAGCAGAGAGGGATTGCCAGGGTGGTATGTCAGTATACAAACTTTTGTACAAACTCTATTGTCAGATCCACATTTTTACCCCAGGAGCTGTAGATTGAGAGGAGTTGGGTCAATCTGGCTCATTGGTCAGGTGCAAAGGGTTGCAGTGAATGGCTGACATCTGACTGGTGACCTGTCACTAGTGGGGTTCCACAGGCCTCCATCCTTGCCCCTCTGCTCCCCAATATCTTCATACAGGAGGGCTTTGGAGATGGTGAAGGGCCTTGAGGGGAGGCTGTGTGAGGAGTGACTGAGGTCAATTGGCTCGCTCAGCCTGGAGAAGAGGAGACTGAGGGGAGACCTCATCAGGGCCTACGGGCCCAGGCACTGATCTCCCTGGTGATCAGTGGCAGAACAGGAGAGAACAGCATGAAGCTGTGTCAGGGGAGCTTTGGATTGTATATTAGAAAAAGGTTTTTCACCCAGAGGATGGTCAGGCTCTGGAACAGCTCCCCAGGGAAGTGGGCATGACACCAAGCCAGACAGAGCTCGAGAAGTCCTTGGACAGTGCTCTCAGGCACATCTTGGGGATGGTCCTGTGCAGGACCAGGAGATGGACATAGATAACCCTTGTAGGTACTTTCCAACTTAGGATGTTCTTTGAGTGCTCCCATTTCCACTCGAGGGTTGTGAAAGAAGGGCACCGAGCCCCTCAGAGGAGTGCAGGATGGATCTCCCAATAGGAAAGTAAATATTCATGATTTTTATTGCTATTTATATTTTATCACAAGGCTGTCCCTAAACAGGAATTTTTACTAATAGCCATTACTGTTGCAAGCTTTGGAGAGAATCTTTTTATTTTGCAGCAACTCCAAGAGAATACATCACTGAAAGAAAATGCATTTTATTCCTTAATCAGTGTTGCATAGAAATGTTTCACTTCTTTCCTCTATTGACCAGAAGCCCGCCAAAAAAACAAGTTCAGGGAGCAGATGTCAGCTAATCCCAAAGTCTGTGCTAAGAACACGATGGCAACTCACGGAGAGTTCAACAGAATCTAAATGTCTTGCTGTCTTGCTGGTTTGGTACAAGATTATGCTTCGAGCAGATAAGCCCCTGCATTTTAACTTGGGAGCTCAAAAGGGATAAATAACATTTCTGGAGCCAGCCAGCCAACAAATGGAATTTCTTAGCACAATGTAATCTTGCTGGGGCGGTTTTCTCGGGCATGTGTTTCCCATCGGGTGTTGTTACACTGCTGTGTGTACAGGGCTTATCTCCAAGCAAAGGTGGTAATGCTCAGCCATTGATACCCCACGACTTACTGAAGCTGTAAGATGGATGAGGAAGGATTAGTTGAGGCATTTGATTCATAGCTGATACTTTTTAAATAAGTTCAAGGATGTGACATCACTATTTGTCATAAGTGTTCTTGTTGTGGTGGGGTGTGCTCGTGGCAGGAGGGGAGAGGAGCTGTCATCATGTAGATAAGCCAGAGAACTCTAAATCATTAGCAATGAATAATTCACTGCACAGAAGAAAATAACAGACAATGTCAGGCAATGGAATAGTGCTAGTTCACTTACATCTCTTTCTGTGCCTCTGATGAAAGGTTTTTAACCTTGATTATACCCTGTCTTAACCAGGAGATTTGCTTTCTGTAGGGATGCTCAGCTCCAGGCAAGATAGAAGGATGTTCCCAAATCCAGTAACTGGGTCAAATCTAATTATCATAGATAATTTGCACATTTCATTTATGGTAAAGGGAAATGTGTCTCAAGGTAGGTGAATCCAGTTTGGTTTGACAAAGGCAGACTAAAATAGCTTCTAAACAGAAAGAAAAAGGTCTTTCTGCTAGACCCAATTACTGAAATGAGAAGACAATTTTAAAACCTTCATTCCAAAACAATTTCAGCAATAAAATTAATCAAAGCTGTGGCAGACAGTAAATCCCCCTGAATTTCTCCAAAGCCTGGAGTTCCCCTCTTGTCTGAAATGCTGAAAAGTCAACAAGCATCACAGCTGAAGATGAAATGGGAATTTCCTAATTTTTTGTGCAGGACAATAATATGGGATTTTTTCCTTGCAAATGTAACCATCTATCCCACTTGGATGTAGCCTTCAGTTAGGACAAGATTAAAACACTGACAAGAAGTAATTTTTAGATGTAATCTAGTTTATTACAATTAATCAAAGCATTTCAATGTTCTATTTTGAAATAAAAGTAAAAATAGTAGTACTGAAACTGAGCTTCCTGCATTTTCGAGGGGTAAAATAAATTAGTTGTCATCTCTAAACAGATTTGATAAAGTAATACAGCCCTAGGGAACATTTTTGTTCTCTTCAATAGAACAGCATTTCTGTTTGGAAAAGGGTTGTGCTGTATTTTACCCCCCAAAGCTGGAGGTGAGATGACTTTTCATCAATGCCTCCTTTGCACTCTCTCTACATTGCCTTAAATGCAGCCCAGCCAGATGTGAAAATACTTTAGAAACTTTCAATGAATGAAATCGATTAAAGTTGGAAGTTTATTTCTGTACAGAATTGGTTTCTTTAAGTGTCTTTTCTAGAGTACATGTTTGTTCCCTCTCTATCTCCTTTTTCTCTCTGTTTAGCTAAATAATAAATTTTAAATCCCTCATAAAAATGTACACAGCTGTAATGACTGGGAATTTTATTACATTTTTAGCACTCAATACGATCAAGCAGCTTTACAGAAAATATCCTGTGCTCTTGAATAAGCAAAATGCAACACATATTCATAAATATCTCTAAATTTACTATGCTGTGCATTCTGTATTTCTGAAAAATGACATGGATCTGGAATATTAGAAGTGGAAATGGTTTATGCACAAAGTGTCTATGTGTATGTGTTTGGGCCCAGGTGCTTGGTGAGAGCTGGCTCAATCAATGTCTGTATGTTTTGCTCTACTTCATTTTTTCACTGTAAGGTGTTTGTTCCCCTGCATACAGCTGTGATGGAAGTGTTCAAAAGACAAGTGCTGTAATTCATAATAGAGGCTTTTGGAAAAGAAAGGAAAAAGTGGGGGGGAAGGGAAAGGAAAGCGAGGCAAGGCAAGACAGTGGAGATAAAAATTACATATCATTTCATAAAGAAGTATGGAGCTGCTGAAAAATCCAATAAATTGAGGGGAAAGTTTTTGGTTTTGTTTTGTTAATGTAACAAAGAAGCCTAAATCTGGAATCTTAGTATTCCTTTACTTTAACCTAAAATTCCAAGGATGTTCAGATGCTCTACTTCAGCTTTATTCCAATTTTAATACCTATGGGTAATTTGTGCCTCCTGACTTCTTTCTTTCTTTCTTGCTGCAAAAACAAGTGGAAAGGCAGCTGGGCATGCTGTCATGCCAGGAGTCTCAGAAGGTATCAGCTCTTTCATTAATTACTTCTTTGCTCTCCCTCTGCTTTATGTTAAAAACAGCCTAGTTGAGGATGTAGAAGTTGTGTCAGCCGCAGTGAAAGCGCACTTGTGGGACCCTTTAAACTGTCAGGTTACATCACATAAACTGAAGGGATCATAGTCAAACAATTGTAAAACTATTTTCTTGCCCGAAAGAGCACACCATGATGCCATTTAGCTGGAACCTGAAGCTATGGGGATCCTGCTGTGGTATCATGTGCAGCGAGTGCATGTGATTGTTCTCCTGAGGCATTTGTTACATGCATCTTGTTAACCCTAGTTCAGTCAAAAGAGCTGCCTTCACTGCTGCTTGACCTATTTTAGCATAATTTAGCCCTGAATGTGGTGGGTTTCAGTTGCAGTAAGTTATTCTGCTGGCATTAATACCATGGGAACTTAAAATGGAACCATAAGGGTTTGAAAATATCAATCTTATTCACTCAACAGTTTAGTTTCAGTAATTTATGCATCTTTCAGAACTGACCTAATACTTAAATGTACATAAAAGAGCAAGCACTAATCAATCCCAGACTTCTTGTAACAAGCCAGGCTTTTCCCAGGTTTCAGAAAATGGAGCATATTTAAGAGTTTTCTAAGCCTTGTTAATAGCTGCATCTACAGGACTTGTAAAAGTGCTAGAAGTGCAAGGAGGATTTACTGCAATTTCTGCAACAGCCAGAGTAGAGTTAGATTCATTTAAGAGTTGTGTGCTAAGGGCAAGATCCAAATCACTTCCTTGCTGTCTGTGTTGAGACTGAGGCATAATTCAGGCATTTGTTCAGAAAGCACCCAAATCCCAGCAGAGACTCCTGGCTGCCCTGGGACCCCTCTGGGCAGCTGCTGCTGTGGTCTGGCTCCCCCTGGTACCCGAGGGGTCCAGCAGGCACCCAAGCCCACAGCACATACACAAAGTTCAGCTTGAAGAGCTGTAGCAGTGAGGGACACGCCTGCAGAAACATCCAGAGAAAGTCCCCAGTAAAAAAATCTCCGGGAAAAAAGTTTGAATCCACCAAGTCCAGTACGTGGGCTTACCACCCGGCTAAAGAGGAAGCAGAGCAAACACAGTAGGAAAATGCTGTGCTGGATGACTATTTTGTAAGGGCTGCTGCATTTAAAAAGGGTAGAAAGAAGGTCAGACCCAATTCAAGAAAGTTTCTGATTTTTCCTGATAACTGTTGCATGAAAAAAGCGTGAAGGCTGCAAAGATCAAGAACCTTCCACCTGAGAGCCATAATCAATTAACTGCAACTCCCCAGCTCCTAGAAGATGATGAGCAGCTGTGCCTGCAATGCCCAGTCCCTGGTTACCTGTTTCACCCCACCAGCTCCTCTGACTGGAAAAGGCATAAAGTCCTGGCTTTCACACAAAAAAAACTCATCACAGTCCTGCTCAGACGCACAGGGCAGCACCAGGACTTGTCAGAGCCTTTCAGGTAAGTGGGGACTGCATAGTCCAGGTTCTGCAAGGTGAAGGGTTGTTAAGAATCAGGCCCCTGTGCTCTAGAGGAGAGATCTCTAGATCTTCATTAGTGTCTCAGCAACTCTGTCTTTAACAAAGGTTTCTGGAGAGCCTTTATGCCTCAGTTACCCTTCCCACCCCCAGAGTCGAGTGCCTCACTGCCAGACTGGTAACAGTACCTCTCCTAGGGCCAGCAACTATTGCTGAGACATCACAAAATCTCAGCCTGACAGCTGAAGTACAGCTCTGCTGCACACACTAAAATCTGGTTGAGGAATGTGCTTTTTAACTAATAAAACTGCTATGTGCTTAAGGTTAGACACATACTTATAGATGTTGCTGAAATGGGGTCAAAGAATACAGCTCTCACTCCCTGCTTCAGGAATGGTTGTGCAGTAAGTTATTGTGACCTAAATATTGTGGCCTCTGCTGACACTTCATGTGATAAAGCAAAATCCATTTTAGAAATTTTAAGGGTGACATATTCAGTGGTGGGGAGAGCTAGGAGACAGTTAGCCAGGGACTGGGACTACTCCTTCCTTCCCCTGGGCTTAAATTAGCATGACATAATTTAAGGAATTTACACCCCTTTTAGCAGGGGGTGTAAATTCAGGATTTTCACCTGCAGTCTCCTGTGTGAGCTCTGTGACTGACAGGAATGCCTACAACACGTTTTCAGGTGCAGCAGAGGGCTCGTGGTCCCAAATGCACATCCTCAGAAGTGAGGGCCATCCCAGCCCAGGTTCAGAGGAGGGAGAAGGAAGCAGAGCAGTGCCCAGCAAACCACCCAGCAGAAGGGATCTGCAGAACTTTACATGAAGTCGAACTTCACTTCCCTTGTCAGCCTGCTCGGAGTGACTCACTGGAGGTGCTGAACAGACTAACGAGTGGGAGGAGGAAACAGGGCGGGGGGAGAGGAAGAGAGGGAGACAGGCAGTAAGATGAAACTAGGAACATTGATATATGACCAAAAAAAAAGAAGAGAGGCTGTTTTTTAGAAAGTTGCACTACTCCTTCCACTAGTCCTTTTCCAACTCTAATGTGAGTGGCATAGAATCCAACATTTCCAAGATTGGAGGAAGAAAAAAGAAGTACGAATAGCTAAAGTGAGATGATATCGCTTCTAGCCTGATACTTATGATGAAACTCCAGGGGTTTGATTTATTCAGCTGTCACTTACTGTTCATCCCAAGCATAACAGAGGACATGTTGGAATTGAAACCTTTATTTAGGATTTGTTAGCATGATTCAATTTTTTTACTGGCCTTCTGGGAGTTATCTTTCATCTTTAGGCAGTTATCATTGCTAAGAAGAAAAGAGGTTTTTTTTGTTTGGTTTTTTTTTTTTTGGCTAGCTCTGAGTGCAAGGTTTTTATTAAGTAAATGGGAAATTGAGTTTGCTGGGGTATGTATGTGCTGGCATGTCCCCTGACTTGTGATGGGAGATGCTGCAGTGCTGATTTTTTTTTTTTTTTAGAGGGTCAGAGTTATAGGGCAGAAGTGACTCTTTTGGGCATCTCTCCTTTGAAGATACTGCAGAAGAGCAAGTATGCTTTACACCAAACCAGATTTTTTACTGTTATTGAAGACAGGGTATTTTGCTTAAAGAACTGTGATGGCACAGGACACACAGTGTCTCTAAAGACCAAAAATAATGTTTATTACTTTTCTTGGAGGGAGAGGCTCCCTGTATCCTAACGTGCTTGTGTTCCCTCATCCCTTCCCCACCCCATCCCACTTTCAGTCTCACCTGCATCTCCTGAGAGCTGTTTCTCATCAGAACCTCTGAGTTTGCCAAACTCTGCATTGGTGGTGTGATGTACAAAAAGACTTATTTCAGATAATTGTCTTTGTTCAAGGAATAACTTGCAATCTATACCCTGATGTCCATAAATAAATGGCCACAAAGTCTGTGGTGAGTCCCGTGGCCCCGATGGGCCCGGGGGGATTGCTGTCTGCAGTGAGCTCCTGCAGGGCACCCAGCGAGTGCCTTTTCCATCCACACAAGGGCTGACGTGGAGGTACATCAAAGAAAACAATGAACGCCTCCTGCTCTGACCTACATATTTCATTCTGAGAGACTCAACTACATTTGCTAGAACACTTGGAACAACTGTTATCTTTTAGAAATGAAAAGTCATTTCTCCAGGGAGTAGCATGGGGTGGGGCGGGGGGGACACTAGTGGCTTGCTAGGGTGCAGAACATTTAAACTCTGCTGTATTGATTGTAGTTTATGATTGAATGTAATCATTACTGTGTCTATATTTTTCTGTTTCAATGAAACCATCAGGCAGTGAGTCATGCTGTGCATGTAACCCGGAGGAAAGTGCAAAGAGGCTGCTGAGGAGTAGCAGTACAAAAATACCATTGGCATCTTTTCCCTAGGAGAGCAGGGCTCTGGACAGTTTCCACAGTCTATTGCTGTTTTTCTTTTACATGCATTTGCTTCTAAAATGTGTAATAGAATTGAGGACACGGTTGTGAGTAAAGAGTCTTCTTGCACATGCTGTTCCATAATTAAAGAACAGCTATAATAGAATCCTGCTTTGCTTCTTTTCCTTTTTTTTTTTTTTGCATTAATGAGCTCAAATTCTTGTAGGCATTAAAAGGGCATATGCTTTTCTTCTAATTTAGAGATTAAAAAATCTCACAGCAGATCAAGAGGAAGGCTGTAGTTTGAACTCTTTAGTGAAAGAAGATGCACTGTCATTAGCAACAAAACAATTTTAATTAGCCTAGTCCTGGATTTGTGGTAACACATGCCAAAATGATGGTAATTTGGAAGAATGGGAGATACTATCCTCTTGGTTTAGTACAGAGGGTTCAACTCCATAAGAAATAAGTGCCCTTAAAAATATTTTAATTGCAGTTTTTAGTTACTGGATTTTAGATAACATTTTTGTTGTTGGGTTTGGTTTGGTTTTTTCCACTGAAGATACTAGAATCCAATTTGGGATTTCTCTCCTCTTCCCTAGAATTTGGCTTCTTTCAGTCCCATTTGTGGATGGAGCATATTTTTATTAAGCTAAAGAGAAGAAAGTCATCCTTATTAGCAATGCCTCATTGCATTAGGAATCAGGGTCTGTGGCTATCAACCTGTGGAGACACAGTGGGAAGACATGATTGCAGTTTGATTCAGCTGTGCCAGGCACTGAGTAAAGATTATGCACTCAGACAGGAGCCCTGTCTCAGAGCACAAGTGAAGAACACTGTGCTAACTGCACAAAGCGTGGTGGTGCCAGTGTGTGAGCAATGGCAGCAGAGCCTTTCTCTCCTGGCTTGAAATGTCAGCTCTGTTGAGTTAAAAAACAGAGTATCTTTAAGGGAGTTTCCCAAAAACCTCATCTCTGGGACATGATTTGTGCCAAAACCACCCTAGCAACTGCATGCTGCAGCACAGTGGCTTGTCCTCTGCCCCAGCAGAGCCTGGAAGGATTTTAAAGAGAAATGCTAATTGCAACACAGGGTAATGCATGCTGGAGCTGGCTAATATATAAGTCCCAGTTTCTCATCCCTCTGCCTGCCAGCTTATATCTGATGTGGTTAATGGGAAGCAGATGCAGTGCTACTTCAGTGCTGCCCTGCAGTGCTGTTCCTGGGCCTCCCACCCCAGAGCTTCCCAGTTGAGGGGATGTGTTAGAATCATAGAATCACAGAACTGTGTGGGTTGGAAGGAAGCTTGCAGATTATTTAGTGACAACCCCCCTGCCATGGGCAGGGGAACCTACCACTAGACCATGTTGCTCAAAGCCCCATCCAACCTGGCCTTGAACAATTTCAAGGATGAGGTATCCACAGCTTCTCTGGGCAACCTGTGCCAGTGTCTTACCATCCTCACAGTAAAAAATATCTTCCTACTATCCAGTCCAAACCTTCTTTCAGTTTAAAGCCATTCTGCCTTGTCCTATCACTACATGCCCTTGTACAATGTACTTCTCCAGCTCTCTTGAGGGCCCCTTTAGGTGCTGGCAAATGTGTAAATTCTCCCTGCACCCTTCTCTTCTCCAGGCTAAATAGCTCCAAATCTCTCAGCTTTTTCTTTGTAGGAGAGGTGCTCCAGCCCTCTAATCATCTTTGTGGCCATCCTCTGGACTCTCTCCAAGAGATACACCTCCTTCTTCTGCTGGGCACCCCAGAGCTAGGAAGCAGAGGATGAGATTTGTGCACGTTTGTGGCCATGGTGCCAAACCCTCCCATGTCCCTCCTGCACTGCCCAGCTAAAGGACACTCTCTCTCCATGGCAGGAGAAGGAGGCACCACTGCAGAGCACCTGCCTGCTGAGGTGTGCACCGTGCCTGTTGTGCACCCCTGCCTGGTGGCCCTGGCTGCTGCCAGCCCTCCTGGGTGTCCAGCCCATCCCACTGCCCCTGCTGGCACCCAGCACAGTCCTGCAAGGGGCTGCACCACAGGGAATGCAGGAGAGGCAGGAGTCTCGCCAAGGCATCCCAGGCTTCAACTTCTTAGCCAAGTCAGGGTTTAATTTCTTCTTTTTCTGAGAAAAGAATCTCTAGTCCTAGGGGCATCTTCAGGAAGAGCAGGCGCTCAGGACCCCCTGCAGGTTGACAAAGCCTCTTTAAATATTTAATTTCTCTTGAGGTGTGATATGTTTTCCTGTCTCCTGGGAGACTATTAATTTGTGCCTTTTTTTTTTCCAGAGGGACACTTTACTCTTCTGGCTTTTAAGTCCATTTTTGGTATTCTGTCACATATTGGTGTGTTCTCTGAGGGGGTCTTTTCAACGGAAACAAAATAGACTCTGCAAGTCTAGCAGGAGTAGCACTGCTGGTGTTTCACATTATTTACTTTGGTGAGGGTCTTCTCCATGTTACTGAGAAGAATACACTCAGAAAACCTAAGCAGGGATTGGATTTTCACCCTCTTTATTCCAGCAGGGCAGTGAAAGGTGGCATTTTGGCACATGTGTGGTTAAATCAGATATATGACTTGAAAACAGGGGTAAACATGAGGAATTTATTTAGACGATCACTAGATGACAAGGAGGTCCTTCAAAACAAGGGTCTTTCTCTTAAAGTCTGTGGAAAAAAAACATAGCCAGTCACTGATAGCTGAGCAGAAGGCTTTGACCCAGTCGTTTTGCAGAGAAAGGGGCTGTCTTTTTGATAGCAACATCATGCATCTTTCCATGCATCCTATGTTGCATGGAAACAGCATGAAACAGAAACACAAGCACAGAAATCAGACAAGTTGCTTAAAAATGAATGGAGAAATGTTTCTTATTTCTTTATGCTGGGGAAAAGTGCATTTTACATCTGTCACATGTGCCACTAACCCCAGGGGTGGCCCAGAAAACCTCCCAGTGCCACCAGCTTCCTCCCTGTCCAGCCTGGCAGTGAGAAACCTTGCCCTTCTGCCAGTGCACAGAGCACATTTGAGCTACTTGTCATTGCAATGGCAGAAACCCCAGAATGTCAGCATAAAAGTAATTTCTTTCTCTGTGGAACTGTATTTTAAAGAGATTTTTGAAACTCACTGGAAAAATACTTCCACCTTGAAGAAGTAAATGAATGGTACTAGTCTGCATACTTACACAGACAGCTGTTACCTATTTTATTAGTCAGTGCTTGGATCTCAGAATCAAAATCTGAAATACATCAACATTGGCAACACCCTACAGCGTCTTCCCAAGAAATGAATACTTCTGACCATAGGCATTTTGAAGCAACTTTGATATTGGCATTAAGTTGCTGTTCGGAATTATTTATTTGGGAGGAGATTTCACAAAACTCCTTCCTTTGTTAAATGGCAATGTAACATATCAAAACACAGGCATTTGGATCTAATTAACAATAGCAAGATTTTTCTTCATGAAGAAAACAGAGAACCACTTTGGCCCACGCTGTTGTTCCTGCTGATGGGTTAGTTGTTAGGAAATAATTTCTAGCATCTTCTTCTCTTTGCGTTTTTATTTTGTGTACCATCTTCTGGCAAAGGCACCATATGGGGTGGTCTTTAAGCCTTTTCAAAATACAGGCAAAAGCTCCTTTTTTTCCTGAAGCTGCATACTAAGTTATAACAAGGAGCTATTTCGTTTTCCACTCATTTGTCTTAGAGAAATAAACATTACATAATCAGAAGTAATTCATAATCTCCAGACAACAATGTTATACTTAATATGAGGGAAAATATTTTCCATCTATGCTACTGCCACACAGCTCTCCCAAAGAGCACTTGGTGGGTAACTCTGATATTACAGTAAAGCCTAACTTTCAGCTTAGATTTCAGGAAATCTGAGATGATCAGGAAAATATTCTGGAAAGTATAGTCACATACCCCAGAATATTAATTTTTCTACTAGATTAGCAAAATGCATCCGAAGCTGGGATTTTCCAGCTATGCATCATTCACATGAGCCTGGATTTGTGGGCATAAATGTATGTAGGCTTTTGGTTCCCCTTTAATGCTGAATTTCCTGACAGATGGACAATGACTACTCCTGTCTCCAGGTGCTTTGATACATGTGCTACAGAGATATTTCAGTAAATTAGGAGAGGCTAATTTTCAAACACCTCACACAAACTGTGAATTTTTCCAAGCCTACTCAGCATCCTCAGCTGTGAGAAGGGTGGTTGAGAACTGAACTAGCTGCATGGACAAATCACCAGTGAGGCTGGGAGCATGTCTTCTAGAAACACTTTCCTGGTTCCAAACAAGGCAGCTGGCTCTGGCCCTGCTGTGCACCAGCACACTGGAAGCATGTCAGGGATCAGCTGAACTCCCTCTTCCCACTTTTGGAAGTTCTCTGTGAAGAAAGGAGTCAATGGCCTCTGTTGCATCTCTTCTCTGTGACTGAAGCCCAGTGGCAAGTGTTGCTGTCCTTCAGCTGGGCACTACCTCCTCACCTGCCCCTGGTATTATACCATCTCTCTGAGCAGATGCCTTTTTTGCCCTCATATCAGTGACATGACATTTTCTGCAGGATTGTTTGTTTTCATTTAAATGCTCCTTTAAAATGCATATTTGTTTCTCTTACCTTATGAAAGGAAAGCTTGGCCCCTCTTTTTTATCACTTAGAAAGATTAAATTAGCTTCTCCGACAAGATATACTTCATATTCCACAGGCAATCTGACTATGAGGCCTGAACTGAGCGAGAGTAATTCAATTGACTCTACTCAAGCTGCACTAATTTACACCAACTATAAATTAATCTTTTCTTGTGAAATATGTCTAGGAGTGACCTTGCAGTATTCAACTGACTGAACTAATTCTGGGCAGCATCTCACCCTTAAAATAATGTAGAAGCCCTTTTCAGGAAATTAGCCAAAACTTTGGGGTTTCACCTGTGGAGGGATATGTCAAAGGGCAGCACTGTAAGAAAGATGACAGCAGAATTAGGCCCATCTCTTACACAATCCACATACTAACTACATTTATCTATGATACAGATGATGAGAACACAGAATTTTTCCTTCTTCTCATTGCTTGTTCCTGTCTTTTCATGGTATTTTTTATTCTTGTTTCTGCACAAAATCCTACTCTGTAGAGTTTATTAACATGAAATACCACAGAAGATGAAAGATACAGATGGCTGCATGAAGAATGTGAACCTATAAGAGAGATCTTTGCATCTTCTTAAGCCACCCATGTTTTGCTTATCTGTGCAGGGTCACAGCTGTTGACAGGACAGCCAGCATTACTGCAGGGAGAAATTGTGCTGGAGAACCAGGGTGCTGCTCTACCCAGGCAAGGGAAGCACACAGAAAGTTTTCTATAAGGGGATTTCACCCAGTGAACTGGGGCTCAGGCAAACCTGGCCATGCCGTGCTGCCTGCAGTTTCTTTGCCACCACCATGCAAATCCATATTCATGGGATCATTGAAACTGAAACGTTGTTGTGCTATTTGGGACTGCAATGGCAAAGGTCCCAGTCAGCATGAAGCTTCCTGGTCTTCCTATACCAACATGATTCTGTGATTTTATTCTGTGATTCTTTGACTTACTGTCCCTTCTTTGATGAAAAGTTAAACCAATATTCCCCATCCGCCCCGTCTACCTGGCAAATGCAATCAGAGCTCTTTACTTAAAGTAAATAACTGAATACATTTGCCTTAAGCTACCCTTAGCACCTTTTTAATCAGGGAAAGAAAGCACTTACAGCAATTAAAGCAAAAGTTAATGTGTAAAAATCAGCTTTTAAATTAGTTTCTCTTCACTGTCAATTATTTTTAAAACATTTTTGACTGCTTAAATTAATTCCAATTTGAATTCAAGACACACATTGCCACAGAATGAAATTCAGGACATCACTTTTTTCTCCTCACTACTGAGCTTTACAGTCATATCTTTTCTCTTCAATTTTTTCTGCTTCTTTTGAGTCATCGCTAATGAAAGTTCTAAATATAGGTATGACTAACAGTGCAAACTTTAGAAACTGTATGTAAACTACCAGAGGAAAAACAGATCAGAGAGTTATGCTCACCAGAAATTCAAACAACTGTTGCCAACCACTACATGCAAGTGATGATTACTGCATTTTTCTCATTAGAAAGGCAGCTGTCATATAGCTTACAGTTTGGACAGAAAGAAATAAGTTAGCATATTGCTTAAGAGCTGTCTGCTAAATCCTTGCTCTATTTTGCCAAAAATACACTAGAACATAAAATCCTTCATTCTGCAGAATAATAAATGTCATGTTTCCATTTCCCAGTGTCTTGTCAGATTGTTTAAGACAATCAGGATCAAATAAGGCAAACGCAATGAGCTTCGGACCTCAGACTTCAGAGCAGTGGTGTTGGCACTCCAAAGACAAGTGACAAACCAAGCAAAGACTAAATGCTTGGTACTGTTGCTTAACCTATCACAAGGATACAGTTTTTATCTTTTAATCCCGTTTTTTGACAAGAAGCTACCAATATAACCTGGGACCTCCACTGTCAGACTGTAACTCTCAATGACTCTGGCAGGCACACAGTCAGGACCAATAGTAATTATTTGGCATGCCCAAGTTGAGGCATCTGAATCAGATGGGCAACCAAACATCCCTGAAGATGTTTTGGGCTGGAGGACCCAGATAAAGCACAAGCTGGTCAACCACCAGCTGATATTTAATACTACTACTACTACTAGTAATAACAATGATGATGCTAATAGGATAATGGCAAAGGAAGTTCACCACTGAGCTCCTTTTCCCCCAGTCATTCTTCACCTCTAATTCCCCTGTGTTCAGGTCAATTTTTTCCCAGTATCTGACAGTCCAGATTACCTGAGCATTTGTTTACAACAACTGGTACATGAATTCCCTACGGTTAAGGCCATTCCTACACAGTTGCAATACATAGTTGGACAGGAACAATCGGGGCTGATTATTTCTAGCATGTGGGGTAATTAAATATTCCATGTTATTAGATGCAATTTGTTACCACCAAATAGCTTGAAGAAGTAAAAACTAATGTGAAGATAGCTTGACCAATATCTAAGCAGTGTTGATGCCAGATTTAGCAAATTGAGTGATGCTGAATTCAAGAGACTTCTACCATCTTCTGTGGACTTTCACTGGAGTCTTCTGTTCTGTCCTATCTTATTGTCAGCACACTCAGCACTGAATTATCTGAACCCATAAGGCTAGCTCTGAAGAAATCTGTCAGTTTGAGATGAGATACTCACTGAGATTTTCGAAAGAGCTTATGTGTTTTTTTACCTTGGCGTTTATAAAACTGCCACGTTGATGAGAACGATTCCCCAAGTTTTGCTGTGCCATATGGTCCATGTGCTGTTAGGAGGCCATCTACTGTGTTTCCTTGTTAGTCATTCAACTACATATTGCGTCCATCTGCAACTCTCATATGTAGTTTCACTGTAATTGCCCTTTTCATAGTGCATTTCATTCTGCTTCGTGCTGCCTTGTGATAATGTTCTTTCCAAGACATGCTTCACCACACATTTTTTGAAAGGTGCAGTAGTGCCATGCTGAATGGCAGGGTCGATGCAGGTGCAGAGTGCAGCTCTAATGTAAAGGAGGAAGGGTGTGGGTGCTCATCTTGGGGATGAAGAAAGACATTAGTTTTCTTGCTCTTCTTCCCCTCAATCCTCAGCAAAACATTTCAGCTATTCCAGAGTTGCAAAGAGTCCCCTCAGCCAGCTGGGCTTGCATTACTCTTTCATTCCCTGCACTCTGTCACACTTCAGAAGCTCAGTGTCTCCTGAAGAGTCTTTAAGAAAACCGTCCTCAGTCATTGCCTCATCGTATCCTTAAAGCCCCCTGGAAGCAGCCCTAAGAGTGGTGTTTGTGAGAGGCTGGGACTGTGAACAGATCCTGCAGCCAGATAACTGTGCTGTGCTCCACCACAGCTCCAACCTGGGCAGAGCAGCCACTGTGAAGGTCGTACACTGCACTCTGGTGTCAGCAGAGTGAGCAGGAGGCACCTTCCCCTGTGCCAGTGCTCGACAAATCCTCCAGCACTCTGCTGGCTTTTGGGATAATTCGAGGCTGACACAATTTGTATTCCCTTAAAGACCTCATTACACATATTGCTCATTTAACCTTTAAAAAAGATGGAAGAAAGTGTGCCAATGGATTCTGGCTGATAAATATCTAAATTAAGTAAATTTAATTAAAAACTGTTGTAAATGTCATCTAATCTGTGGATGCTGCGAAAATTATGGTTGTAGCTTTGAACCAGTTTCAAAATGTATAAGGATCTCCTTACACAGTTTTCTACAGAATATTTTTTTCTTCTTGGTTTCAGGAGAACAGTTAAATTGACTTAATTTTATTGCTCAGTAAAAATATTGTACTCAAAACTTGGAGAACCTTCTTGCATCTTGTTACTGCCAGGTGATGCTGGCTGGAACACTGGTTTCTTTCTAAAGCCATTAAGTGTTATTTTGCCAGATACAAGATGGGGAAGGAAAGAAAGATATGTGCTAAGTTTCATCTAGGGAATCCTACTTCTCAGTACACAGGAAATAAAAAGATCAATGCATTTTTTTCAGCTTCTATTCTGGCCACATTTTGCTGTTTGGGTGAAAACACCCTCAGCCCCTATGTTACTTTAGTGCACACCAGTGACAACTACTCAGTGGGGAGCACAGTTTGATGAATTTAACAAAATCTTGTTGGCTGACCTTTCCATACTGGAGACATGATTTCATTTCTGTTGTCTGAAAATGAGCACCAACACGACAAGTTATTTCCATGTCTCAGCTGGAATATCGTAGTCCTAATGTGCTTCCAAGTATTTCTTTATCTGTATAATGCTACGGCTTTCAGGTCTGTCTAAGAACAATAACATTTTTTTCCATTCTGCTTTCTTCGTGTACTAGCAAAAAGCCAGCTTATTTTGATCTATTTTTTCAGTCATTCTGCATGCTGCAAGCATCAATCAAACAAACCCCCTGCTTCTTGGAACAGCGAGGTAGGAAAGCTCCCAGAGATGTATTTGCAAACCAATGCTGAGGCACATGCAGAAACTGGTTCAAGACCTAGTTCACAAGTAGTATCCACAATATGTAGGATCCCAGACAGACAACCCGAGTGGAGTACTGGTGATCCAAATTCAGTATTTTGTTCCAGTCACCTTCCGACATTGCTGCCAACCTTGTTCTTCTGTTTAATCATTCTTCTGATGTCGTTGAAACTTAAAAGCCTGATCCTACCATAAAGTGCTGGGGTTTCCTTTTTAGTTTGTTCTTCATAAAGGCAAAGAGGATCACTCAACAGATCATTTGTGCAGAGGGTAACCTGGCAAAGTCACACCAGCAGAATGGGCTCCAGGGGTGACAAGCAGCTACAGTAGGGCAGAACAGGTAACCCACACCAGAAACAGGAACAGCTTATCAGACTGTGCTTTTAAACTCACTGTCCTCTATGGAGGTGTCAAACCCAAACACCTGTGTTCCTAAAACCTACCTTGATGTAAGACAGGCATGTCTGAGAGGATTCCAAGAAGCAGTAAGTGTCTAGGAGTCCTTGGTGATTTTGCTAATATTCCCCTGCAATTGCACCCTTCAGCGGGGTGTCTTATAAATCCCAAAGAAATGCAAAAAAGTGTAAAAAATGTTCAGAAAATTCAAAATATTCAAATCACTGTTCAGTAGGCCACAGGTCAACCTCTCCCACTGTTTGAAATATACTTTCATCTCATTTAATAACTCATCTTTTGAAGAGTTTTGAAACCTTTCTTTTCTGCCAGAGAACAGATTTGGCTCTAAGGAACATTTATGTTTTTATTGCTTTTTGTTCAGATAGTACAAAGCAATGTACCAATTCTGCTCCCAGTGAAGTCAGTGACATAAGTAAATCTGATGGAACAAATTCAATAAAAGATGAAATAATACAGCTAATACATGGATGGATGTATAAAAACTTGTGGTTTGGGTTAATCCTGTTTTGGGACAAGGAGAGAGGAGCAAGGACAATGTTCCCCTCTTAAAGTTCAGATCTCAGGTCCTCAGGTCCTCATGAGTATGCTTATTTCAGAGAAAATTCCTTTCTGCCTTTTTTTCCTGGTATATCCTATGCAGGGATGAGCAATTGGTTTTTCCAGTTTTTGCTGAGGATTATTATAGCAGGTACAATATGGAAAAAAAAGCTATAAGGTAGATTGATTTCTATTTGCAACATATTTTTCACCTTTGCCTACGGCTTACTCTTGAGACCTTATTCCTTTATTTCGTACCCTACTACCTTTCACATCCCTCAGCTAAAAATAGCCTTTACCTGGAAGAAAAGTCCTGCTAGCAGTTCCAGATCTCGATAGTATATACATCCCAGCTGACTTCAGGATCTCCTCAGACCACATTTTCCTCTATTCCTCTTGCTAACACTGCCTTTCTTACTATTTCCCACACTCTGATCTTTCCTTGGGAGTGTTGTGACCCTGCGTGTGGCCCTTCTGTCCCCAGCTGTGCCTTTGCCCAGACCCTTTGCCTCAGGAAGGCGTTTCCAGACAGGTGCTCCTGGCAAAGCTGGGTACTGGCTCCTGGTGGTCTTCAGGGCACAGCCAAGGACAGGCCTCAGTGAGAAAAATCTGCCCCATGCCTGCTGGCATCTCCACCTGCTTCCCACATCAGCATGCAGGCAATCCCATGCTGTGAGTACGACTCAATTCCTTCTTCAAAACCTGATTCCCTGGAAGAGTCCCATAGAAACTGTTGGGCCAGTTTAGGAGAATAAGCTCTCTCCATGTTAGCAATAGCTTTTAACACTGAGCTGTGTGAGGGCAAATCTGATGTGTGTAACCCCAACTCTTCCTGCCTGAATTTCCATGGATACTATTCTGGCATTCAACAGAGCAGAACATCCAAGTGAATTAGACTAAAACTCACCATTCTTTAACATTAATTTGCACATATTTTCTTGCTGCCTTCTCCCTCTTTGAAAAAAGACAAACAAAAAAAAACCAAACCCAAACACAAAGACAGCTATTTCCCTGCCTCAGCATTCACACAAAGTCACTGAGCTGATTTCTTTACATGCACAGGTAGCAACAGAAGTGGCAGGTGATCCTCACATTCTCCTGCTTGCAAGATGCCTATCGTATTGCACCCTCATAGCCCAGGAGCTTTTCCGCTGAGCTGGACACCCAGCACTGTCACTCCTAAAATATTTGTGAGTGCTGCAGGATTTTCTAGGGAAAGATTTCTTGAGGCAAGATTTAGTCAAATTTAATCCAAGTCACTCGGTGCAGCTCCATTTGTTAAGAACAGCTCCTGTGCTTGAGAAGAGCCCGTCGCTGTGTTTTGCTTCACAATGCTACAGAGCACAATAACAACAACATTAAACTCAATACCCTGAAGGGGCAGTTGTAGTCAAGGGTCACATTTTCCTTCATTCCAATTAACCTACTTGTCATATTGGATGGTAGATGCACTCTGCAAACTGCCCTCAAGTGTTTCTCATGCTCTTTTAGTAATAGAAAGTGGGGAGAAATAAAATAGTTAATGCTTTGCTGTTTGACTTGTCCTTGGTATTTTATCTTATTGGGAAACCCAAAGAAATGAATACTGTTGTAAAGATTTTAAATGTCTGAAAACACAAACAGGCTTCTGACTTGTGCAATATGCCTGGAACACCAGTGCTGGCAGCACCAGTCCCAGAGAGAGGAGGGACCAGACCCTTTGGTTTTGCTCAGCCCATCTGCTCTCATGCCAAATAAGAGTTGTGGTGGATGCCAGGTACCCACCAAAGCCATTAAATATCTTTCTCTGCTCAGCTGGACATGGGAGAGAAAATATAATAAAAGGCTTGTGATCAATAAGGACAGAGAGGGACTGCTCACTAATTACTTTCACAGGCAAAACAGACTCAACTTGGGGAAAAATTAACTTAATTTATTACCAATTAAATAAGAGTAGGATAATGAGAAATAAAACCAAATTTTAAAAACAGCTTCCCCCCCGCCCCTCTCTTCTTCCTGGACTTAATCCAGAATTCTCTGCCTCCTTCCCATCAGTGGTGCAGTGCAACGGGGAGAAGAGGTCACAGTTGTTTCTGATATTCCTTTTTCCTCAGGGGGAGGACTTCTCACACTTTTCCCCTTCTCCAGCATGAGGTCACTCCCACAGGAGACAGTCCTCCATGAATTTTTCCTACCTCAGTCCTTCCCACAGGCTGCAGTTCTTTACAAACTGCTCCAGTGAGGCTCCTTTCCACAGGGTACAGTCCTTCAGGAACAGACTGCTCCAGCAGGGTCACAAGCCACAGAATCATTAAGGTTGCAAGAGATTATCTTGTTCAACTGTCAACTCAGCATCACTAGAACCACCCTTAAACCATATCCCCAAGTACCACATCCAGACACCTCTTGAACACTTCCAGAAGTGGTGGTTCCACCACTTCTCTGAGCAATTTCTTCTGATGCCTAATCACTCTTTGAATGGAAATCTTTTTCTAGTTTCTAATCTGAAACTGCTTTGCCTTAGCTTAAGGCCATTTCCTCGTGTCCTTCCACCTGATTTGTGGCAGAAGAGACTGACTGCCACCTCACTACAAGCTCAGGTAGTTTTAGAGAGCAATGAAGTCCCCTTTGAGCCTTCTCTCCTCCAGAATAAACAACTCCAGTTCCCTCAGCCGCTCCCTATAAGACATTTTCTAGACCCTTCACTGCCTCTGTTGCCCTTCTCTGGACGTGCTCCAGTATCTCAATGTTTGTCTTGAAGTTAGGTGCCCAGAACTGGACACAGAAGGTGTCACTAGTGCTCAGCACAGAGGGACAATCCCTGCCCTGCTCCTGCTGGCCACACCATTGCTGATCCAGGCCAGGATGCCAGTGGCCTTCTTGGCCACCTGGGCACTGCTGGCTCATGTTCAGCCACTGTCAAACAGCACCCTGGACTGGGGCCTGGTGTTCCTTCAGGGTTCTCCAGGGTTGTTTCCAGGTGGGTAGGAAAGGCAATGTACAAATTGGTATGAAGCACATCTGAAAGTATGAAGAACACTGTTCTAGAGAGTGTATTTGCAGCTACCCTCTTTCTTCCAAGTTTGTATCTGATCTCCAAATCCTGCCCTTGTGTTGGAAAAAATGTCCTCTACATTCTGGACTTGGTTTTGCATGGTAACCAGTAATGACCTATACCCATTTTCAACTAATTCATCCCATAAATACAAGAAGGAAGTGTTTTGTGCCTGTTTCTCCCTACTAAATTGGATGTATTGCTTTTGGGGAAGAGTTCCATCCACTTGTCAGAGGCACCTCATTCACCACTTTATTTCTCATGCGTAATGAAGCACACCTGAACTATGCAAGGACCCTATCAAGGCAAAAGAGAACAGTAGATGTTTGTGGAGACCAGAAATCTCCCCTTTCTTGTCACCCCAATGGTTTGTAAGCTGTATACTCACCAAATCCCTGCCTTCACCACTGCAGAGCTGTGCTCCAGCCTGCACCAGGAGTGCAGCCACAACCCATCCCTGAGGAGCCCACCTTGGTTCTCACTCATACCTCAGAGCACCCAATGCTGTCATTGATGCTTTTGATATCCTGAATTGCTTTTGACAGCATGCTGTGGGTTCACTGGACATCTCTATGAAGTTTAGTGATTTAGGCAATTAAACTATTGAATAAATTTCAGTTCTGCAGTTTTCAGTTATGTTTGTGTCTCATCTTCATCTGGTTAGAACAAGTATTGCAGCAGGACCAGTGAGCTTATGTGACTTCCCCATATGCCTTGCTGTGTTGATTTCTCTCCTGCTTGTTTTTATTTGGAATTTGGCACTTTTAGCATTTCCATGCCACAGCTTTATTGTTAACTTTTCCTGCTTGAGTTAATTGAAAGCTATAAAGCACCTGAAATGCCTCAGAGGCTTCCACTGTCAATAGTGAGATGAGCTTTTCTCACATCTTCAATTTCCTAGGAACATTTTGCTTGCAGATACAGGATAAAATGCAGCTGGAACTTTGCTTGGTTTTTTCCCCTCTGTTTCCAGATGATTTTGAGCTCAGGTGAAGATTTTAACCACTCCAGTAATCCACAAAATGCAAAAATATCTCAACAAAATATTCGATGCTGTGACACACTGGGATGTCTCTCTGAAACCAGTCTCTGTGCTGCAGCAAGGATATTTCACTGACATTTCCAGACAGAAGGGACACAGCTTTTCCCAGCTGTGAAACATGCTCTTCTCCTTGCTGGCTCTGCCAGAAGTGGGAGCTCTGCAAGCCTGGACGACAGCAGCCTGCCATACTTTTTTTTTGCTTTTGCCCAAGCTGCAGTTTGACTCTCCTCCTTGCTCCCTGCCAGCATTTCTCTTTCACTGCATCCCTTGTTCTCCTGTGCTCTGTGTATTCCTGATCTTAAATCTTAATGTCCAGCAAACTGTGTTTTGTCTTGACTGTAGCCCAAGCCTGAAATATCCTTTTACTGAATAAATTAGCAACTAATTAAAGAACGGATATGGGGATCATCCCATCTTCAACCTAAAGATGATGAGACCAACCAAGAAGTGCAGATCACTAGGCAACCATGAGGGACATGGATGGGTGGGGGGACACCCTTCTGCATGCACCTCCTTCCTGGGTGGCTTGCAGATGACTTGGTGTCCCCCTGGGGCAGCAGCAGCAGTCTGCTCCCCACAGCAGACATGTCCCTTGTCTCTCCTGTCCCTTGGCTGGGTGTGAGCAGAATGACTGCCCTGCACATCTCCTGGTGTGAGACAGGGGCTGCCCCACAGAGCCATCCTCTAATGAAAAGCCAGCTGGCTGAAAAGCCTGCACACCTTTTCCTTGGAACAAAAAAGGTGTTTAGTAGTCCTGCAAGGTCGCCAGGGAAAGCAAGGAGCTCTGCTTTGTCATAGAACCATAGAATCACAGAATGGTTTGGGTTGGAAGGTACTTTAAAGACAACCAAGTTGCAGCCTCCCTCCTATGGGCAGGGACACCTTCTACTAGACCAAGTTGTTCAAAACCCCATCCACCCTGGACTTGTCATGAATTTGTTTTTCTCCTGGGTCTTCACCTGGAGCTCTGGGGCTCAGCTTGCATTGAACATGAGAGCTGTGCAAAAGCACTCTGATGTAATAAAGCACATGCTGGATTTTCAGAATACTGCACTGAACTCTGGTCTAATAATCATCCAGCCTGACAGGGTTCCTTAGATGGGGAACTTCCAAAAGAGGCTCAGAGCGAGGGTTTGAGCTGAAAGCACTTTAGCCTCAAAGAGATGGAATTTCAAAAGCCTGAATTACTGTGTGATAATACCAAACATCTTCCTCTTAAGCAGAAATTTGGGAGCAATCAAGATGGATCTGCCATGCCAGTTGTTTCCACAGAGCACAGTGGTGTTGCTGTCTCCTTGTAAGCAAGGGGAAAGGCAGAGGAAAGGCTCCTGTGAAGTGGGGATCCCACCAGTTCAGAGTCAGCCTCTGTTCAGCCCCAGCCCACTGCCACAGGGAAAATCTTCTCGGCTGGTGGCCCAGCCATGGATGAGTGGTCTTATCTGGCTCATGTCTTGAATCCATACAGTTTATCTTGACCCTTGATATTCAGCTCTGCTTCCTAAAGAAGCATTAAGTTGCCTGAGTTTGCACGAGCACAGGATCCTATGAGCTCTCAACAGAATCCCAACATCTCGTTCATTACAGGGACATAATCGAGGAGGCAAAGTGGGGCACCCATACTGATCATTCAATTTTATTTTCACTTCCCTAATTTTTTCTCCCTGGCAAAACTGTCTTAAGCATCTAGTTATTCTCTGACAGTGAGAGTGATAATAGGAGGAATTTTTTTTTTAAGTATGGTGTTATTCAAGATCATAAGACTTCACATCATAAAATATCATTAAAGTGTTAATTCAAGGCTGGGGAAGATGAGGCCTTTACAAGACTAATGCAATTAATTCTGCTCATTAACTACAGACTCAAAATACATACAGAGAGACTGATCTCACTCCTGCTGTGGAGAGTTAGGTCTAAAAAAATATTCTTTTCCAGTGGATTTCCCAGTGATAAGGTGGCATGGAAAGTTCCCTCTCTGTATTACATACCAGCGAACATAAAGTCATTGCTGGAGGAATGCTACATGCTCTAAATCTTTTGGTGTGCAATAACTTCTTGTCAAGGTAAGAAGCTTAAAGAAATTGAGGTCCAATACTAAATAATTTCAGTAATTGAAATGTGTTGGATTGAAAGTAGGTTTCATTGCCTTTTTTAAAAAAATATAATCCTTCTCACTCTGCAATCTGTCTGAGCACTTGAAGTTTGGAAGGCCTCAGTTCTTCACAGTTTACCAGAGCTAATACCAACCTCAGTCCTTCTTACTTTCTTTTCATACAGGAATTCTCACAGTGGGATATTTTCAATATAACAGAACTTTTATGTAAAAAAGCAATTTATTTTTCCAGCAGCTCTCAGTATTCCCTTTGCTATAGCTGAAGGTGTAACAATATCACCCTCATAATCAGCCTCTTCTTTCTATTTGGTGCTACAAGAAAGTCTATGCTTCTTTGCTTGCAATCATTAAATGTGTGTATTTGTGTGCATATGAGAGAAAGAAGAGGAGACGGAATAAATAAACATCTGTCCTACCAATATGCAACCTTATTTGCTGGGCCCTGGGGAGCTTTCCTTCTCTCCTTTCCCTTTTGCACACAGTCACACTGCTTTCCTTATCTCTCCTGTGATTACTTGTGTTCCCACAACTCCTTGGGAGACAGCTCCCTGGGACAGGGACATTGTCCTATAAACCAAAAAACATAACATCACCACCGTAAACTAGCCATTCTGCAGAGAGTCAAAGCAATGAAGCCTGGTCTCCTAGGGACATGAGGTGGAGGATGGAAAGGGAAGGGAGGGAAGAGCAAATAAAGAAGCTCTCAGTTCTGCCCTGCAATGGGGGGAGAAGAGATGGGTGGACTTAGAAAAACAAACTCACCGAAGGATTTCAGAGCTAACTCAAACTACTTGCTCAAGCTAATGATCACCACAAATTTGAATCAGTGCAGGATATTTGGGGCTTTGCCTTGCTTGCACCAAAAGTGCTGCCCTCATGCTATTTTTTTCATTGTGTGAATGTGTCTCTTCAATGCTTGTTTCATACATTTTTGTTTCCATCTTATGGTCTTAGTGTCTATTAGAAATACAGCCTGGAGGCAAACTTTCTCACAGTAGTGCCTGACTTTGTTGTGTGCTGCAGTACACGTAGTTGGCTCTGACAGCATTAGTTTTGCACTGGTACACTGTCAAACCGGCTGCAAGAAGTATTGTGAAAAAACAAACCATCTGCTAAGTGAAAATAACATCCTGATTTGGGTTTTATGCTACTATTTAACTCCATTTAAATATCCTATTTCTCCACATCTGATTTGGAAACCAAAATCTTACTGCAGCACTTGTATTTGACCTGACTGCCAATCTGAGTCCCACTGATAACTGCTTAATGTGCTCCCTGTCTATCAGCCCTTCTCTGAACTACTCAGAACTCAAGAAAAGTCATGAGCTGACTGGTTTCTTGGGTCATTCTTTAGTCAAAACTCCCTGAGAAAATACATTTTGATTGGATTGGATAATCTTTGGGGTCTTTTCCAACTGAAATAATTTTATTATTTCAGTTGGATACAAACTGGATACAAACTCAGACGAATGTGGAAGTTTCTCAAGACCCAAGGGCTCTTTTAGGAAACCTAGACTGAATATTCCTATTTAGTAATGACACTAAGAATCAAGGAATTTTGCAGTGAAAGGTACACACTGCTTATACTGTATGAATAACTCAAACAGCTTCATCAGCTTCAAATTTGTGTCTGATTCAGCCTTTACCCAAAGTATTGGTGCCTAAATGGATCAAGCATCTCAGCCTGGGGGACTGGGAGTGTATCTCTGAAGGCAGATAGGATACTATGACACAGGAAAAACCAAGTGATCTGCAGAGTTATTAAAAAATATTACTATCAATATTTTTAGCATTAATTATTTTATTATTATTATTATTGTTTGGTATGTGCAAAAGATAAATGCAGAAGTAAGCCCTGCTAGGGAAAGTGGTGTAACAAGTGATTCCATGCTTGCACCCCATGGCTCTCAGGTGTTTGGGGCTGGTTTACAGGTCCTCCAAAGGTAAGAATTGCTCACATGACACCACCACCTCCAAAGAAGGAGGGCCAAGGATTCTTGTTATTTTCAGTTGCTCTTTTCCATTTAACAAGCAGCGAAGAGTCATGATCACCATCCCAGAGTGGCTGACAAGCAACAGGCAGCTGTAAATATAAGCAAGCCTTTACTTCTTGGCTATTGGGTCAGGGTCAGTGTGGGCAAAGTAATATCCTTGCTATCTTTTCTCTCTTCTCCCTGGAAGGTGCATATTTATGCAATGGGTGTAGTGGAGAATACTTTAAATTTCTCATGTATTCTTTTCTCTGGTTGCTGTAATGCTGCTCATTATTTCTTCTCACTTCACTGGAATTCTCCAGCTGGCAGAAATGTAATGAGAAATGTACTCTTGTGAGGGCATTAGATAAGGAAAAAAACTGTTTTCAGAAGGATGTCATAGATGAGATCCTGAAACCATGTTTGCATAGCTTTTAATGTTTTTGCCATATTGTTTATCCTTAGTGAAGTGTAAAACTGAAGCACATCAGTGTTGCCTAGGAATCAGTATGAGGCAGCTAAGACGATTTGTTAGTATGCACTTTTTCTCTTACAGCACTTGTATGTATTTGTGTATGGAAAAGTACAGTGAATTTTAAAAAGCTGGACCATTATTTAACTGTACTGACACCATGTTTTTCTCTGGAGAGGAGGAAGTATGTTTCAAACTTATATAAAGATTGTCACTCATGTCCCTTTTACTATAACTCATTGTTCATGCTGCTGCACTGACAAAATCATTATATTTTTAAAATTAATGTAAAAATTTAAGAAAAATTATGTATGTACCTCTATTTCTCTCTCTCTCTTCTCTTTACCTTAGCAAAATACTATTTGCCATGTCTCATATCCAAACTATTTTTAGAAACATAAGCAAGACCATTAACTTAAAACTGCTGTTACAATTTGTGGTTGGTTCATTTTCTTGGCTAAACTCAGGTATGAAATTGGTGTTACAGCTAGAATTACAACTGAACATAGAAATGCATAGCTAAGCCCTATTAAGTTCCCATAAGAATAAAATAAACCTGAAATAAATAGATATTGTAATATTGCTTGAATTTTATGTTGATTTTATTGAAGTGAGAGTGCCTGTCCCAGTTTAATTTCATCTGGAAGCTGAGAGTTGCTCTGCCATGAAAACCAGTGTTTTAAGGGAGGACAATTTGGATAGTCCCTCCTGAAGTGCACTCCTGATCTGAACTGAAATACCAATGTAGCTCATCCAGAGTTTCTGCCAAAAAATGACTCACAACATCTGCTCTGAGCTGCTCTCTGGAAGCACACTGGCTAAAGAGGAACACAGGAGAAACTATGCCTAAATGTCACTGGCCCGAGCTGCCATGAGCTGCCCTTCCTCTTTTCCTTTCCTTCCCTGCCCTGGCATCCCCCACATCCCTTAGATCACTCTTCCATTCCAGCTTTTTGTAAATGAAGCAACAGTTTTAGTTATTGTTTTGAAAGGCTTCTCTTGTCATCCACAGCCTATATTTTGTGGTACGTGTATTTGGTATCCAGCTTTTCCAAGTTTCAGTGACATGTTGTAATTAGGTTGTACGGTAAAAGTTTGGGAATTAAGTTACACAAAACTCACTTTAAGCTCTTGATTTTTCTGGCAAAGTTACAATGAGAAATCAAAGTTTCCATTTCCCAATTTAGAAAAAAGGATGATCAAGTAAGAGCTCAGAAAAAGAGTGTCTGAATTACTTCTTTTTTTTCCTACGGAAAATTGGAGAAGGAGTTGGGTATTTGAGACACAAATACCAATTCATTGTGTACTGTCCTCATTTTCCCCATGTAAGGCGCAGTTGGGAAGAAAAGCTCTAGTGGGCTCACATGCTAATTTTTCTCATTGCCTCTTTAACTTGCACAGATTTTTCAAATATTGACTAGGCTTTGAACTTGACCTACTTAAGGCACTGGATATGGTTTTCACTTAAACAAACGCCCCTTCAGATCATGTCAGTATTATAAAGGGGCCTTGCAGCTACTGGGAACATCGAGAATATCAGCATCTTAATACTCCTTTACACTACTGGACATACTGTGAGGGAAGTCAGCTGTCCTTCTCTGCTTCTCATGGTTTTCGTGGCTTTCAGTGTTGTTCCTCAGGACCAGTTTATGCTAATTGGTATGAAATTGAATTTATTCTCAAGCCTGGACCTGCTGATCACCTCTAAGTTGAATCCCTCAGATCAACCTTCATCTTGAGCTGTGCCTGAAGCAGGAAACTCTTTCTTGAGGCAGGGTCAGAGGCTGAGGAATCTCTCTGTCCTCTCCTTGCCTGCAGCAGCAAACTCACAACTCATCTTCCTTCTGCACGTCATCTCTCCTCTCTGCTGCCTGGCATTTGGCCTGCTTTATTTACTCTGCATTGTTCAGGGAGGGATTTTGTGCTTTTCATGCGATCTTCCCAGGTTTCTGATTATGCTCCATGGGCAAAGAAGCAAAATACAATTCAAAGTCAGCCTGGTGAGAAAACTCAAAAGGCATCTGCTGACAGAAAGAAAGAAAAATGATACAGTGTTGTGGCTTGCATGGATTTTTGAAATGGAGACTTGCATACATTTCTGATATATAAAATCCTTTTCCTTCTACACAGTTTCACAATGAATGTTCTTACTGTCACAAATATTCTCAGCTTACCTGAGAAGAACAAAATACATGACCTTTGCAATTTAACATTTTCAGTCATCCAAGAAGAAAAAAGCATATCTTTTCTTCTCTGCAAAACCAAAGTACTTCAGTCCAAAAAGCAAGGAGAATTAAAACAGTAAAAATAATAAAAGTAATATTCTACTTTCTTTGTCTAACCAAGATTTCTGCAATGAAAATAAACATCATCTAGGAAGCTGGAGTAGAGACAGGGCAGGGTGGGTGAGAAGAGACAGAGCATTACTCCCTGAGAGAGGAGGGGTGGTTTCTGGGCTGGGAATTTGCAAAGGGAAGGAAACTCAGAGTGCCAAGGAGGGCTGGAGAAGCAGGACCTGTGCATCAGCCCCACCGCAGAGGAAGGAGGGAGGTGGCTGTTGTACAGCTCTGGCTCTCAGCTCGAGGGTGCTGAAGGGCAAAGGAGGAGAAGCTGATAAATTCTGTCCATCTGCAGAAGAGCTGATGGACAAATCTATCTGGGGACTGGCCCATGCTAATGAGTGACTGACCAGCAAAATGCAGAGGAGCTCAGCAAGTGAGGGTGGAGCTCGGTATCCCAATCTTCTGTGGCTCCCCAAAGCTTCTCCCACCTGCTCAGTGCAGCCCCTGCTCCCTGCAGGTCTGTCTCCCCCCAAAGTGCTGCAGGGTCCCACGGGCGGTGCCAGCGGGTGTCCCAGTGCCACAGGGAGGGATGCGCCACTGCTGGGCTGTCACAGCATGGCCACCACAGCTGCCCGGTGCCCAGAGCCTGCAACCAGCAGTCGAGTGCGGTTCAATTCTTAAACTCATGAGTACTTTAAGCACATTCTTTTATTCAGCCTGATGAAAAAATTCTGTTTGATGTTTTCGCAAACAGCATCTTACGGCGTTACTTCGACTTCTTCTGTGGCGCTGCCCTTTCCGAAGTCATTATTACTCATTAGGTACATTGTGCGGAAAGCAAAGTAGGTCACGGATGAAAAGCCCCATCTTAGCGAGAGGCACCAGTATAGCACAAAGCTATTTTCAACTTTCATGAGATAAAAAATGTTTTCTGTAGGATGAAAGCTGTCACTGCCAGCTTACAATTGAATGCCAAGTATGTAAAAACTTCCATTTTGGATTCCCAGGCTTTCATATGTTAAATGCATTGTTTTAGAAATTCATTTCAAAGATAATTCCCGCTGTATAATGCACACTGACTTACACATACCAGTAGGGTATGTGCTGAGGACAGGTCCTCAGCTGGTGTAAATCCTTGTCAGCTCCAGCAAGATGGGGCCATCCCAATGAGGATCTGTCCTCAGGAGTCCTCAGAGGGGGAGCAGTAGAGGAGGTGATCTGGGTGGGTGCTTGGGGGTAGGATGGCAGCCTGGATCTTGGGCACTGGAAAAATCCCTCCTAGCCCTGCCTGTCTGTGCATGGCACTGAAAGAGAGACATGGCAGCTGCAGTCTGGGATGGCCTCTAAAGCCATGATGACAGCTTCAGCTGCAGCACCCAAGTGCGCATCATTCTCCCACCGTTATTGCTTTGCACTCTGACACATTAGAACAAAGACTTAATTTTTGTTTGATTGCTCCTCCAACTTTTATTTTTCATAATTACTTTATACTTACTTTATACTTTTATGTAACTACTTTCATAGTTACTTGGAGATGTCAAATAAAGGTGTCAAATACAAATTCAGACTTTCCAGAATGATCCTTAATCTCTAAATTGTTGGATGTCTCTCTTCTGGCTCTCAATTTAACAAAACACTCAGCAAATTCTTTGCTTTAACCAATTTCTAGTAGGACTTAAACTCTGGGTTTAAGTAGGAATTAGACTGTACTCATAGTATGTCCCTTCATCAACAGAATATGTCTGAAGTACTGCTAGAGAGGTAATTAATATAATTATACTTTCAAGTTCTTACTGCATAAAATAAGTAGACATATATGGCAACAGAAATGCTGCTAAATATGTTTTGTTGGTGTAATCAACTTGCTCAACTGATTTGAATCTATTGATATTTTACTTAAAAATCTGTACAGTTGAAATGAAATCTTATTTTTCCCTTTAAAACAATAATTGCTTAAAACTAAAATGTAAAATATGAAAACATAAGGGAAAATCTATATTTATTATCATATGTTTGAATAACATAAGTTACAATAAAAGTAAACTGTATGGTTGCATGTGGTTTTAAAAAAGACACTCTTCACCTAGGGAAACTTGGAAATAGGGTTTACTACAGTCACAAATAATTTTTTTAATCAGAGATTACTTCTACTGTAAGTACAAATGGAACATTTTCTGCTTTACATTTTTTTCAAGTAGCTCTGGTCAAGGACAAGTCCTCTGGTGAAGTCCTCTGGGTCATTTAAATTGAAAGCCAAGTACTCACTTAAAAAACCAAAAATACTACTAGTGAGTAAAACCTAATGTGAAAGGATAAAAATTACTAGTTGAAATATAATTAAAAGGCAGGTGGCCATAAATAATCAATTTAATTAGACAAACAGGAATGTTGCCTCCTCTGTTTATTAAAGGTGTTTAGTTGCTTAAAATGCTATAGCACGTTTACTTTGGGGAACACAGTGCATCTAAGTTAGCTTTGCTGAGATGATTCAAACAATAACAAAGTGTTGATTTTACATCTTTTAATTAATTCCATTTTCATTTAAATTGTAAGAAGGAATA
Organism: Ammospiza caudacuta; assembly: GCF_027887145.1. NCBI lineage: Eukaryota > Metazoa > Chordata > Aves > Passeriformes > Passerellidae > Ammospiza > Ammospiza caudacuta. The sequence goes on along the minus strand of NC_080594.1, from coordinate 90,692,398 downwards.
ATCATCTAATAAATAAGAGATGCTTTGTTTGGTGTTTCAAAATTAAGTAACTCACAAATTAAAGATCTGAATAAATGTTTGCAAACCATAACTGCACAGATAATTTGATGTGGATTTGCTCACCTTCTAGTGTTAAAAAAAAAGCACATCAATTCTTGATTACAAACTTTTGTGTTGGGAAATATTCTGAAGGTATGAACTTAAAACAAGCAGCCAAAATTATTTACCATTTTCTGTTAATGATTGAAATCATAATTAGAAACAATTGTTAACTTTATTTGGATTCAAACCCGTATCTATGACATGTAGATACCCACTAGTTTATTGTACACCTCTTTTAAGACATACAAAAGTAATTACCTGCTATGAAATCCTGTGCTGAGGACCATGCATGGATTCAGGAGGCTTGACCTCCATTCCTCCTTCTGCTGTGGATGTGCTCTCAGTGCCAGGTGGATTATTTAATCCTTCAGAGGATCACAAGCACTCCTGGCCAGTACAAGACTTTCAGGTCTGTGATCTCAGTAGGGACCCAGAACCACCCTGACACTGAGTAGAGATGTTCTGCACTGCTTTAATGTGTACAGTGACCTGCTGCTGCTGCATGCACCATTTGGTTTATTATCTCATTGCCATTTCTAGAAAGTTTAAGCTAAACCAGTCAGGATGTGTCTGTCTTGGTGTGAGTTTTTTTATTATGCCATACCTGCATTTAGGTTTTCAAGATGCCCAGAAAAAATACAATGCCATACAAAAGGAGAGTTGAACAAGTGCAAGGAAATTATTGTATGAAAGATAAATAAGAAATCTTAACTTGAAATTTCTGTGCTTGCCTATATGTATTTTTGATACCTCCAACCCCCAAAGGATTTTTGTTCATCAGATATTTCTGAAAACTAATGTATCATGAAGGATTTCCAAGTTGCAGCAGATTTCTTAACCACTGACTGTCAATTTCCTGAAATGGGCTTTTAAAGGTGGGGTGAAATACAAAATTGATGCCAGGAAAAAAGTAAGAGAGATGGAAAAACTTGGTGCCAAAGTAAAATAGCTCAAAGCAAGAAATTCTGATTAAGTTAACAATGTGAAAAAAACCAAAACAAAAAACAAATCAAAAATACCCAAGTGCTTGATTCCTTGAGCAGAAAAGTGAGTAAAACACCCAGATTTGTTTGAGGAAAAAGCCCTTGGGTCTATGCAAAGAAAGGTAAACTAAGTAAAATAAACAGATTCATAAAGCTTGAAGGCAAAGGCTGCCATTGGTGGGTCTCCTTTGGAGTGGCTAGGGGAGGCAAAAGGGATTGGACAAGCAGCAGATAGGGGTGCAGGGATGCAGAAGGTTTGCCAGCAGGAGCTCAGCATGGCATCCTCCCCACATGCCCAAGGGAACAGGACTTGTTTTCCCTCCCCATCATGTTCCTCACCATGTATAAGGGGAAAACCACAAAGCAGCTAACAGTGCAAGACCATAGGTGGAGATTACCAACATTGCATCTATCATGTCCTCTTGGAAAATGAAATGTCAGAAATATTCCAGACTTTTAGGAGGACATAGAAAAATGAAAAACATTTTAAGCAGTTATTGACTTGGTCGGTAATAGAATACGACCATAAGAGTTTCTAAAAATTATTTGCAGTAGACTCAGGCACACAGAAATTGTAATATATGTCACTCTTTGAGTGTGAAAATTCCACATCTATGTAATCTGATTTGTGATGTCCACACAATATGAGAGGATGAAGGTATTTCAGTCTCTGAGATGTCCTCAGATCTGCATTTTGGCTTGCAGTGCTTGAACTCCAGTGCCTGTTTAAAGAAAACGATACGCACGGAGTGTATCGAATGGACGACTGTGCCAAACCTCTTCCTTTTCAGCAGGTCAGGGTTTATTTCCTGTCAGGTCTGCATTAATGACCCACTGACCTACTTTTCTGATCCACCTGGCAGAACTCTGCATCCTTGAAATCTGAGACTTTGTCTGCTTCAAAGATTTGTTTTGGTTAGGTTTGGTGACAGAAACCATTAGGAGAGTGACACTGCAGATAAAAATGAAATGTGCTCTGCTCTTTGCTATCGCAAGTGTATTTTTATTTAATTGTGTAAGTGTTATCCATCATGATAGAATTGTTTGCTCCTTTTTTTTTAAATGGTCTGTTTTATAAGATTTTCTTCTCCCTCCCTCATATTACAAAGAAAAATGAGCTGTGTACATTCATCCAGTGATTTCTAACCAGTGCTGCTTCTTCGCCTGCTCTAGAGTAAGAGTAAGTGAAAAGGCAGGCATAATGGACTAGTGAGGAAAAGGCATCTTCTGCCTGTCTTAAATCATCTACTTTACAGAGAATCTTAAATTGCTAGAAATAAAAAAACCTCCTTGGCAGTGTAACAACTGCATATAAAACAAATCATATTTTTCGGTGAATTGTAAATGTCACCATCTCAGATAACATTTATGCTTTCATAGATATAGGAACTTAATTTTCCCCATTTATATTATTAACTTACTTTGGTGAATCAGATCACCTACATTAAAACAGAAGCAGCCGGTGACTCAGAACAATGATACGTTTAAAGATCAAGCACAGCATTTACAAGTATGAAGCAGCACGCAGATGGAACTGCTTCTTTGAACCAGCAGATAAAGATTGATCTGTTAAAATCTTGCTAAAAACGGGCACCAAATGCTTGTTGTCAGAAGTGACTGACAGTCTTTGTCCGAAGCTGAAATGAAGTTGGGTTTGCCTATTCATTCAGTGGGTGCACAGTGACAGCACAGGAGAGAGGGAGGGCTGAGGTGGGCTCTGATGTGACAAGCAGATTGCCATTGCTTTGCTGTCCTTTTATAAAATTCTCCAGGCTAGAAAATAAACCAAACAAACAAAAAAAAAAAAACCCAAACCAAACGCCTCTGTTATTGCAATACATTGTTTAACATTGCAACCTTTGTGGTTTACTCCCTCTCTCTCTGGCTTGGTACTTGTATCATCCCTCAACACCAAACCTGTCATGACCATATAGAAAAGCCAACCCTGTACAATATAAAAGCCAGAATCTTTATTCCAGCTTGTCAGAGGGAAGTTAAAGGAAATAGTAGGAAATACCAAGGCCTCACAAATAATTGCAGATTCAGTCCAGTGCCATGACCCCAACCCTCCCATCTCCTCCTCTCCATGCATGTGCCCTTCATTTGTTTGAGAGCTGGGAAACAGTGACCAGACTGTGCCCACAACACTTCGTAGGCAGAAGCAGCCTTGCTTTGCCTGTGCTCTAGAGCAGCCAGGTGTGTAGTGTTGTGAATGAGCACAGAAGGGGCCATACTCAGCCTGGTACCAAGTATGAACGCTTCAGCTTGCTGTGCCTCAGGGTGCACTGAACTAAGCACCAAACTCATGCAGCTCCAAGAATTATCAGAGCCCTCTCAGGACTTACTTGCTTTCTCCTACAGACATATCCCTAGGAGGGATATCCCTCATGGGGCAAAGACTTGTCCTACAATACTCAGTTAACTCATTTCCCATATGACAAACTCAAAAAATTAGTATTCAAAACACTGTAAAAATCAGATCTCTATCTCGGTCTATCTCAGCAAGTAAGGGGCTGATAGTTGCATGTAAGATGGGCACGACTTCATTATAATTTAATTTTTGCTTGACTCATCTCCACTTTAGAATAAAAAGATGCTTCTGGTGACACTGCCAATCTTTTTAATGCAGTTATATATTTACTTTAAAGGAAAAGAGCTCAGAGACTGACACAAATGCTTTGAAAATATGAGCTGCAAGTCTAACTCACACAAAAATATATGTGTGAATGATGATAGCAAATCCTGCATGCCAGCAGAAGTCTGGGTGATGGTAGTATTTCATAATTATACCCAAGTTAAAGGTTCTCAGCTAGTTTAGGGGTTGTGGCATCTAATCTGCAATTTAATGAATTAGGGGTTTTCACCAGGTGAAAAAAAATCTTGATATATTAATGAAAGCGACGTAAAGCATATGTCCTGTCACATTCCAAGTGAGAAAAAAGTGATTATATTTCTCACCATGTATATCCCAACCATTCCAGCTACATGCATATTCCATTTCATCCTAGCATCCCTCACTCATGAAAGCAAAATGAATCAGAGGGTAGACTGTACAGCTATTCGATTCAGTCCCTGCAGATTGCATTGATTTTTGAAACACAATAAACACTCTTTTCAGCAGTATGTTTTGCTCAAAAGATGTTTATATTGCACTTATTAGACTTCAGAGCTGTTGAGTTCAGAGCTATCTTTTAAGGCAAGTCTGTAGGGGTTTATTTTTTATGTTTCTGATTTTAAAGGTTGTCTTGACATGTGGCTGATTTAAGTCTCTTTTTAGGATGCTAATGTTGAATAAAACAATTTTACAGGTGTTCCCGGATTCAACCATGGCTTTTCCAGAAACCCCTAAGGCCCCAAAGTGCCCACTAGTGATATTAGAAACATGGAGACACAAATGATGGCCCTGTTTATTCATTTATTTCACTGTACAGTGTTAGAATCTGTGACCCAAGGAGCAGTCATCAAGGAAAGATATGGAATTTTTGAATGCTTGTGAGCTGACCCAGCTTGAATGAGTATTCAAGTGTCCTGGGGCTTAAAAAAAATGCAATCTAATAAAAATTTCAGGCGTCTGAGCTTCTTTTCACAATTTTTATTTGTTCCATCCATTTCAGTCTTCATTGCTTGCCTTCATGATCTTTGATGTCAGTAATGGCTTGTTTTCCAAACTAAGCCATTAGCTGAGCTAAATTCTCAAATAAACACCTACATACACACACATTCATAGATGTTCCTTCATGAAAAATAGAAAAGTAGCAAATTCAAAGTTTGCACTTTTGATTTAATGTTCTTTGAGTCACAGAAGATGATATTTGTAAATAAATAAATATTTCCTTTCCAAATGGGAGCTCCATGCTGCACTCTAACTCAGTGCCCTCCTTTCACAGCCCTTGAGTGGAAATGGGAGCACTCATAGAATCATAGAACATCCTGAGCTGGAAGGAACCCACAAGGATCATCAACTCCAACTCAGGCCCTGCACAGAACCATCCCTACAAGTCACACCATGTGCCTGAGAGTATTGTCCAAATGCTTTTTGAACTCTGTCAGGCTGGTGCTGTGACCACTTCCCGGGGGAGCCTGTTCCTGTGCCCAATCACTCTCTGGGTGAGAAACCTTTTTCTAATATCCAACCTGAACCTCCTCTGGCACAACTTCAGGTGTTCCCTTGGGTCCTGTCAGGGGGCACCACAGAGAAGAGATCAGTGTCCGTACTTCCTCTTCTCCCTTTCACCACCTAGGACTGTAATGAAGTCTCCCCTCAGTGTCCTCTTCTCCAGGCTGAGCAAACAAAGTGACCTCAGTCACTCCTCATGTGGCTTCCCCTCAAGGCCCTTCACCATCTCCTCAGCCCTCCTCCGACACTCTCTAATGGCCTTATATCTCTCTTACACTGTGGCACCCAAAACTGCCCCCAGCATTCGAGGTGAGGCCTCCCCAGCTCAGAGCAGAGCAGGACAATCCCCTCCCTTGCCCAGCTGGCATGCTGTGCCTGATGCCCCTCAGGACAGGGCTGGCCCTCCTGACTGCCAGGGCACCGCTGGCTCATGTTCAACTTGCCACTGACCAGTGTCCCAGGGGCCTTTCCATGGGGCTGCTCTCCAGCCTCTTGTCCCTCAGTCTGGCTGCCCCACCTGGGAGCCGGATCCAGCACTTGTCATTGCTAAATTTCATGTTGTTGGTGATTGTCCGGCCCTCTAATTTATCAAGGTCCCTCTGCAGAGTCTCTCTGCCCTGGAGGGAGTCAACAACTCCTCCCAGAATAGTATCATAGGCATAATTACTCAGTAACCCTTTGAGTTCTGCATCCAAGTAATTTATGAAGATGTTGAAGAGAGCTGGACCTAAGATGGAACCCCACTTGGCTGGTCAGCATCCTGATGTAGCTACATTTACTCCAGCCCTTTGCAGCTGATCCATCAGCTGGCGTGTCACAGCCTGTCTTGGCATTTTGCAAAAGCAAGCCCCTGGGCCTCTCTTCTCCATGCCTTTTCTTTCACATCTTCAGCCAAAGAGCTATCTATAATTTTTGTCATTTTCATTTCCAGTATGTCACCATGGATTATGAAGTGTAAGCCACCGTCCACCCATTTAATGGAGCACATCACTGTGGATAATCTCCCTGGAATGTAAATCAGTTTACTGTTACCTGGTTACTGCTGGTACATGCACAAAATGGAGAGGAAATGGCTCTAGCAGGCTGTAGCTTTAATATATGGTGTTGAGTGTCTATCAGACTCCCCTTATTTTAATAGCTGTGCTCAGAACAACACAGAGGTGTGATGCATTCATGTGCATGCACAGGAATATGTCTGTCTGTATTTAGAACATCATGATGACAAGAATCATTCACACAAGCCAGGTTTAAATGGAGGTTGCCTATCACATCTTTTTTTCTCCCAGAGAAGCAGCTCGTGGTCTTTCCAGGAGGCAGCTGAGCAGAGTGCCTGAAGGGCAGGAGAGGGCATCATGCCAGCTGGGAGGAAGGTGAACCTGGGTCACACACCTCCATTCCTAGCATGGTGTCCATCTCCACCAGTCTGAAGGAGCTCATGGCAAACAACTCAGTAAGCACAGCATAAACCCTCTCATCCCTGCATTTCACGTCCAACTTGGAGAAAAACATTGCAGAAAGGAGCAAGATCCAAATCAAGCCTCAGTAGCAGCTCTGGGAACAGAAGGTGTGGGGCTGAGGAGAGCATTTGGTGCCGCTCACTTGTCTGACAATGCTGATGCCACTGGAGCTTTAAGTCAATTGTCACTGAAGGATCCAACATCCTTTAAATCAGTTTTTCTCTTACAGGCAGACTTTCTTTAATACAGTTTGAGCAAGGCTCTGCTCTTGAACTGGAGGCATTAGAATAATGATGGAGGCTTGCCTTGCTTTTGTCCCCACAAAGTGCTGAACACAGGGATAAGGGTATTCAGTTTCCCCAGTAAAGGCTTGTGAAAAAGCACACTTGCACATGCGTACATGAATACTGCACACACTTGGTCACAGAGGTAATGGCACAAAAAGATACTGAACCTCTTAATGGACATGTCAGAAACTAAATCCTTTGTATTCAGAAAAGCTGTGGTGTTTTAGGGGCAGTGTTCAATACACTCTCCACAGTTATCCATGTAGAGAAGTGTTTGCTGCCAGAAACAAGGGCATTTCCAAGCAACTATGTTTTGTTTTATGTTTTAGCACAGAACCCAATGGGCCTTACAGGAATGACCAGCACTGACAGATGTGACCAAATTGTGTCTGAGAGCACAGTGTCAACCATGTGGCTGACCCTTAAGGACATTAAGAAAAGCCCCTGTAGACATTAACCAAAACTCTTTCTGACTCTTGCAGGATGCTTCTTCTTCAGCAGGTTGTATATTCAGCATGCCAAAGTTTTGTATGATTGTCATTTCCTATTGTGTTGCATTCCTAGACGTGGTCCTCAGAGCCTGCCAGGGGGAGAAATCCCTGTTGCTAAGGAAGTCCGAGGCAGAGGATGAGGAGAGGGGACAGAACAGGGCTGTGAAGGTAACTAGTTTTCCTTCTTTGCTTTGGGGAGAATTCAAGGGCTATCTCACAATGAAATCAAATTTGTCCTGATCTCTGCATAGCAGTGTCCTGGACTGCTGATTTAATTAATAGGCATTTGACAGGTTGAGGAGCGGGTGGTCTAACCAGAACCTAACCAGATCTTTGATTATTTAGCCACATTTAATAAATATGAAGTCCTCTAATCATAATGGATTATTACTTCTTATTATGAGCCTTTATCTTATGACATTGATCAGTGACTGATTAGTGGAACCTAATCCTCAAGTGCAAAAGTATTTTGCTTTACCTTGTTCCCCCAAGTTTTCAAATTTCCCATTTTTCTGATAACAAAATCACTTTACAATAGTCCTGATTTTACTGCCAACATGAAAGAGCTCAGAGACTCTTTCTGAATTACACAAGACAACTCATTCAAGTTTTCTCTTGAGCCCACAGCAGATCTTTTACATTGTCGGCATGGACATTTTTCCTACAATTGTATCTAAAGATTGTACATATTGCATTCAGGTTCCCTTCCTTGAAATGTATAAAATTAAAAGAAGAAAGAGCCTCAACATCTTATTGTGTAAATCCTTCTGACACAGTTTCCACATTTTTGTAGGAGATGAGAACTGATCAGTATAAAGTAGGTCAAGAACTCCTAAGAGACACAGTGACTGCTTTTGATTTTTCTACCTTGAAGTTCAAAGAGCATGAGTAAGTTCATTGAAAGAGGAAAAAAATTAGTTATTTAAAGAAATAAGGATTCCACTTTACACTTAATGACCAGAGAACTTAAGAAAGAGGAGCAGGTCATAAACAAGGTGGAGTGTGCCTGCACATGCATGTGCCTGTATGTACTTTGCAAATATTGTTTTGAGACAACACTACCATTAATTGAGGATGAACTCTTTCTAGCATTAAAATCTGCTCTTTTAATAATGAGTTTTGTAAGAATTTGTAAGAATTTTAATTCTATATGCTACATCAGTACACTATGCTTTATACCAACCTCAGTAGAGCAACCACATCTTCAAAAAATTTACTAGAGCTAAGGACTACATGGACTGAAATTTAGAAAAGACAGCAGCTACTCTCTCCTCCAGCTTCTGTAAGCTAAAGTAAGTAGTCTTTCAGCATGGGAACTAGATATTTTTACAGTAGCTGTACCAAATAAGCCACTTGGCTTTAAGACCAGGCATTGGTACCTAATCCTCTTTTGTTTTGCAGCACAGACATTGCCTACAAGTTTATGATGTAGAGCAATAGAAATATTAAGGAGAGTGATGATACACACTAGAGAGGAGTTACAGGATTGAGACTTAGATCATCTGTGAGAGAACTATACCCATCAAGAAAAGTGACATTTTTCACTGTTCTTCTGTTCAGGGGACAAACTAACTGGGGAGTTTGAGGGGCATCAGTCTCAGCTGCCACAGGAATGTGTGCCAAATCAGGTAATGAGGAGAGAGCTGCACCACCTCAGGCCCTCCTGGCCACGTTGTGGCTGCCTCTGACCCTGCTGAACTGACATTTAGGAGAGAAATCAGTGCAAGTTTAATGTGACAGATGGAGACAAATACCAAGAAATGATGGAGGGCTTATCCCAGAAACACTAGTGTGGTCAATTTAAAAGCTGTTACTTGGATAAATTCCCCTTTCAAGTAGTGAAAGATGTTTGATTAAAGCTGTGTAGATGGTTAAATTCTGTTCTTACAGCTCTATCACTATTAGAGGTATACCCTTTGTTTCACACCAGAGAGAGGGCAAGAAAACCTCTCTGCTGAATTAGAGGTAACATGAGTAAAAATTGAGAGTAAATTGCTCCAATTTACCTTGAATTTCTTTACTTTATATATTTTTGTTAAACACTGCATATTACTGCCATTTGAAAATAGGCTTTTCATGCTCCACACCACTGAGAAAATGTGCTATAGCATTACAAGGAGCTCTTGCTCATTCATGCTTTCAGTGGTCCACCCAGAAAACAGTCACAGGAGATGGTCTGACCCTCCCAGAGCTCAGAGGGGTGGTGTCTGTCTCAGCAAGTCCTGGATTTGCCTCAGGAAATCCCTCCTGTCCTCTTGCTTTGTGCTCTGCATGTCCATCCACTGCCAGGCAGTGCTTGTTGTGTGGTACCTAGGGAGGAAGGGTTTGCTTTGCCCTACAGCTTCCCCAAGACAGAGAAATATTAGGAAGGAAAGGATTCTCTGAGATATAGGATTGCTTTGCTTTGATAAAACTCCACCTATGAGCCACACCTGGAGCTGTTGGAGCACCCAGCTCTCCCTGAGCCCTGCAGGGGTCAAATAGGCTTTGTCTGGTGTCCCAAGAGCACAGCCTGTCTCATGGCACCAGTGGCACAAACAGGCATCACCTGTCAAACATAAGCACATAAAGCTGTTGACAAACACAAAGGCACAAAGAGTATTTTTAGAGGCTTCCAAGCCTTGCAATTGTTGAATAATGATAGGAACTAAGAGAAATGCTGCAACAGCTGTGATTGTCAGAGATAAATGTAAGTGATCATTAATAGTGACGTAATATTTTTTCCTAGATTGGCTGATGTAGCTGGGGGGAGAAAAATAGCCCAGATGAACCCCAGGGAGTAGAACCCTTCTTCTGGTTGCCAGGTTCTGTTTCAGACCTCGATCACAGCCCAACGACTAGTCTACTCTTTTCTAACTAAATCAGTGAATGTAAGGAGAGATGCTACTTCTGCTAACAACCCTCATCTAGCTAAAGTGGAGAAATCAGATTTGCAGCTCTGGGATAGGCTGTTTGTGAATAGCTCTGATTCCTTTTCCTGATGTGCAGTGACCTCAGCCAACACGAAGTGCATAGCTCTCCCTCACTAACCTGTGAGTCTAATTGGTATTCTGTAAAAGTCCTCACAATGCCTTTTAGCTAAAGCAAATGTCAGAAAACACAAACTCCTGTTTTCTTTGTGAAAATTCCTCCAAAGGAAACTGCAAGAACCCTAAACACACAAACGCTACCTCTCAGGACAGGCTGCACATCCAAGCACTTAATTTGGACTTTTGAAAGAAGGGCTGTGCAATACAAGCTTCAAGATGTTTACTTTCCTAAGTCTCTTTCTGGCCAAGAAGAATGACTTCATTCACAGGGTGGTCCAAGCTTTGTTTTGTGTTCCTGGAGCCCAGATGCCCATTTGGAGACTCCCCTCGCAAGCCATGTGGACACAGCACCTCCCTGAGCTGAGGGTTTGGCTGCACTTAAGCACAGTAGGAACATGAGGAACTGCTGGACTTCCCCCAGGGTGCAAACAGCTGCTCCCCATCACTCCCATCCCACCACACAGTCAGGGCAGAGGCACAAATGAGACAGATGGAGTCAGCCCACAGGCTGGATTTGGCCTCCAGCTGGAGCTGTCTGACTTCATAGCTTGGAGCCAGTTAAGCTAAGGATTGATTACTTGGTGGCATTTTTTTCTCTAATGACATTAATATCATCTGTGAAAAGCATGACAGTTTTACTCTGATGGCTGCTGCGTATCTTACCTAACCTGGGATTCCTGCAAATCAAGTGCTGAAGCCTGAAGTAATCACCCAAGGCTCCCTGTCCAGCTGATGCAGGGAAACAGGCATCTCCAGAGGGTCAGTAGTCTTATCTGTCTTTGCCATCTCTTCTTCTGTTTTTCCTACAAAGGGAGTGAAAGTCTAGCTGGCTCAGACTTGAACGCTTTAGCCTTTAGATACCAAATTCAGGCAGATGAATCTCCCACTCATTAAGGCAGATTACCCAATTAACTAGAAAGTTGCACTAGCCCCTTTCTCAAAAAATTACCCTCTCAGAAAGCTGGTAAATAAGTAGGATCCTCACTCAAAAAATCCTTCTGCCCTATATGTGCAAAAATAAAGATCACAGTCTCTGGAGTATGGTGATTTTCTGGCCTGTTTCTGGGACAGCCTATTTTCCTGTACTCAAGAGCTTTCCTTTTATAAGAAAAAGTAGCAAGCCCCCACCAGATTTTCCTTTTCCATCCCCCTTAAATAAGGAAGCAGCACTTTTAGTGAGCATGGGAATCCCTAAGGCCTGTGTCCATCACTTGCCAATCAGGTCTGCAGTGCACCCCAGCAGAGGGGCCCACTCCTCCCAAGCCTTGTCACAGAGCCTCCAAAACACAGCCCTGCTTCCCTCACCTGAGAGCTTCTTTCCAGCAATTTCAATGGAAAAAAACTGGAGAGAAACCCTGTGCACCTCATTCCTTCTATTTCTCCCTCATTGACAAGAGAGCTTTCAGCTGGTGGACAGGTATTGAATTTCTGTGTGCCTGAGCCCCGTGCAGTGCAAAGCAAGGTTAATAGATTTTACGGCCAGAGGGAGTATTCTGATCACCTCATCCAACCTCCAGCAGCACACAGGCCACAGGCAGGAGCTGTAATTACACCAAGTTTCCAGCAGAAATGAAAGAACTCAGTCCAGACCTAATTGTCCTGCCAATCACATCATCCCACAAGCCCCCAGATTCTTTGACCCTCAGTAATTTTGCTGAGGAGAGTTTATAATCACAAGGTGTCTCAACATGCAGCTCGCATTGCGTGCGAGAGCAGACTGACGTGTTCGGCTTCAGAAGAGGAAGAGAAGAAATCCACGTGTATCCTCCTGCAAGTAGAGTTTTTATTTTGCTTTTTACATTATTTTCTCCACACAAGGCTAAAAATGCTAAAGGTAGGTGTAGCTCTCTCCTTCCCTAAGGGCTCTTTACAGCTGTTTGCAGCTGTGCTACACTCTCTCCACCTCAGAGAGGCTGAAGGGCAGCGTTTCTTCTCCTGCCTGGCTGCAATTAATAGTGGCTGTTGGCCCCTTGACCTCTTGTCTGGTGATGTGCTTCCAAATGCATTTCTACACAGTTCCAGGACTCTAATACCCTCTAAGACAAACTCAGAAGACCTGCTTTGAAAAGTATCTAGAGGGTAAGGAAACGGTTACCAGACAGATTTATTGCTGAGTTTTCCTTCTGTTCAGATATGTTAATAAAATGCCATGCTGGTTTAAGGAAACTTGGACCAGAGAGTGTTTAGACATGACTGCAATTATTCCTTGGAGCTGGCCTCATGTAAGCTCCTGCATTAATGAGGGATCATCTCTATTTGCACCAGTTCCCCAGCAGCACGACCAGCAAGCAATTAAATTCTAACAAGCACAAAGTTTACAAGAAGACTCTCCCTGCACACAGACAAAGGTTGCTTGGGCTTGAAACCAAGCAGGGGGATGTAACTCTACTTTTCTCACCCAGCCAGCCCCTAATAGATATGGATTTTTTTTCCCAGTTAATACAGTGGCATGCCCTTATCAATTGCTATGTCATCAAGTCCTATGGAATGTGTAAATTCTCCCTCTGCTGGAGTGTAATCCTATTTGGCAGAGCATTACAAGGGCTGTACCAAGAGTGATTTAGAGGTTGCAGCAGAGAAGCAGGAGAGGACTTTTGCCAGAGTTTTTTCAGCTGCAGGGGCAAACTTGGCAATTTTCTTATCATCTCTTTCCATTTCCATCCTCTGACACCCCAGCTCAGTGCTTAGCCACCATTTAGAGCAGGTGTAACTCTCCTTTCTGGATTGCCCCGATAATACTCCCCAAACCACCTTTGGCAGTGCCAGGCTCCCTGAGGAAGGCAGGAAATCTGCCTTTCTCACTTGGATGATCTGGAAAGAGGTGAGCTTTCTGCAGAGCAATGCTGCTCCAAGTGTCCCTGGGCATGTCAGTGGCTCAGAGATGCTGAGTGCAGTCCAGTACTGAAATATACAAACTCTCTCCTCTATGTGCTGTTGTTTTTGTGTTACCTTTTAATGTTTTAGTATATGTCTAGTAAGTCTTGAAATGATGGTTTTTAAAGTTTCTAAGATATAGAAAATTATTATTAAAACTTTATTTTTTTTATTATTTTCTTTTTAAACTTGCCACTTTACCAGTAGTTGAATTTCCAGGTGAATCACTTTCCTATAAAATGTCGTTCTAATAATAATGCCTATAACTCCCAAAGTCATCTGTTCCTTTCCTTTGTCCAAGAGGAACAGTTACTTAATTTGGTTTTAAAGACTCCCAGTGGGGTCTGTGGCATGTCTCCTCAGATGATCCTGTCCAGTGCTTCATTTTCCATCCTGTTAGAAAGCTTTTACATAAAGCATAACTTAAGTTATTCTTGCTGCAATATGAACCCATTATTTCTTTTGCTTTTCGCAAGGGAGAAGAAATTTTTCCTCTTCTCTCAGCAGCAGTCTTCTGCATATTTGAGGAATATTATCATTCTCCCTTCCCCCGTTCTTAATCTTCTTTCCTTGAAGAAAAGCAACTCAAATGGAGTAATTCTTTCTGGTAGGTCATGATTTCAAGCCCTCTGATCCTTCCTGTGGCTCCCTTCTGGATTCTCTCCAGCTAGGCCATATCTCTCTGGGATGCAGTGCCCAGTGCTACACAAAGTACTCCAGCTGAGACATTATCTCTGCTGAGTAAAACAGGCAAGATGGTGTATGAGGTTTTTGTGCTATATTTAGTAATTTCCAGAGAATCTACTTTTCCAGAAAGAGTAATAAACTATGCCTTTGATCCTGATCCAAGCAGACTTTCTTACTAAAAAACTGGGAAAGAGAGAAATTAATAGAAATCAAAACTTTGAATGTGTCTAGGAAAAGGAAACAGTCTTAATCCTGTGCATGGTGCACTAGATACTCTTACACAAACAAATATTTGCCAAAATGTGCTGGCAGGACAGGTTTGGGAAGTTATAATAAGGAGGTTTAGCTGCTCGTGAGGAATGAGGTGTTGTGTTTTCCCAGTGATCTTTGGTAGAGAGCAGCCCTTAGTCTCAGTTTTCATGGTTCCTGAAGTCACCACTGGGATACAGCGCACAGTATCGAACTAAACAGCACACCCAAGGCAGTTGTTCCTTCTGTTTCAAAAGACTAGCTTAGGATCTAGCTTTTCTTCCCTTATATTTGTGTGCTACTAATGACCCTCATCAAGAATGAAGAGCAGTGCCATTTCAGTTGGGATGAGGTTTTACCAGAGACCCTCACATAGCAGCATAGGAAGGAGTCTCAGCTATGGTAAAATGAGGATGAAGTTCACCCCACTTGCCCAGAGCTCCAGGGCCCACCTAAAGCCTGCATAAGGCCAGTCTCCTTTGCTGTGGGGACAGTGACACTGGCTCTGGCACAGTGTCAGTGGTGCTGCTCAGCCCTGCTGATGATACAGCAGAGCTGCTGAGCCTCGGGGCTGTGAGCAGCCCAAACCCACGCCTGCCCCACCATCCCCTGCCTCCAGCCGGGGCTGCTGGCTCCCACAGCAGCCTCCTGATGTGGTCAGCCCAGAGCCTGGAGCCCTGTGTGTCCCTCTGCAGCTTGTGAATGTCACCTTTTAGCAGAGATTATTAGTAGGCTTTGTCTGACTGACAAGCACTTGTGTTTCGCCTTGAATCTTCGAAGGCAGCAGGCGAGGGGGCAAAGAGCACTAATAGAATTCTTCAATGTCATTTTAATAGGATCACTGCTTTGTGCTAGCTATTTTTTCCCCTCTTTATCTTTTCCTGTCCTCTGCAAGGCTCTGTGTTAATGCCCTCTGGTGATACTGAATTCTTTCCAAGTTTCTCAAAAAAAAAAAAAAAAAAAGTCCCACCTGTGGGATCTCAGCACCTCAGGACGGAGGTGCAGAGAGGCCGAGACCACCCTTGGGGGGCTCGGGAATCCTGGAATGTTGCCAGAAGTGTCTGGTGGCAGGATTTTGATCCTACACAGGAGATGAGACCTGTATGAGGATAGGAGGAATTCACTGGGTGTATGGTGAAGGGATAAGTTAGTTAGAGTGTAAAACACAGGATTTAGGATTTTGGTACAGGGGGGTCTAAAGAAGTAAGATGGAGGAATTGGGGCGTGTCCTGTCCTTCTTCTTCTTCTTCTTGGCCTCCATCTTCTGTGGTGGTGGTGGCACTTTGGGATTGGTCATTACTAAAAGTGCACCGGTTAATAAGAGTAGAAGGTATTGGAGTAAAATGATAAATATTGTACACGTAACTTAGGGTATAAAGATAAGTGACCGCCCGGGGGCTTGGGGAGTGTGCCCATGGCTGACTTGCTGTGCAGACCTCTGTCGGGCTGAAAGAAAATCTTTTAGATAAACAATTAATAAACACCGAGACCGAGACAAGATCAGAAGTCTCTCCTCGTCCTTTGAAGCGTCGGCTCTCCAAGGCCATCCCTGGGCCTTTCCAGGCCACCTAAACAGCAACAGCCTGAAAACCCGACAAGTGGCGTTCGCTGCGTGGGCACCCCCCACCAACCCTTTCGGGGGGGGATCAGCCCTGAAGAGCTGAAGAGCTGAAGAGCCGAGAGAGCAGTTCCTGACGAGAGAAGCTTGAGAAAAAAAAAAAAAAAGGAAAAGAAGAAAGAAGAAAAGAAAAGAAAAAAAAAAAAAACAGCCAGAAGAGTCTGCAAAAAAACAGCAGTCACTGAGAATTCCATCTCTCAGCTTCTGCCGAAGGCAGTTCGCAGAGCAGCCCGGATCGGAACCAGAAGGCGCCTCTGGATTCCTTCTCCTGTGACCTGCTGGACAGAGACAGGGAGCCTTCGGACAGCTCTGACGACAGATTCGGTGAGAAGGTCAAAAAATAAGAACATAATTGCACACTCTCCCAAAAAACAACGGGAAATTTTGTCCGCCTTACAAGGCGTGGCTCAAACATATACAGAAAGGATCTCAAAAGAAAGAATTAAAACAGCTGTTGTTGTGGGCAAGGCTTAATTACCCACTGGCCGAAACATGCCTGCTATTCGAAGTGGGGTTTTGGCAGGAAATTAATAGACACTTATATTTCTTAACAAAAAAAAAAAAAAAATAATAAAAAAAAAAAAAAAAAAAAAGACGAGACAGCGTTAAAGCTGCTCTCGTCGGCAAGATTGATGCCAGAAAGGCATCATCTCGGCACAGTCGAAAAGACTGGGAGAGCAACGAAAAGTTGCCGGCACCCTCAGAAGGAGGGTGGGGAGCAAAGCTCCAGGAGAAAAAAAAAAGAAAAAATTTTAACTAGTTCTGGCCTCAAGAAGCCAGGGGAAAGGGCTCTCGAGAAAAGAGAGCAGGAAATAATATTAAAGCCCCGGTCCCAAAACCCAGAAACCCTAAGAAGCTCCTAAAGCGTCCTAAAACTCCGCAGAATACAAGGGAGTCAGGATCGGAGGGGGGGGTGCAGGGGGGAGAGAAGGGATCGGGGGGAGAGGCGTTTCCCGCGGGGGGCACGGCGCGGCAGCGGCGGAGCTGGCGGGGAGCGCGGGTGAAGAGACAGAAAAGGGAGACATGAGTGCAGACGCGGCTTTTATCAGCGCGGCGCCGGGGGGTGGCGGCCGCTCCGGCCGGCCGGCAGAGTAGCGGAGACGCGCGCGGCGGGCAAAACTCGCAAAAACCCGGGAGCGAAGTCGGGTCGAATTGCGGGGCGGGCTCGGGTGCCGGCGGGGGGCGGGCTGTACACACCGGCGGGAGGAGCCAGGGACACAACGTCAGAGGGAGAGGAGACAGAGTCGGGACAGACCGAGGGGAGGAGATTCGGAGGTGGAACGAGGGGGAGAGAGTGACGCCTCGGGCGAGGAGGGGCCGTGCTCGGGATCCTATGTCCCAGCGGCTCCACACCCTCCTCAGACTTGATGCCTCTGGTATAACCCTCGGAGTCCCAGTCCCTTCCCTTCAAGGGAGACGTTCTGGTGTTCAAGCTCCATTTCCAGCTGAATTAAAAGCCAAGCAGACACGGTCTCAAATGAGATCACGAACACGGCAATCGACAGGACAGGGGCGGTAGAGCTCATGCTGTCATCCGAGCTGGGGAGGCCGGTGACAGCGCCACCTAGTGGGGGGCAAGGCTTTCGCTTGTATCTCCACAGATCGAGACGTGGGTGTCGGCACGACACGTGAAACCATTTCGAGTGCGAGAACATGAAAATGCGGATCCCAGAAACAAAGATCCAAGAAAAAACAAAGAGACGAGTACTCAAACAGGGGTCGAGACTCAGATTGCCAAGACAACTCAAAAGAGAAATAAGAAGAAACTAAGGACTTTTGGGGGATTCTCTGTTAAGGTCCTGAATGAAAAGCAAAGCAATGATGTCACACAGAAGTGAAGCCATGAGTTTTATGATGCTTATACGCATCATTCTTTCATTCATTGAAATAAGCAATGGGGGTAATTTACCTATTAGTCAGCCAAAGCAAAATGTATGGTAGAATAGTTTGACATCTCTCCCATTTGGAGAGGAATTTTAAGGGTAGAATTCTTTGACATCTCTCCCATTTGGAGAGGAATTTTAAGAGTAGGATTCTATGTTTTAATAATTCTCCTATTCCTCATACTTGTCATCCCATGCATATTTGCATGTTTAAAACACGCTATGAATCGGATAGTAAAAGAGATCTTCCTGGTGCAAACAGAAGGGGGAGATGTGGGATCTCAGCACCTCAGGACGGAGGTGCAGAGAGGCCGAGACCACCCTTGGGGGGCTCGGGAATCCTGGAATGTTGCCAGAAGTGTCTGGTGGCAGGATTTTGATCCTACACAGGAGATGAGACCTGTATGAGGATAGGAGGAATTCACTGGGTGTATGGTGAAGGGATAAGTTAGTTAGAGTGTAAAACACAGGATTTAGGATTTTGGTACAGGGGGGTCTAAAGAAGTAAGATGGAGGAATTGGGGCGTGTCCTGTCCTTCTTCTTCTTCTTCTTGGCCTCCATCTTCTGTGGTGGTGGTGGCACTTTGGGATTGGTCATTACTAAAAGTGCACCGGTTAATAAGAGTAGAAGGTATTGGAGTAAAATGATAAATATTGTACACGTAACTTAGGGTATAAAGATAAGTGACCGCCCGGGGGCTTGGGGAGTGTGCCCATGGCTGACTTGCTGTGCAGACCTCTGTCGGGCTGAAAGAAAATCTTTTAGATAAACAATTAATAAACACCGAGACCGAGACAAGATCAGAAGTCTCTCCTCGTCCTTTGAAGCGTCGGCTCTCCAAGGCCATCCCTGGGCCTTTCCAGGCCACCAGAACAGCAACACAGAAAACTTTACACCCACCAGCATTAATTATTGTTCCAGGAGGATATCTTCCCTTAAAGATGCAAGGTTTCTCTGAAGCCATCTGTCTGGATTTTCTTCCCTTGGGACAGAGAACAGTTAGCAACTCAGTATTTCCAAAAGGAAAACCGCAGCTCATGTAGATAATACAAATGACCCAGTTGCCCCGGGAAGGGAAGCGCCGTCTCGTGTGAGGTGTGTTCCATATGCTACCCATCCACCTTCCTCAGTTAATGAGGCTCAGCTTCTTCATGCTGGTCAAGATAAATATAAAGCTCCCTAACCCTGAAATCACCATAGTGAGGTTGCCATGGCAAAAAAAAAAAAAAAAGAAAAATAAAAAGGAAAAAAACCTTCAGTCCATCACACACTATGCTAAAACCTGATACAAAGAGGCACACTAACAGTGCATTGAGACATGGAAACACGCCTGTGATGTTCTCTAAATTACTGTGATCTTGGTACAGTTTAGATCTTATAAAACATCCTGCTCTGTTCATTTTTCTAACAAGATACATTGGGATTCTGCCTTCTGGGAAGATGTTCTGAGAACAGGGCTGGGATATTGGAGCTTACTAAACATCTAACTCAAGTATTGATGTTGAGACATGATAGAAGCAGAAATACTGCTCCCATCTAACTCAAGTATTGATGTTGAGACATGATAGAAGCAGAAATACTGCTCCACACTACTTGTATTAATGTTTTGTAACCTGACCTGCAAAAAAAAAGGATATCTCATCCAAAATTTAGATCCCAACTCCACATTTCAGTTCTACTGTTGATAACCAGGCAGCTTAATTACCTCCCAGAGTGATTATGAGGCTGGGTTATTTAAAGTTTGAAAAGCTCTATGGAGGTTCTAATAACAGAATGTCAATCACATACAGGAATAGAGATGTAGGGGGTGCTCTGTCCATGGGCACAGGCCATAGGCTTGTATGGGCACTGCACACACCCAACCCCAGAAATTTCCCGACCCACTGTGGACATCCATGCCATGCATGTGCCCTTGGAGAGCCTTCAGCTCCACATGAATAGCATAAATTGTGGATTGGGCCTACTGCAGCTTAGAAACCTAAACCACAGAATCCCACTTGGGCAGGGTGCTGGAGGAGAAGTGGGCAGTCCATTTCAAGGAACTTCAGTTACACCTTGGTAAAATGTTTGGGGTTTTTTTACTCTGTTCTGAGTGACAATCCAAGCGATAAACAAACAACCAAGACAGAATTCTGAAATCTCACAGAACAACAGTACGGCTCTGCAAAGCACAGCATTAGATCCTAAGACTTGAGAGACCATACATCCTCCCTGGACTGCAAGATATGATGTCTCCCCTGTCACTCTCATTACTAATGGGATGCTGTGTGCTCCAGCAGTTCTAGCTGGGTTCTCTTTGGCCATTTCTTAGTGTGCCCAGCTAGAGTCCCGCTCTCATTTCTAAACCATGCAGGTTTTATTTCTCCCCTCATCAACATACTTAATGATCTTTAGCCATAAAAAATGGGTTTGACTTAATCTGTAAACAAAGTTTCAAAGCAATACTGTTATGAAAACACGTCTTCAGAAGGATCAGAGGAAAGTGAACCCATGAAGAAATGCTGAATCACCACCTATAGCAGAGAGTTGGGACAAAAACATTATAAGATGTATCACATTAGGTCTAAAATCACTCCTGGTCTGCTCATGAGGGACAGACATAGAAAAGCTCCTCAAACCATTACTCACCACTGTTCGTGGAGATGGAGAGTGCCTAACCCTCAATTACTGAGCAATGCACAGGGCTGCACCTTGATGTGCCCTCACCAGCTCTAGAAACTGGTTTTTGCTGGAGGAGATTCTGGTGCTCTACTCCTCTCCAGTGCCTCCTTGGATCTCCCAGGGAGCAGAGCTGCAGTGGGATAGGCGACAGTGGCTGCTGTGCTGCAGCATCCTCACAGGTGACCCAGCTATGGGGACTGAGAGTGATCCTCGCAGGTGACCCAGCTATGGGGACTGAGAGTGATCCTTGCAGGTGACCCAGCTATGGGGACTGAGAGTGATCCTCACAGGTGACTCAGCTATGGGGACTGAGAGTGATCCTCGCAGGTGACCCAGCTATTGGGGACTGAGAGTGATCCTTGCAGGTGACCCAGCTATGGGGACTGAGAGTGATCCTTGCAGGTGACCCAGCTATGGGGACTGAGAGTGATCCTTGCAGGTGACCCAGCTATGGGGACTGAGAGTGATCCTCGCAGGTGACCCAGCTATGGGGACTGAGAGTGATCCTTGCAGGTGACCCAGCTATTGGGGACTGAGAGTGATCCTTGCAGGTGACCCAGCTATGGGGACTGAGAGTGATCCTTGCAGGTGGCCCAGCTATCAGGAACTGAGAGTGATCCTCGCAGGTGGCTCAGCTATTGGGGACTGAGAGTGATCCTTGCAGGTGGCTCAGGAGTGCTGCTGCTCCTCAGCAGGGCCTGCTGGGGGGCCCAAAGTCAGTAGGGACTGGGAAGGTGCTCTGTTCTCCTGCCTCCTCCTACTACAGCATCTCTCCATCAGGGTGGCAGCCACCCACCCCAGTTAATACCTGCCATGCCAAGCCAGGGATTCTTCTGAGTCTGATCAGAAAATCAAAGATCCCTGAAGGGACTCTCATATAGTTTCCTGATCAATTTGGATTGCTATTTATGAATATTGTTTACAATAAACCATTTTTCAATACAACTTTTAGGTTTTTTTTAAGTTTCTGGGTTTTTCTTAACACCACTAGCCCTCAGTTTCTTAACTCAAGATGGTTTTCTTAGTCTAGTGGTGTCCACTCCTGGTCCATGGTGCTCTCTACTCTGTAAATCATGTGAGTCCTAATGCATAATCCATGTAGCTCACTCAGTGAAAGTAATCTATTTTTGCAGGTGTTTCATCAGAGGAGGGTAGATGATACTAGAGAAAGGCGAGGAAATGATCTCACCTCAGACAGGAACAGTAACAAGGAACTTGCAGTCCTCTGAAGACCTTCACATGTCTCATACATTGGGATGCACCTGCCTTGTTACACACAGGTTAAGCTCCCACCTCAGTCTTCTGGTTCCAGGTTTGGATCCAGGTTCTTTCTGGAGACTGATTAGATGTGATGCTTTTGTGGACAAGATGTGCATCTATGGTGATGGGTGAATCAGAAGAGTTCACAGTCAGCTATTGTGGCCAACATGGTGCAGATTTGTTCTTCCCAAAGAACAGTCTTACAAAGTTAATTATCTACACACTAGGTTTAAGTGCACTTTAAGGCCAGAATGCAGAAAAAACAAGCTGAGGCAGGGGCATTCACTGGAGCTATTAGAAATCTGTGGGACAAGTTTACACGTACCTGCAGTGAGACACATTTCAACACACAAATGGCATGCATATCTCACTCTCTGTATTCACAGAGTAGAACTCAACACGTCAAGTGCTGCCACAGGTATTTTACTGAAGCCAGATCATGTCCCAAAGCACTCAGGCACTTCAGGAAGGAAGAGAAGATCCTTTTCGTGGAGAACACTGCCATCTTGTGCACGATTGCATTTACTTAGTGCCCGGCATGGTTGTGAGATGACACTGCAGGACTTGCTCACTCTTCCTGCCTCTCATGAAAACTCCAGCAGAGTTCAAGCCCTTGAATGGAGAAGTATCCCAAAACAGCATCAGCTGTTCCAGTTCTCAAGCAATGACAAGATCTGAACTGCTTTCTGGGCTAGCACATTTTTCGTTTTTATCTGCCCAGGACCTTCAATGAGTATATCTAATGGAGAAAGCCAGCTGTATCACAATGAAGTCAATAAAACGGAAAAGCAGGACTGACAAAGTCCTACAGAAGTTTTTGCTCTTTAACAAGTGGAATAGCAGAATTTATTCACAGACTATCTACATGTGCTGGAAGCCATGCAGACTCACTGTAAGTATAGCAACAGTAGACAACTCCTGTGCAGGAAAACCTGGTACAGATGGACAAATAGATAAACCAACAACTACTCTGGTTTAGCAATTGCCCTCATGCAGTGCTTCATAGCTCACTGCAGATATAAATAACAGAAAAACTTGAAATACCAGTGTATGATCAATAAACAGGAACATGAATTCTCCTGGTGAGGAATATGAGACCCAGAGAAGCTAGGTTTTTATGTAAGGAAGAGCTGCCACAGCTATATCAGGAGAAGCTAATCCCATTACCATGCCTCATCCATAAGTATGTCCTCCTTAAAACACAGGGCAATGTATATCACAGCAGCCTGGGATACCTTCTGCAGAGACGTGACAGATCAGGCATCCATCATTCTCAGGATTTCCACACTATGTTGCCATCCACACTCTTAATCATCTCCTTCATGCAGGAAGGTCTGCTCCAGGTAAGTTTTTGTCTCCCTGCCAGCAAAGCTGGAGGGTGAGCCAGTGACTCCAAGCACTCCCTGGATCCTGGTGGATCCTGACCCCGAGTACCCCACCAGCTGCCTGCCCTCAGCCAGGGTCCCATCCTCCCTCCCTCTGGTCTGCACACACTCCCCTTTTGATGGGATCATGGAGTGAAATGCACCAACACTGGATGGGGACAATGCCACTGCTCTGTCACAGCATGGAGGTGCCCATTCCAAGGGGTCCTTTGTACCAGGGAAAACTGCTGGGGCCTTTTGAGGGGACCTCTATGGAGGAAAGTCAAAACTGCAAAAAACTCTCCCTTTCCTCCTGCCTGTACCCAGCTGAGCACCTGGATCTCCAGGGCACTATCTGCATTTCAGAACAAGCTGCATGACACACAACCCAAGGCCCGGTTTCTTGGATAACTCTGTAAGGAAATCCCACATGCTCTACACAGATTTGAGTGACAGTTTCAGCTGGTGTGGCTTTGATTATAAAAATTTTCCTCTGATTGAAGCCCAGAGTGATGCATGCTGGTATTTTAGCTGGGAGGATGTCCAGGTGCTCCCTGGTTATCCTACCACCAGGAGAGGAGGAGGATG